>NC_085139.1:241638079-242009273 GCF_024139115.2 Armigeres subalbatus | reverse complement strand
GGACGAACTTACAAAGCCATCTCGACGATGCGTACAAGGCATAAATTAAAAATCTTCCACTCTTGGAGAAACTGTACTGCGTGTGGGCCGAGAAGGAAGTGATCTATCTTACTATTCGTATGAGTAACTTGAAGATTAATTCAAACACGCACCAGCAAGCAGGCACAAGTTCGTGTATACGAGGGCTGCTCCGGGAGATAATCGAGCGACATACATAACTGCAAAAACATTCCTCCTTACCCCACGACTTGTTCCAAGTGTGTTACGAGTACGAGAAAAGGAAGAGAGGGGCTGCTGCCGGTAGCCATTTTCTTTTAATTAGTTTCCTCGGTTTGTCCGTAGTCAGAAATCAACCATCCTGGATCCCATCCAAACCAACCAACCAGCCAGCCAGCCGGCGATGGAGTTTGCGCAGTGGGTTGTAAATTTCGCTTCTGAACTCAAGAAGGGCTACAATTTGCGCTGAAACACAAATGGCGCCTTCTGGTTAACCCTCCAGCACGGAATAAATCATCTCCGGGAATCCGGAGCACCGTATTTCATCCGACAAACTGGCGCGGGGTTTCTCCGTCCATGTCGTGTTTATATTTATTGCTTGACGCATCTAATAATAAGGTTTTGTGCATTGCTGCTGCTCGCTCAGGGACGGTGGCAGGCTTTGCTCAAACACAAACAGATCATCGCGAGCAGTACCACACCGACTGTGTGTATGTGAGGCGCCCTCAGCGAGGAGGACAGATGAAGTGAAATGATTTTAATTACTTTTCCGAGTACACCTGGAACACATGAATGGCTTCCTTCTTGTTGCTGGCGGTAGACGTGTATTCGAAGGCACTTCCGGGACTCTGTCCCAGGAGGTTGACAAAGGAACAGGAAAACAAGGAGCCGGAGTGGGGCGGCACTGTCGATCATGATGGAGAGCCAGCTTTAATTGATTAAATTATATCGTTGCCCATCCGAAGTGCGGTCGAGAAAGCAAGTGCCCTGCCCCGAAAGGTAACGGAACTTGGACGGTTTTAATTATTGCATTTCAGGTGCATTTCGCTGGGCGTGAGAGTTGACCATCGACCAGTCGGTAGGAATTTGTCTCCGGACTGACTTTACAATCTCCGATCTGGGCCTATTCGGAACGGAAATGATTTATGGCTTTCTTTGTCTTGGCTTGGATGCAGCCGTATCTACTGACCATAAGATGTCATTCTGGTAACCACAATAGACTAGTTGTATGCATTTTAGAACTAGTTTATGGCATGCTAGTCACTTAGGGGATTAGTTACATCTTGATATGTACCTGCCTGTTATTATTTTAATTGCACATATGGTTTGGACACATGCACTATGAGTTATTAAACAGACGAGGAATTTGTAAATAAAAGGCGCCAAGATTTATTTGGAATGGGCAAATCTAAGGCAAATTTCAATATATATATGACATCAGGGTGGAGGCACAGCCCAGATCCCACACAAGTTCAACGAACACTGACTAGGCTCCAGAAAGTTGAAGCCTATTTAGATTACGAGGTTTTTAGCGATATCCCTTGTGATAACTTCTTCTTCTTCTTATTGGCATTACATCCCCACACTGGGACAGCAGCCCTCGCAGCTTAGTGTCTATTAAGCACTTCCACAGTTATTAACTGCGAGGTTTCGCAATTCTTGAAGTAGATTCCGCATTATTCTGGATGATTTTTGGGAAAACTCGTGGAGGATTTCTAAAGGAATTCGTTAGAATTCTCGGAGCTGGATGGAAGGTAAGTTTAGAATTCCATGTGAATTTTGAAAGGAATTGGAAAAAAATTCAGTAAAGCGAAGTAATTTATGAGTTTTGTATCTGTGAAAAAAATAAGATTCTGATGTGAATTTCTAGAGCAGCTCTAGTGGAATTTAAGGGAACCATGATACATTTCCAAAAGGAATTCGAAGCAATTTCCGGAGAAATTTAGGACGAACTTCAAGCGATTTTCAGATTAACTCTGGAGGTCTCCGGAGGAATTCCTGGAGGAACTACCGGAGGATTTCATGGAGAAGCTTCGGAGGAATCCTAAGGAACTTCGGAGGAATTCTGAGCATCCTCCAGAGAAATTCCTGGAGGAACTCGGAGAATTCAGAGGAACTTCGTTGCAAGAAGCTGGTGGCATCCGATAGCTTCCATTTAAAAGCTCGGAAGGTCCTGCCAAGAGGCCGAGCATTACTTCAACAGGTTCAGCCTGTTGGCTCGGAAGTCTTCTTTCGAGAGGCCTGCAAGCCTCCTTCCAAGAGGCTCGGAACCATCCTTCCATTAAGAGGCTCAGAAACCCCTTCAGAGGCCAGCCTCCTTCAAGAGGCTCGAGCCTCCTTCAAGAGGCTCGAAGCCCCTTCAAGAGGCTCGGCCCCTTCAAGAGGCCTGAAGCCTCCTTCAAGAGGCCCGAAGCCTCCTTCAAGAGGCTGAAGCCTCCTCAGAGGCTCGCCTCCTTCAAGAGGCCTGAAGCCTCCTTCAAGAGGCTCGAAGCCTCCTTCAAGAGGCCTGAAGCCTCCTTCAAGAGTCGAAGCCGAGCTCGAAGCCTCCTTCAAGAGGCCTGAAGCCTTCAAGAGGCCTGAAGCCTCCTTTCAGAGAGGCTCGAAGCCTCCTTCAAGAGGCTCGTAAGCTCCTTTCAAGAGGCTCGTAAGCCTCCTTCAGATCGGAAGCCCCTTCAAGAGGTTAGCCCTTTCAAGAGGCTCGAAGCCTTTCAAGAGGCTCGAAGCCTACTTTCAAGAGGCTGAAGCCCTTCCATTAAAAGCTCAGAAACCTCTTTAAAGATGCTTGAAGTCTCATTCCAAGAGGCCTGTAAGGAGGCTCGTCATTCTATCAGGAGGTATCAGAAGCTTTCTATCAAGAGGCTCGAAGCCGCCAAAAGTCCTTAAAGTCTTTCATGGGCGCTTTGATGAATTGTACTTGATAGAATTGTACTTTGAGAATTGTACTTAATTTCTATGAAAAAAAAATAATGGACCACCTCCGACCGTTTCAATCCATTAAGATGCAGATTTGCTGTGGTGTTATTTTTCAAACACCGAGCAGTCTTGAACAATTTCATCCCAATAAGAGTTTAATCCTGTGCCGAGAACACCTTTATACCGTCGCTAATTCCGACACCACCTAAACCGATTGCTCCTTGTACGATCATTTTTCCCAATTGGAAAAGTTCTCACCGACCGCCGGTCGGGCGGGCGCGCAAATCTCACATATTTATGATCTCCACGCAGAAGCTCTCCACCAACAACGCTCGTCGCATCCGGGTAGGTTAGTGGTCCGGATCGGGGTGAACTACGAACCACTATTCAAGCGCTGGCAGCCAGCAGAGTAGCTTGTTAGCGCAGAGGTCTTCCTTTCCGCCGATGTTTATCGTGGCACTTTATGGCAGACAACCTCTTTCGGACGCTACCAGCAGCACAAAACAGACCAAGTTCCTCCTCGTTTCACACCACCGAACCATCCACTTCAATAGTTTAGTGTTCGGGATCGGAGGAAATGGCGAGTTTATTTAGGGGACCATCCAACGACCAACCGACCCGGAGAGGGAATACAACATAATGCTAAAATATACATGCGTAGTCCTTTCAACGGCAGAAGGTTAATCCTCACATGATTAAGACAATAAATCTGGCCGGATTTCGGGGACAGTGCTACTTACGGACAGGAGCGCACGGCGCGAGAGACAGAGCGAACGAGGTTGAGGAACTGAATGGAAAAGTGCCACCGCCGCGGACGATGGTGATTCGTTGTTGGAAGCAGCTCCGGATTGTCTCTGTTCCATTGTCGTTTTTTGTTTACTTTTTTCGAATAACTCCCATCAATTCCGTTGATGTGACTGCGGGTAGAACATTCTTCCGCATGACTCGGAGATATACATGCAGCGTGGTCAGAATCAGTGATAGTCCTTCATGGAGCCATGTCTTCAGATTTCCCGTTAAACATTAAATAAACATTGAATAAGTAACCACGTATTTTTACTGAATATGTACACATTAAGTACAGCAGTGTGATAGAAATAGTAAAACTTTAAATATTTTTCTTAGGAGTCAATATTAACCCATAAATTACCAGTTGGATGTATTCCAAAAATAAATCTCAAACCAAACCAATAGATCTGAAACCGAACCCAAAGAACTCGCCAAGTAGGGATCGAAAATGCTAGCAGATTTCCCTCTGCAGAAAATTCGATTTTCAGTCAACTAATCCTGCAGTCGGTATCGGTATCAGTGAGGGAGTTAGTGCAGCGTCGTGGCGACCCTGAAAATCGAAGGAAACTTCCGTCCGTGGAAAGCGCAAACACAAATCTACATACATTACGATGATGTGTGTCACACCCCCTGTCGGGCAGGGTAGGGAGGGCTGGCCTCAGACACGGGCATTAGAATTTTCCAATAAAATTGCTCCAAGCCCATTCGGTGCTTGTTGTGTTTCAGTTCTCCATCGTTGGGCGCGGACCGTTCAAAACTTTCTGCTCTCTGGAAAGAGGCCGATCAACCAACATGGAGTATCTCATGTATTTTAAATTTTATTGCCATTTAAAGAGCCCTTCGCAATCGTGGGTCACATACAAATGTTGGTCGCATTTCGTTAAGCATTCAACAGATTTTTGAATTTTTTTTTGAGGATTCCAACAAAATAATGCATTAAAATTAAAACCTTTGAGGGCATTGCTAGTACTGTGTACAAGATAGCCCTCATATTCGCACAAGTCCTTTCAGTAGCCTAAGAGGGTTTTATAAAAAAAATCGTTTACAATAACTTTGAACAAATACTTTGAATATAAGACGATGTATATCCCATTAATTCCACCACTTAACCATAAGTGGTGGAATTCAATGGATTGTATAACTCGTCTTATGGCAAAGTGAAAATTCCACCAAAATAATGTGACCAGATATATTGTAAAGGACAATTTTTTTAAATCCTGTTTTTATTCAAAAGTCAAAACTTAAAATTTGATAAATCCTCTGGGACTCGTTTCCTGGATCAATCTACACAATCCCATCTCTGTTGTGAATGAATATGTTCAACTTTTACAACGGTGCGAGTTCCTGTGGTTAAACTTATTTGTATTGGTTACATGATTCATTTAACTAACATTCAAAGTGATCGTATTATTCTATGCAGGCAGAGCAATCGAATTTGTTAAAATGTCTACATTATACTTTGGTTTTTTTTATTATTCCGCAAAGACAGACATTCATCATAAATTTTCCATAAGCTTCAAACAAAAAATAAGATCCGAGCTACTTAAAATTAGTCGAACTTGCTCAGATTTCATGTAAAGTTTTTACTGAAATTATAACAACATACGAACACGATGTGAGTTGAAATTGTTGAGCTAGGGATCCTACATTCAGAGATCTTGAGCCAATCGAGCATTGAGAACTGTCAGAATATAAGTCAAAGGTGCATTGTTATTTTGCCTTTCTCGTACAACGATATTTTTCATAGCCTGATTTATTAGAACATATTTTAAATTTTGTGAAGCGTTTCGTCATCGGTTCGATGCTTTCCAGAAGAAAAAATGATCGCTTTTTGTAAGATGATAGGCGTTCCGTACAAAGAGCAAACAATTTTCTTCCTGAGAAGACATCGAACCTGGTACTGAAACGTTGGACAAAATTTTAAATTTTCTAGTACATGAGACTGATAGCCGTAAAATCTCAAAATTTATTATTTCTGTGAATTTTGAAATGATTTCAGTTCTTCACTTAAAAAGCATTGTTATTGTTGCAGATTGAGTAAAATATTCCTCAACAGCACGTTCAAACCTTCCATTTTACTTATTACAGCTCTTTTAGTAGGTATCCAATTAAACATTCCAAACTTTCCTCGTTCTCGTGTCCATGAGGATTTGATACAATCCCTAGAATACACCAAAGCAGGTTGTCAAAATTCCTCAAACTCCTAGAGTTTAGGACGAAATGTGGCAGTGTAAGTGATTGTAGTTGCTTGCCTTGCCGTAATTACCACATTTATAATTTTGTGGACGGAAAGATACAATTGACTTTGATGACAATATGAGAAACTCTTGGAGAAACCTCTTTTCTGCGTCCAAATTATATTTCTTACATCTTAAATAAAATTATCCTCAGAGTACAAACAATAAAGGGAGAGCTAAACAAATTTGTTTAAACCAAATGCGAGAGTGGCGTTGGGTGAAAACACTGGAGTCTCTGGCCCTGGAGCGATGCTTTAGTGACGAAAATCGAAAACCATTAATCAAAAATAAAATTTCAAAATCTTATAAGTTCTCTGAAGAACGTTTACTAAATTACTGCTATTTTAAAATATTTCTTTATTTCGCGGACATTATTTTGAAAAAGTGAAACGCGGGATATTGGGACCCATTTCAGCGCGGGACAAATATGAACATGGACTGTCCTGCGAAATGCGGACGTCTACCTTACACATGAAAAGCTCAAATTAATTTTCATACACAAGAAACAAGTTTTCAGAATTTCTTCAGTTATGCCATCAAATTTACTTCCAAAGATCGTGTTGAATAATGTAAGAACTTTCTTTTAACTTCTTTTGAGAGTTGCGGTGTGGCACCCAGACATCGATCGGGTTGCAAATGCAGAAGTGGCTAAAAGAGATTGTAGACAATTCCCCGAAAATAAATTCGAATTCATTCTGAATCAATTTCCCTGAATAACAATTTCATCAACATTTCCGAATGTAACATTTCCGAATGTCATTTCCCGACCGTAACACCGAATGTATACTTTCGAATGCATTCCTTCTTTTTGAGTGAGGCACAAGGCGATGGGTATTATGTCATGCGAGCAAAGTCGTATGATTGCCGGTCAGGTTGCGAGTTCGATTCTCGGTGGCCTAAGATGCTTCAGGTGAGAAGCATTTTGCTCCTTGTGCACAGTGTATCCATTGTACTTTTGTCACAAGACATTCATGCAACTGGCAGGTACCGGAAAGCTTGCGATAACTGTGGGAATGTCTTCTTGAAATGAAAGCGTTTGTCCGGTAAAGATGACAGTAGAGATAATTCTTCTTCAGATGATAGCATCGTCCTGTATCGAAAGAAAGTGATAATGTCTTCCTCAAATGAACACATTTGCCCGGTATAAGGCAAAGAGGATAGATAGTCCTTCTTTAAATGAACTCGTTTGTCTGGAATAAAGTGAAAAAGAAAAAACGCCTCTTTAAATGATCGCGTCTGTTCGTGTAAAGTCCGCACAAAAAGAGGAGATAATTCGTTTTAAGCAAGTACCACGCTTGCCAGGCATAATACATGACTGATATGAAGCAATTATATCAAAACTGCTGTTATATTACACCACACTTATCTAAGAAAATGCTTATTTGTTTAATATAACATTCTGAAAAACCATTCTTCCAAAGGTCTCTGGTAGAATCCATCAAAGTCACACTCGAAAGTTACAGACCTAGCGCATGTTGAGAAAATGAATTCGACAAAATGTTTTTCGGTGAAATATACTACAATACATATTGCAAGGGATCTTATATATTTTTTCCTTATTATGGCCAAATTCTGCATCAAATAAGAGATCGATTAGTCCTTATTCTCATTCTCAATCTTCTTTATCTTGCATTTCTAGCTAACGCCTCATTTTTGGAACACATCTACCGTTTTCTTACTTTGTAAAAATGCTTCTTTTAAAGAATGCATCAATCCCCATTATCCCATATTCAGGACAGATACAGGTTAAAAGAACAAATAATAACATTCATTATCTGGTGAAACACCCACAGAGAGACATTTATACTGCATTGTTCCGAGCAGATGCATTCTTTTTTAAAGAAGGAATCACATTCACCATTGCCTCTTTCCGGGCAAACGCATTATTTTTGTTTATGATTCACATCCACCATTGCCTTATATATTTGAAGAAGGTATATAGGACAGAGTATGATTCCGAAGATAGGAAAATATTTACCAAAAGGCTTTCGATCAGAATTGCAGTTTGATACTATATTAGAAAAAAAAAAAACTACCTTAGAGAACACTGTACTCTGATATCTTTATAATTCAACAACATCTTGGAGGATCAAGAACTACAAATACTACCAAAGGCTATTCACCAGATATAAGGCTTTCCAATAAGACACTCTTGAATGTATCTTTAAACACTGCTTTTTCTGCCATACAGTCGATTGCGAAGATGTGTTTGCAGGTATTTTATTGGGGAATTGTTCCATTCGGGAAATCAGACATTCAATGTACATTCGGGAAATTGCATTCAGGAATTGTTACACTGGGAAATTACATTCGGGAAATTGCATTCGGGAATTGTTTCGGGAATTGTCGTACAATCGCTAAAAGATAACAGAAAGATCTAATGTTCATGTACGTTTATTAAGTAGGTATTTCAGCTCGCTACCCGAGTAGCACACTTGTCACATACCAGTCACTGTGATTCATATGCGACCAGATCTAGTCACATTTGAGTTGCTGCAACTAAATCGATCCGAACTGTGCTACTCGGGTAGCTACAAGGAGTGACAAAATAATGTCCGTTACGGATTCAAAGCAATTAGGCAAGTCACGATCAAATTGACAATAACCCATAACACTACAGAGAATATGACAATATACGTATGACCCAAACCGTAAGCGCCGGTCAGTCTTCATTTGTCGTATCGATAAGAAAATCAAAGCCAAACAGGTTACTTACGATTTGATTAAAAATTATCTGTCGGTGATTTTTTTTCACAGAAGTTAATCGTGACAAGCCTCAAGCAGAATGAAGAAAAATGCGTACTTTGTGGTCAAGATCCAAATGACAAGAAGAAAATGTCTGAAATCCAAATCTTATACGATCAATTTTAAATTGTCATCCAATATCCAAACGAACTTATGCTAACGTGCTGCAAAAGGCGAAGTTAGCACACTTCATTCGCTAAAGTTCCAATGGATTATCGGAAGAATGCTTTTGTGAAGCGAGAAAATAAATCGAACAAGTTTCATTTCATCGCTCCATGTTCAGAGAAGATTCAGAAAAGCTTCCCGAGCCTCCTAGTAAGGGTTGGATTCAAACTGTAAAGGTCCTTTTCGAAAGTAATTTATATTCCTGTCACCTTGAGGGCAATAACGCTCGAGCAAAATGCGCTTAATGGCTGCCAGCCTCACCTAGCGTTTTGACGGCAAAAATGTCAGTTAATAGGCACTCAGCACTTATTGAAATTGTTTTTTCACTTGCATTTGGAGGTATGTGCCCTTAAAAGCTTGATTTCGTTTTTAAATTGAATTCTTCCACGACGGTCCTGGAGAACTACAAAATCCTATAAACTTCAACGAGAATACGATACTGAACTCCACCACTATCGTTGTACCTCGTGAAACATTGCACCTCTTGAGCTAAGGACTAAAGTTTGCTTTACCCTACACCGGAATATCGTAGGTCCCCTTCTACCACATTATGGCAGCTGTAGAAGGCACAAGTCTACTGAACCGTAATTCCGCTGGGCAGTTTTGCACATCGGCAACAAAAACCACTTCACGTTTTCCAAAACAACACTCTGATGTTTGCATACTGTCGGCAGACAAAGGTAACAGAACAGTCATAATGTACAGAGAAGAATACAACCGAAAACTGACCGCAATGATCGAGTATGACTATACCTATATAAAAGCCAACAGAGATCCAACAAGATTCAAAACCAAGAACAACAACATAACAAAACGGCCAGAAGATCTTAGGCTAATCACCGCCCGATAGCTGAGTAGTTATGACCCTGTTTTATCTGCCACTACGGCCAGTCATCCCCAACATGACATCCTCTACACACATGTTGTCGAATTGGAATCTTCAAACATCGCTTCAAAGCAAATACAGCACCACTAGTTCGTTTGCGTTTAAGGAAGATGAGCGGAAATCGACACGGATATTAACATGGACCTGTTTATAGGAATCATAGAACTATGCATGGAAGAAAGCTATTTCAAATTTGGAGGACAATATTATAAGAAGATTTTTGGAACAGCTATGGGTAGCCCACTGTCACCAATTCTTGCAGACATTGCATTGGACACAGTAATAGATAAAGGTTTGTCCTCTCTTCCATTCACAGTCCCTATTCTTGAAAAGTGTAGACGACATTTTCCTGATAATACTCGATGCTACAGAATTCGCCCTACAAAAGTTCAACCAACAGGAAGAGAGGTTACAGTATACGATAGAAATCGAAACAGAAAAACAAGTTGCCACACAAGGGGCGCCTCTTCTGGCAATGAAATTTCGAAAAGCTAGGATGCATGAGTCTGTCTGAGATGCAGGCGATTTCAATATGTACGACTCGTACGAGGCAGGTTATCAAGACTTAACGTTTCTCGGCCCTCCGGCCAACAACCACGTTCATCGGCCCAAAGTAGTCGATTCCGATGTAGGAAATGGGCGGCAGAAAGCTTTCAATCGTGCAGGTTGGAGAGCAAACATTTCGGTACAGCTGGGCTTCGCCTGGCGGTTCTTGCAGAGCTGACATCGTACACGATTGTACGTAGAGCGGAGTTGAGGCACGTAAAATCTGCGTCGGATGTCGATGAGAGCAGCCTGGTGGTTTATGTGGCAGAACCGCTGATGAACGCTGGCTATAATCATGTCCGTTACCACGTGACGCTTGGGCAGCAATATTGGGTGCTTTGTACTCTCGTCCACAACTCGCAGGCGTCTATACGGCCTCCTCATACGCAGCACTCCATAACCGTCCAGGTACGGACTAAACTTGCACAGCGAGCTATTCTTCGGCTGCGGCTTCTACCTCGTCATCTTCAGTAGACCGATTTCAGAGGCGAACTCAGCATCCTGCACCATCTTGAAGATCGACGATTCCGATTCCTTCAACTCCTCCTGCGTTAGCGGACCGGTGACGATTGGTTTCCTCGCTTGCCTTCTTCGCAGATTCGCCGGATACCTTTGCACGTATGCCACGCGACGCAGCAGATCCTTCCACGATGAAAAGTCCTCCCACCGAAATACCGCAGGCTGCGCAAACTGATGGAGCACCCGCGGCCGCATTTCTTCGGCGGTTTCTTCGAACTCCGATGGTTGCGCTGGCCACTGTTCGCTCGATTTCCACAAGAGTTCTGGTGCTCGGAACCAACGGGTTGAAGATGACAGATCCGGTGATTTTGCCACTTGGCAGCGTCATCGGCGACGTTCAGTTGGTCGAGATCCAGTTCCACCTTTTCGTTCCGTCAGTTCCATCAGTTCACCGACACGCACTCCTACGAACTGGCTGTACTTTCGGTGGTCTCGAAGCCAGCAGAGAACGTCCGTGCATCCGACCAGAAGAAACTTTGCGCAGGCTTCAGCTTGTGGGTCTCATGATGTCGATCGCCAAATGAGCTCCGGTTATCGCTGCCTGAAGTTCTAGCTTAGGGATTGACACGAACCGCAATGGAGCTCGTGCCTTCGCGCCGACAAGTGCGCATTCCACTACGCCATTCTCTTCAAATCGCAGATACGCAACTGCGCATATCCGTTTTCCGACGCATCCACGAACTCATGAAGCTGGATCACATTCTGTTGTCCGATGCTGGTCTTCATCCGGTAACACCTTGGCACGCTAACAATTTCCACCTGTGGCAGAACTTGCAGCACTTCTCCATTTCTTGAGCTGTTCGTCTTTGATCTGGTCGTCCCAATCGACGCGACTTCGCCAAATCTCCTGCAGCAGCATTTTCAGGAACATAAGAAAGTTCGCCAGCAGTCCCAGTGGATCGTAGATCATCATCAGCGTACTCAAGATCTGTCGTTTAGTCGGCACGATGTGACCCTGTAGTGGATCCGCACTAACCGTGGCGATACCTGAGGTGAACGTATCGAGGCGGCACACACCACATGCCGAGAATTTTCTCGTTTCATCTCGCTTGAAAGGTTCAAGCTTTTCTCCGGGCTTCGCTTCCAAATCTTGTAGCATGCGTTTCGAGTTAGACAGCCAGTTGCGTATTTCGAATATCGAATCGCATCAGCGTGAACGAAACGAACGTCTTCGCCAGCTTCGCAGCATCTTCTTCCGTCTCCTCGCTTGACTGCATGTCGTCGACGTAGTGCTCGTTGATTATTGCTTACAGCCTCGGATACCGTTCCTGAAATCTACGCGCGTTGTGATTTTTCACATTGTGCGCGTTGCTTTTCGAACACGTAGCCCCGAACGTCATCATCTTCATCGCGTAGACATCTGGACTTCGTTACTCGCCGTCACGCCACATGAATCGCTGGCACTGCTGGTCGTCCTTGTTCACCATCACTTGGTGGAACATTTCCCGAATGTCGTCGGTGACGGAATCCGAACTCTGGAAACGTCGTAGCACCGATGGAAGAGATGTGAGGATTTGGACCGGTGAGCAGGAAAGAGTTCATGACGTTCCCGCCACTTTGGCTGCCGCGTCCCATACGATCCGTAGTTTTCCGGCTTGTTAGGGTTCACCACGGGAAGATGGGAAGATACCATACGCGGGAAATGCTTTGATAGTTGACTCTCCGTTAGCTTCTCGATGTACCCGTTGCGCACGTACTCCCGGATCTTATTCTTCAGGCTTCAGCTAGTTGAGGTTCACGCTGCATCCACTTGCAAGCATAGCAGCGCCGCATGGCCATTATGCTGTCCGGAAGTCACACATCATCGTAACGCCACAGCAGAGCCGTTTCATATCGCTCGTCCTTGGTGGTTAGGATACCATCAGCCGTTCAGCTCGCTCGTCGTCTTTCGATAACAGCGATTTGATAGGGCGATAACAGCGATTTGATTATTATTCCTTGGCTTACCAGCGAAAACTAGGCCTTTACGGCATTGTGAAGGTCGGTATCGTTCCGCTCACAGCACTGGCACAGATCGAAGCTGTGGTGTCCCGTGAAGTCCGCCGCTGATTGTGTTGATGTTGAGCAAGGCCCGAACACTATCCAGCCTAGTAGAGTTCTAGTGGCGATCGGTTCGTTGATTCTTCCTTCTCTGCTATCCAGCGCATGACCCAGACGAATATTGTCCATTCCAATGAGCATACGTGGCCGAACGTTGCGTAAGAATCAGCCGGTACATCTTGCAGGTGATACCGTTGCGCTAATTCCTCCATCGCGAGAGTTTGTCGTGGAGAGAGAGAGACTGTTAACAGTGTGTACCTTGGGAATCCAACGGCTATTCGACTCGTGCGCTCCGGAAATAGCCAGCGCCAGCCTTACAGAACGAACGTTTCGCGACAGAGACGACCTGTTTCCTTGTCAAATTTCCTATGTTGTCAATGTACTCATATATTATTTAGAGCTTAATTGGAAGCGTAGGGGATTGGTTTTTCATAAAAATTACTGTTTTCATAGTAATTTTCATACAAACTTCAAACTGCGCATGCTGAATTAAATTACATCCAAATTAGCTAATTATTTAGGAGGATTATCAAAATGGCGAATGCAATCTTTTAGGTATCGGAAAATGAAAAAGTTAAAATTTGAATTACTCTATTGTGCATACGATGACGGTGCAGATTATACAGTTAAACCTCTATAAGTCGATAACGAAGGGTCCATCGACTCATGGAAATATCGAGATGTGGAACAGAAAATCCTTAGAAAGCTGTTCGAAGGGACCATCACAGTAACCCAGAAAATATTTTTTATATAATAATTTGCTTCCATCAATACATCAAAACAAGGGTAATTCACTGTACTTTAAGGAAAACATATTCCGCTTCATTATTGCCCAAAATGTCACGATGGGCCGGAGCTGTGGGCAGTTGCGTGAATTTATGCTTTTATCGATGTAATCTTCGATTATCGCGGTACCACTCGATGTCTTCCCGGCAACTCGCCAAACTGGCCAAACTTACGGACCTTTGGCTTTATGGAAGGTCGACGCGGTTTTGAGACATTTCCTTGTACACTGTACAGCTTCGAGTCCATCGTCTTATTCTCATCACACATTAGGTCTTTGCTCCAGAGCTGCATATCCCATGCCAAAATCATTCGTTTTTTTTGCAGTTTATCCAAAAGCAAACTTAAACTTCGAGGAACTACCCTCGTTCCGTCACCATGTAGAATTTTTGGCAGGAAGGTCCGAAATCCATTTTGACGTAGGTAGGGTGACCATATGAGATCCAAAGGAGGACATGTCCTCCTTTTCATTAAAATTCAGATGTCCTCCTTTGCGCTAAATGTCCTCCTTTAGATATTTGAGAAAACAGTTGCATGAATATAAATTTGAAGATATTTTAGTTTAATAAACAGTACTACAACAAAGATCCATTCCGTAAAACGTTGACGATTGCGTTGTTTTGCTTTAATCTAAAATATGTTTATTCAAGTTCACGAATAAAATCAATGTTAAAATCAAAAATTAATTGCGTGTTATTAATAGGTGTCGAAGATATCAGAAGAATTGAATTGTGGAAAAGGAAAGGAAAAAATGCTTGCAATACTTTTAAAAGTAAACGCCATCGAATTGTTCTTTGAAGTATCTCAGTACATTTTTGAATATGTGAGGCGAAGAGCAAACTGCCAAGCATGTCTCAAAATGGAATAGAAATCTGATTTAATTCAATAGTTTTGAGTTTCTTTAGTCTGATTCTGAGTTTAACAGTTGAGAACTTTGTAGACTGGTCATACAGTTAATAATGCTGATCATCTTGTGATCGGTCCTGATGGAACCAGATGTTAGGTCAGAATTAAATGTTAAATGATCAGAATTGTATGCGATAATTATAATTCTAATTCTTTTAAAAATTCTGTGGAATATCGCTAAAAAGGCTAGCATTTTTAAAATTTCACTGTTGAGGAAACCTCCCATTATAAAAATGGTGCTACATTTTAAAACTAGAAATGGTTAATAAATAAAGACTAGTCAAAAAGACTAGATGTATCAAAAGAGCCGGTAATGTTCTATCTAGAGATGTATGAAGAAAGTAGAAGAAGGTGTCATTTCCTTCGACTTACAAACACTTCTTCCAAAAACTTTAGTGTACAAAATTTTAACAATATAATATTCTTAATCATATGAAACCTTAAAATCGATTGATGTTTTTCATGTCCTCCTTTCAACCAAATGTCCTCCTTTTTCGCTACGATTCGGGTGAATTGTCCTCCTTTGGACAAAATTAATATGGTCACCCTAGACGTAGGTGCCATCGTCGATGAGCAGGATTATCAACGTGGGTGTGCAGATTTTTTCTTTCCTTTCGGCTTCCATCTGAAATAATTTTTGACTCGCTGCACGAAACATCGTGAAATTTATACCACAGCAACCTGAGCAAAGTCTGAAAACATAATGAGAGCATATAGAAAACATATTTTGATATTGATATCAAATCGAAATCATAATTTGTTTTCAAAAATGAATCATCATGACTGATTATTTTGATCTCATTTTGTTGTTGATTTCTGAATTGTATGATCTGACATCAAATGTGTACTTATTTTGTTATCGGAACCAATATCAAAATTAGTTTTCGATTTGCTCATCGACAGCAGGAATAGTTTTTGATTTGATGTCACAGTAATATTTTCTGTGTAGATATTGATCTTTTAACCGTTAAAACGACCAAAAGGATATCAACTGAGTTACTTAGGCGATTTCACAACAACAAATATATCTGATTTGCTCTTCGCTTTGCCGAAGTGGGCGCCTAGGTAGACAAACGCTGTAAAGAATTCTTGTAGCGGTCACTTTCCGTGTCGCTGCAATACAATAAAGGTTCCCCCAAACACAGCGACGGCCGATGGTATGGAAGCGTTAATAGAACATTGCCTGCAGCGACTCAACGATAGAATCGCGGCGACTAGTTGTCGCGTCGCAGCGATGAAATCGCTTAGGTTTGGGGGAGCCCTAAATCATTCCGGATTCTAAATGGACAGACCTTTAAGAGCAGTAAAAATGTTTGTTGGAGGTAAATCATCGAGTGGCCGACGTTGGCGTTATGTTAGTAGCAGTGAAGTGGATTCTAAATTCTAATTTTCTGCATGCGCAGTACAAAATGCCCGCTCTTACGTGAACGCGGCTGGGGCCCTTAAAAGGGCCGTTTTGGGTGAAGTTACATCCTCGTTTTTGTTCTCTTGGAGCTGATGTACTTGGCAGGGACAGAAATCTTCAAATTATCACAGACAAACAGACGTAACACTGAAGGAATTACCACAACCATTTTAAATTCAATTGATTACGAGCTCCACATCCAGAGGCGCTCGCATCGCAAACCTTCGTGCTCGACATTTCACACTAGCTGCTGTTCTAGCTGTTACGTCTGTTGGTTTGTGAAATTAATATCACCACAGATAACAGATATTTAGGCTGGCATCCGATACGTTTGTGATATCAATTCAAAAGTTTACACAGGATTTTCAATACAATTTGTTCTAGCCTAAATATCTGATATCTGTGCTATCACTTGCCTCGACACTTGGTAGGTGGGACTCGAACCCACGACCCTCAGATGCGAACACGAATATCTCATCACATGTCCAATATCAGAACTTTAGGACGTCGGCAAAGGTGGTATTTTTAAAAGATGACGCTACTATATTTAAAGGAAAATCTTTTTGCTTTTCGCGTATACTAAGTATTACGTAAAGGCTATATGATCACTTCAAAACCGAACTTTTGATAGAAGGTTCGGAGAACCATAGTTAATACCAATCGACTCCAGCTCGACGAATTGCGGTGATGTCTTGTATGTGTAGTATGTATGTAGGTGTGTGTGTTTTGTACTAAGCCTGCTCCTGATTTGCTTGCAACATGATGCATTCTACGCTGAATCCTTCCTAATTTTTGCTATTGAAAGTTGGCCCAATCGGCCATTGCGTTCTGGAGTTATTAAAAAAACATTGATTTTTCCCCATTTTTCCCAAGGGTCCCCGGTCAAAACCGATTTTTTTTTTCTAACTTTTGCAATGCATTCAAATGAACGCAAATAAATGTGAATTGATGGGAATAGCTGAATGTATCTCCCTAAAGTGCAATTTTGACCTTTCTTATGTGCTTCTTTGTTACTCTTATGTATTTTCTTGTTTTATAATACACGAGAAAGGCACCATCACCGCTAGGTGGATTATTCTGGTTTTAAGTATGTCGCTGTTTCTCACCAACGCACTATGGTCCAGGATACAGATTTACGCGGAAAGATGCATTTTACGCCAAAACTATATTTTTTAGAAAAACCTGTTGTTCTAATTTTTTCGAAATGGTGAGGCCATCATTATGGTGCTATCCAAAATAGGGTGACTCCATCATATAAAAAAGATTTTTTTTATTTCTCGGAGTATTGACATGTTATGTCTACAAAGTAGCGCAGCTTATTCAAATCAATTTTGCTAAAAAACTTTTTCTGTAGCTCTTAAGTTGGCTGATTTAGAGCAATTTTACTTAATTGGATTAGGGTGCACCTAAAAAAAAACAGTATTTTGATCTACTAATCTAGTGCAACGTCACATCGCTGAAGTGCGAAATTTGGGATAACGGAAGTAAATAATATTATTATTCTGTTTACTACCATTTATTTTCACAAAACAAAAGCGTAAAATTTCTTTTTATTTATCTGTCTTACAGGGATTGGGCCGTTTACTTCGCTCTTTTGATTAAAGGATTTATCTAACGGGTGGCAACTAAAAAACTGGAATGAAATATGAAGAAGTACAATTTAATCTGATATATGTTAAAAAGAAATATTGGCATATGGGCAGAGCCGTAACGTGGACTCCCAGCGCCCTTGGCGTAACCGTTATTAGGCGCCCCTTACTTTCATGCATGTTCAAAACAAACAGCATGACAATGGCTGGGATATTTTGAAAAACAAATGGCCTTAGTCCCTTCTCATTGTTTGGATAAGGTTCACGGTTTGTTCACCAATTTTTGAGAGTTGCTGATATCCTCTTGTTGTCCATTTTAATGTCAGTCGTTTCCCTTCCATATGTCTTCCTCTAGTTGTTGTCTCCCAAGAAAATGTTTGTTCGTCCCGTTCCAGAAGTGACACGTCGTCAAGAATGGTAACTACCGTTTTGACTCGAAGTCCGGACACCTAAGCACTGCTGAATTTTCAGTTCAATATTTCAAACGGAATTAAGTACTTACACTGAGTGATAACACACCTCGTCATGATTAACTTATCAAATTTGCTGTAGTGTAGAAATGACATTTTGTATACGAAATAGCTAATATAATCGAAAACATTAAACATCGCTTGCTTCGAAATCCGGACAGTATAAGTGATGCTTCAAATTCCGACAATTATGCTTTCGAATTTCGACACTTCAAGTTTCTATATTGATTCTCAAATAGCATTTAATAGCATTCATATTTCTCGATTAATATAAATCCGTAAAGTAAGTGTTTCATACACATTCATATGGAAATCTGTACCTCCGGTTGTGTGTACCATCCGAAGTTTTCCTCGAGATTGACCAGGACTACTAAAACAGCATTTGAAACCAAGGAGCATTTACTGCAACATACAACATTAAATCTAAAATTTCACAACCCCCTCTCCCTTTCAGGTAGAACGCCCTTTGACATTTGACGTCTGTGGGTAATGAATATTTTCTTCAATCTCAACTTCCAAATTCGACGTGGGTAAGTTGCAATTAGTGGTATTTATGTGTCTTTTGAAATCCGTTTTAGTTTGCTTTTAGAAATCAAGGATTGAAAGGATTGAAATAATGAATTCATGCGCATTGTGTCACGGGCGTGTCCAAGAAAATTTGAGTTTTTCTTTTATTTAACGGGAGTCGTTCACAACGTTTCCCGTAATGCTGGGTAGACACCTTTACGTGGTGTGTTACGGGGTAAGATCTACCACGGTCACATTGCCAGCTACAGGCAAATCCCCCAACGAAAACCTTCCCAATTTCCAATTCTGTAGTGCGAAATTTGGTGTCATTGACAAATACTGCACTTATCCTTCCTTCCAACTTCCTAGATGCTTCCCAACCGCAGATAGTAATATCCCTGTAATGTTTTTCTTAGATTGAATCAGTCATTTAACCCCCTTGATTTCTGATAGCAGTCTGGAAAGCATTTCCAATATATATAATTAAATTCCAATCTTCTAATGTTGTGCTAGGCTTCTTTTATTTTCAGAAATGTCATACATCTGTTCGTGAGGAGAGTTGACGTTACCGTCTACTAATGATGATTTTCTTCTTTTTATTATTTATAGTGAACGTAGTTATTCTGAACACGACGTCAACCATCACTTGCCGAATGGAGTTTACCATACTTTTAAATAGCTTCTGCTCCCAACGAAAAATTCATTAATATAATATTGATTATTATATACTAACTGGAAGCGTTTAGTACGGAGGTCCACGCTTTCTTCCTATCCTCGATTTCATGGTATGGATCGACTTGGGTTTACAAATTCTGAAGTCGCTCAGTATCTAGAAATCATCTCTGCGGTACATACTGCGTAGTTGGCCTGGTCAGAGGAAAAGAAAATGACGGAATTTAGAAACCGTCATTTTCCAGGATGCTTTCAAGTATTGGCTGCGCAAGTATGAGATTAGATTAGATTAGATTAGATTAGATTATTTAACGGGAGTCGTTCACAACGTGTCTTTTTATACAATTCTGTTGAAAAAGCTATTTTTATGAACTTGTTTTTTACAAAATGAATGGTTAAAAATGTATTTGAAGACAGCCACTCACTAGAAACTGAAGGCAAGTTTGCTACTTGTGTACAATTAATAAAGTGATACCATTTACAATATGTGTATAGTTAATATCGATAAGCTGAGAGCAAGCAATGTTCCTTTTGGGTGTAGTAACTAAAATCTAATGAAATTGTAACTATGATTGCTTATTACGAATCATTTGATTTCAATTAACTTAATTGATAAACCATTAATTATCATCATTTTTTAGTCCGGCAATCGAAGCAGGTAAAACTTCCTCGAAGTCCGGACATACAAAAATGTAATAAAATTATGCAATTTCCTAAGCAATCTCTAATTCATGATAAAGAGCACTATCATACTATGTTAATAAATTACATAATACCCCTTGCAAATGATAGAATATAGAAAAAATGAGCTTAGTTTCTTTAATGTTGAGTCTTAAACTGCATTCAAGAAAACGAAATTCACCGTTGATTATGACATGCTTTCAACTTTACCTCTAATTTTCAAGTTTCACCACAGATCAGGATTACTTACATTTGTTAAAATGGTTTCAAGTCCAAGAATCGTTCTCTATTGCTTTACCCAAGAAATACTTGTTGAGATGGTAAATACCCAAGCAACCAAAAGTAGATAAGAAGGGATGTTTTGGCTTAATCAGCTGCATTTTAAGTAACTTTTGTATGGTAGAGCGTGAAGTGAACTTTGAAGTCTGTTAAGGGCTTGGAACTAATGAACTAAGAGTGAACCAATTGGTTCAAAGAACAAATTGAAGTAAAATCTGAACTTTTGGTGCTTGAAAGTCGAATACATTGAAGTGTCCGGCTTTCAAGCGTCCGGCAATCTGAAGCGAAACGGTAGTAACATCAGCAGCGTTATCAATTGTGCACCATTAATTCCTTTCTTTTCCTACTGTATTACATAACCTCGTCCAAACTGCGAGTCTTCCCCAAAACCAACATTAGTGCATGAAAATCATGAAAAATTGTAATACATGATTTGGGCTCTGTAACGCTTAACGGCAAATAAACCTTCAAAAAAACGTTAGTTTTTTTTAATTTTTTTTTGCATGGTGGATTTATTAATAAAAATACAAATAAAAAAAAACTAGATCCAATAGTGCGTGTGTTACCGACAAAAAAAAATAGACTTCCTTGTTGTGAATTCACGCACTAGTGGATCGGACGTAAACGCATCAAGAGGAGTCCTACTTTGAAGTGGATCGAATGACCTTCGGAAACTAATGGTCTAATGGCACCTTGGTCGGTGGTTTGAAAAAACTGCTGTACTTGAAATAAACTTCAACTTTGGAGAGAATTGGTAGAAGGTAGGAATAGCGATTGGACCAAATCATATCAAGAAAATAAGGGCACTCGGAACCCGGACCTATTTAGATCAAACATCATCAATTCCTGGAATGTCTATCGAAGTTTGGTGGCGTTGGTTGATGCAGGTTCTCGTATTCGCATGTCTTTCGATAAGTGTTTGCTTAGAGACCAAAATCAAAATCAAATGCAAAACATCATCGAATATTCAACGACTTTGCTTGTTTTTTCGCCATCATAGAAGTGTCTGGTTTAAAGAATCGAAAATGTCACTGGGTCAAATGCGATCGTTATGATTCCTTTTTGAACCTCAAATAGTTTGCCTGCATAAATATAAGAGAAATCAGTTTAAATTCAAATAAACTCCCTATTTCTATTTCCGAGTATCTATTATTTGAAAACTGTTTAGATCTCTTAATCATGAACAAAAACTATACGTGGTTATTTACAGTCAACTCTGTGTTTCGTCTTTGGCGTATTGAAGTACACTGGATTTGTTTTACACGATTTACATTTTCTCAATTTTCCACTCATCCTAAATGTTTAACGTATATTAATTATCATGTGATTTTCTTTGATTTATTCTGGATTTTTTGAAACATGTTGCGAAGAGTTTGGTGGCAAATTGAAGTCACACGATCGAAAATACGAGCAAAAAAAATCGTGTAAAAACAAAATCCTGTGTACTCATTTAGTGCTTCTTTCCCAGAAACATAGTCCATTCTTCTCTTCAATTGTATTTCCTGTTCAATTCAAATATCCAAACGCGTAAAAAACCTTGATTAGATTTGTCATTATTTATCATAATTCTGGATTTCGGCGCCCCCTAACTACACGCCAACTACACGCTACGGTGCATATGGTATATAAAAGAATATTGGCATATGGTCCGTGGTTCGCCGTCTAGTTCTGCTGGAACGATGACGCTTATACGGTTCTATCAGATCGATTCTCGGAATGCTGCTTCGAATCCTTTATAAGTTGCTCCGTGTTTTGGCCTTACAATCACCTTTGTATGCAATGGTGCTGAGTAGACTAAACAACTCTATGAAGTTTTGAAACATTTTCGCTTAAAATGTTCGATCGTTCGAGAAAATCTCTATTTCTGTATCTCAAGTCAAAATAATCTGTATTGCAAATCTGTATCCATCTGAACCAAATCAAAATCGTCTTTAATAAAGTTTGTTTTCAAAAGATAAAGTCCGGAAAATGCTATGCAGAACTACAAGTCACAAATGTCAATATGTAGCAATTTTTGTTTGCACATTTCTTTCCAAGGATTACAAATAAAGGAATACAAGCAACAAAGTTTGCTTTCTCAAGGTTTAATATTTGATTATTTACGAAAACATATGTCAAGGATCCATTATATCCATTATAGTGCATATGCACAATCAACTTTATTGACTTATATTCAGCCACACTGAAAAAGAAGCACTGATAAACAATTTCAAAGCCTTTAGATATGATGAATGATTTCTAGGCCTGTTTCTTTAGTATTATTTTGAGAGTTTTCTAAGACTACATGAATTTTAAAAAAATATGAACATTTTCCGGAACATAATCTGATAGTATTTCAAAATCATTGATCTGCATAAATTGCCAATTAAGAACAAACCCTACCAGAGACCACATGTTCTGATGTATTTTTAAGTTGAAATTTATTTAATCTCAAAATGGCTTTAAATAAAACCATTTTAAAGTAGCATAAAAGTAATTTATAATAATTTTCGGTACTACAATCCTCGAGAAATCTGTAAAATTTGTAAATTTTCCAAAAATCTGTATATGTATACAAATTCTAGGTCACAGCCTTACCTCAAAAATCTGTAAAATAAAGAGGAATCTGTTTATGTGATAACCCTGATCTTGAGCAGATTCAACTGTTGGTGTCATGTCACCTGATTAAGGGTATGCGATAACACACTTTTTTCTAACGAAACGAAACGAAACGAAATTTCAAATGTCTATGTTGATTCGGATCGAAACGAAACGAAATATAGATTTCTTTCGAGACGTCGAAACGATACGAAATCAAGGTTCATTTAATTCATTTAAACGAAACGAAATTTTGATTTTTTTCCGCGGAATTTTATTGAATTGTTTTATTATGTACGCAATTTGATTCCACTTTTCGAAGTCAAAACTGTTTTGGGACCAGAAGAGTTATAATAACTGAATAGCACTATGATAAATCGTCACTTTCGCCGGATATACCCTTGGTGATAAGACAATACCCCAGCATTTGTGCGCTTTCAAAGAAATTCATCGATGTGCTCGAATCTGATCAATTTCATATCAGTAAGTAGACCTCAGCGTCGGAAACCTCCCTACCAGAACACTTCTAAAAACGGCACTTGAGAAATCCTCCATCATCTTATAGTACAAAAAAAGCTATTGAAAAGTCCTTCACCTGTAAGGGATATCAGATCCTCATGTTGAAACTTTGAACAAGATTTGAAATTGAATAAAAATGTCAAAATTTTCATGTTTCGTCTTATTTTGAGTTTGAATCAGCAATAATAAAATCAATCGAATGCATTCTGATTATGTCGAAATGATCAATATTTAGATAGTACAATGTATCTATGGTGCAAAATCAATTTCTTATCCGGTAGCTGTTCCCCGGGTCCGGACAGTAAGTTTTTTTTTCATGTGATCAAATAACCATTCTCTGCACATTTTTTTGTTAAACTTACGTCAATTCAATAATAATAATGTATCCACATCTGCCAGGCGTATACGCAGTTATAGAATTGATATTATTAGATCAACATTTGAAAAGGGCGTATGTATATACCAAAATTTATTCCTCCTTATTCTTCGTTCTACATATAGCATACATTTGCTCACTAGAAGAATCCTGTGCACCTTTCTAAATGGTAGTAGCGTGGCTCCAAATTAGTATGGAAAACTTTTTTCAATTTTTGATGGGCGCCTCTTATTCGGTTCTATTTGATGCCCTGATGCTCTGGACAAAATTTCAGACAAATCGGTCAAAGTTTGGGCGGTGCTAAACTCGTTGGAAGTTTATATGGAAAGATGTATCCAGAAACATCTAAAAACAATGATTTGCAGTTAGACGGCAAAATTTACGATGAAGAATTATGATACTATCAGATCGTGAAGAATTTAATACATAATGTTATGCTGAACACCGCAAAAAGATTAGAGATCTGAGATCTGACGTGGGGTTTGAGCAAATTTCGTTTCTTTTACCTTTGAAAAGAAATAAATTCACCCCTACAACACTCCAGTAAATGCCGCTAACGCATGGGCGTCCTATAGCAGATGTGCTCGACTTAGTTAGCGTCATCATAGTCTTATATACGATCAGCCTGACAAACTGAGCTATTGTGTGTGTTTTGTGTCCTTGAATATGAGAACAGCTGTATATGGTCGTATATGCTGAAGCAATCAAGTAAAGAATCCTCAGCAATTTTAATGATCTTTCAACCGCCCTGATTTTTTTTCAATTCCGTGCATATCTAGAAATGCCCACAAATCTGCAATGCTCCTCGCATATTGTGCAAATATAATGGAGAGCTTATTAGCCTAATTAACTATACATCACATGGTTAAATCATGATTGGCGAGAAACAGCAAATATGGCTTAGCCTACCTAAATAATATTCTTGGGATACAAAAGTTATTCTTATTGTATACTTGCTTTGAGTTTCCAATTTATGACCAATAACGATGCTGGTCACGTGCTTATAGTCGATTTAGGATAAGGAGAGGAAAATTAGTTGAACACTCATTATTATAAGAGACCGAGGAATGCTCTGAATTCCCGTGAGCGTCACGGAAAGGAATCGTTGGTTGAGAAGGTAACTATGTGAAACCCTGTTGAGCGACAAATATTTATTAAACGAAGTTATTTTGAAAGCAAGAAGATGAAAACGTGTTTCAAATCAATCCAACGCAAGATCAATGTGCTTCGTTTAATAACCTCACAACACGATCGATTCATTAAATAATTTTGTGCTCTTCGATGCAAACATTGGTTTTATCACTTCGCGTTCTCCCACACTAGCTGGCGTGATCAACATCAACACGATCGATTGCACACTGGTTAAACAATTTTCGCTACGCGAAGTAGATTTTTTCACTTCGCGTTCTTCCCGGACTAGCTGCCGTCCATGACCAGCAGCAACACGATCATTCCGCATTCATATTTTGCAAATAGTAAAAAATATCACAAAATTTTAATCATGGAAACACTGAAGACGTTTTATAGAAGAAAACTACTTACGCATTGCGACCAAGAATGGGGGGTTATGTAGTAAGCGTTATAGAAAAATGTATGTATAACCCAATTTGATAACAACTTAATGAGGTCTAGCGGCGCAGCAAAAATTTTAATAAAGCATGGATTAATTTAAATTTGTTTTGAAATTCGGAATTCGTTAAATTTCGTTAGAAGCTAGTTTTTCTAGCGAAATTTTTGGAATTTTACGAACGAAACGAAATCGAGAAAACAGATTTCCATGCTTTTTTCTAGTTATGGAATTTCGTTTCGAACCACTGAAACGAAATTCTTTTGAAATACCGCATATGCTTACACCTGATATTCATATCCAATCATATCCAGCTTCTTGTCTGTTCGTGATTGGAAAGGCGTACTTATCTATGATGATCTAACCTGTGTTAACTGGAGCAAAACCGAATGTAATATCATATTCCAGGTATTACTATTGATTAATATATTTGTTCCAGATTAGAGGAACTGTTTCTGATTTCATCTAATGGCTCCGATGTCCATTCCATCAAACAAAAAGCAATGAAAAGTATTTGATTTGTTTCTTTTGTGATTTTTTCAGCAGCGATACACATGTTGACAAAAGAAGCGTTAAAATTGGTGCCGTATATTCTCTTACAATATAATTC
The DNA here is from genome assembly GCF_024139115.2 of Armigeres subalbatus. Lineage (NCBI taxonomy): Eukaryota > Metazoa > Arthropoda > Insecta > Diptera > Culicidae > Armigeres > Armigeres subalbatus. The sequence goes on along the minus strand of NC_085139.1, from coordinate 241,983,495 downwards.
ACGATTTTTTCCAATGCTACGCAAATAAATTTAGCTTAATATTGCTTAAAAACAGTGGTATAAAAAGATAAAAGAATAAAGATCGAATTACAATTCGTCCAATATATTCAAGATTCATCCCATTCAGTTCGCATGAACCCTTCCTGCAATCCATCCAACCCCTATTCCGATTGAAAATTCAATATCGCTGCTCATTTATGATGTAAACAGCCTCACAATATGCCATATCCGAGTCGTTCCCTCGATGTAATCGCAATAAAACCATTATAGAATAAACGTTTGTCATCACCAACGCGCGCAGGCCGACCTTTTCGATTCCGAACTTTTCCAAACCTCCCTAAAATTGGAACTTTTTTCCCGCTGCAACCCGGGAAAAGTTATGAATAACAAATGTTGCAACAAAATTGCGATTATCACACGACGGACGGATCCTCGTCGATTTTCGGGTCGGATCGAATCAGAAAAACCTCGACTGTTCATCACATCCGCGGCGCTGCTGGGCACGAGTTTCTAGCCGGAAAGTGTCGTACATGTCCCCCTTGTATCGGATCGAAACTACCCTAATCTGGGCCCCTCAGGTTCGTCCATGGCGATCTCCTCCCGCGTGGACATGTCCGGGTAGCGATTCCGGCTGAACGTTTGCTCCAGTTCGTGCAGCTGCTGGAGGTGAAGTGCGTCTGCCGCGTTGGCGTTTGTCTTCTTGTCGTTCTTGCCGCCGGTGCCCTGGTCCTGGCTGGTGCGTCGGCCGTTATCGTCGTGCCCGCCGGGTTGCACTGTCGTCGGGAAATCCCACTGCTGATGTTTTCTTCGTCTTGACCGAGGTGGGATCGACCCGTGGATGCAGGACGGACAGGAAAATAAAGGTGAGACAGGAGAAATCAATTAAAACTCTGTCAATCAATAGTTTCTGGGAACGGAATGGGCGCCGCCATCGGCACTGTGTGTGTGGGAGGGTCGTTCGAAAGAAAGTGTAAGTTTTGCTGATTGAATAGCGTTTCAAATTTGCATATCGGTCGATGTTGTCTTCCACTCTGTGGTTCACAGGGAAAATGTGATTTCTATAACCAACGGTACAATTTTTTGTTTCAGACATGGACTTGAGAAAAATAAAAATTATGGAACATAAAAAACCACCAAAGTAACGAGACGAATAAACAGACATAACAAAAATACGAAAAAATAATCTCGGCTGAAATTCCAAGAAATCAAGACTGAGATCCCGACGAATGCTAAAAGAGATTCCTAAGAATTCCAACTTTTCAAACGAACTCCGACGAGTCTTAAAAGAAATCCCGACAGGAGTTCTGACGAATCCCGATTGGAATGCATATAAATCCCGACTGGGATTCCAAAAAGACACGACAAATCCTGGCAGAGATTCCGATGAATCCCGACTGAGATTCCGACCAATCTCGACCCGGGTAGAAGCCATGAACAGAATAACAAAAACATGATACGGACTTGATTGATATAAGAGATAAAGAACAAGCAACAATATCAAATTTGCAACGAAATATTATTTGAATATCAAGATATGCTATGGATAAGAACAAATAATGGCACATGATATTGATCACTTATTACAAATAGCATAACTTGATCTTCTCATGATATTTTAGTAAAATATTGATATTATCGTCTGATCTTTTAACTCTTATATCAATCATGTCCATATTTCATTTTGCTATCTTATCAACATTTGATATTATTGAGCTATTTTCGTCTACTCGGGGAATGGTATTCACAGGAATTCCTCTCCTTATTGGCATTACATCCCCCACTGGGACAGAGCCGCCTCGCAGCTTAGTGCTCATAAAGAACTTCACTTCAACAGTTATTAACTGCGAGGTTTCTAAGCCAAGTTAGCATTTTGTATTCTGTACGAAATACTTTCAGGGAGGCAAGACCGAATCGAACCCAACCACCTCAGCATGGTTTGCTTTGTAGTCCGCGCATCTTACCACACGGCCAAGGAGGGCCCTGACGCCTTCAGACGAATTCCGACAGAAATTCCGACAAATCCCTGACCGACCCGACGAATTCCGACAACAACTCCAACAAATCCCGACTGGAATGCATACAAATGCCGGTGAAACACGACAGAAATTCCAAAGAGTCTCGACTGGAATTCCGACGAACCCCGACTGAGATTCCGATGAGTTACGATTAGAACCCCGGCAAATCCCGGCTGGAATTCGGACTAATTCAGACATAAATCCCAACTGGAGATCCGACGAATCCCGTCTGTAATTCCGATGAGTTACGATACGAATTCCGATACATCCCAACTGGAATCTGACAACTACTGACTGAGCTCAACAATCCCGACTGGAATTGACGAACCCTACGAATTCTGACAAATCTTGACTGGAGTTCCAACGAATCCCGACTAGGATTCCGACAATCCCCAACTGGAATTCCGACAAATCCCGATAGGAACTCCGACAAATCCCGACTGGAATTCCGAACAATCCCGACTGGAATACATACAAATCCCGACTAGAATTCCGACAAACTCCGACTGTAACTCCGACAAATCCCAACTGGAATTCCGATGACTTCCGACTGGAATTCCAACAAATCACGACTGGAATTCCGACGAGTCCCAACAGAAATTCCGACAAATCCCGACTGAATTCCGGACAATCCCGACATAATCCGACACCACGGAATTTCTGAAAATCCGTTTGATCTTTGACGAATCCCAATTGAGATTCCGACGAGTCTCGATTGGAGTACGGACAAATTCCGACTGAAATTCGGACAAATCCCGAATGGAATTCCGACGATCCCGACTGGAATTCCGACAAATCCGACTGGAATTCATAAATCCTGAATGAATTCCGCCGAGTCCTGACTGAAATCCGACAAATCACGAACAACGAAGCGAGTTCCTAACTGGGACCTGAGTCCCAACAGAAATTCCGACAAATCCCGACTGGAATTCCGACAACACCGACTAGAATTCCGCACAAACTCATGTAACTCCGACAAATCCTGACTGGAATTCTAACAAATCCTGACTGAATCTGACGAGTCCCAACAGAAAATTCGACAATCACAGACTGAATTTCGCATAATCCCGACCGAATTCCCACAATCCCTGACTGGAATTCCGACGAGTCCCAACAGAAATTCCGATGAACCTGACTGGAATTGACAAATCCTGCTTGATCTTTGACGAATCCCAATTGAGATTCCGACGAGTCTGGAGTACGGATAAACTCGACTGGAAATTCGGACAAATCCCGAATGGAATTCCGCCGAGTCCTGACTGAAATTCCGACAAATCACGACTGGAATTCCGGCGAGTCCTAACTGGGACTCCGACGAGTCCCAACAGAAATTCTGACAAATACCGACTGGAATTCCGACAAACCCTGGATTGAATTCTCGACAGATCCGACTGAATTTAGACAAATCCTGACAATTCTAAACCTGACTGGATTCAAACTCGACTGAATTGACAAATCTCGACTGGAATCCGACAACCTGACTGAATTCAGAAAATCCGACTGAATTCGACAAATCTCGACTTGAATTTCGAAATCCTGACTGGAATCTGACGAACCTGACGAAATCGATGAGTCCTGACTGGAATTCGCAACTGACTGGAGCTTACGAAACTGCTAATGATCTGACAAACCGACTGGAATCGACAAATCCCGACTGGAATTCCGGACAAATCTCGACTGAACTGACAAATCCGACTGGATCAGACAACCTGACTGAATTCGACAAACCCTGAATCAATTCCAATTCCGACTGATTCCGATGAGATTCCGATGAGAACGACTAAAACTCCGACAAATTTCGACTGGAATTTCGATAAATCCCGACTGGAATTCCGACAAATTGCGACGAATAACGACTGGATTTCAGACAAATACCGACTGAACCTGACAAGTCCCGTTTGAACTACGATATCTCTGACATCCGACAATACAACCTGACTGTAATCTGACAAACTCTGACCAGAATTCGACAAACTCTGGATCAATCTGAAAACCTGGACTGAATTCAGAATTAGTCCTGACTGGAATTCCGACAGATCCTGACTGGAATTCCGACAAATCCTGACTAAATTCCGATTCCGACTGAGATTCCGATGAGAACGACTAAAACTCCGACAAATCTCGACTGGAATTCCGACGAATCACGACTAGATTTCCATCAAATCCTGACTGAGTCCCGATGAAGTCCCGACGGGAATTCCAAAACACTCCTACTGTAATTCCGACAAATCTCGACTAGAATTCCGACAAACTCTGACTGTAATTCCGACTAATTCCGACTGGAATTCAGACGAACCCTGACTGGAAATCCGATGAATCCCGACTGGAATTCCGACAAATCCCGACTGGAATTCCGGTGAGTCCCAACAGAAATTTCGACTAATCCCGACTGGAATTCCGACAAATCCTGACTGGAATTCCGACAAATCTTGACTGGAATTCTGACAATTTCCGACTGAAGTTAAGACAAATCCAAACTGGAATTCCGACAAATGTCGACTGAAATTCAGACAAATTCCTACTGGAACTCAGACAAATACCGACTGGAACCCGAAAATCCTGACTGGAGTTCCGACAATCCGGCTGGAATTCCGACGAAGACGACTAGAATTCCGACGAGTTTCGACTGAATTCTGACAAATCCTGACTAAAATTCGACAAATCCAGACTGAATTCTGAAATGTCGACTAATATCAGACAAATCTTACGGAACTCGTGACAAATACCGACTGAACTCCATAAACCGACCGGAGTTCCGACAATCCCGCTGAATCTGACGAAACACGACTAGAATTCGACGAGTTTCGACTGAAATTCTGACAAATCTCGACTGAAATTCAGACAAATCCCGACTGAATTAAGATTCGACTGAGATCCTGATGAGAATGACTGAAACTCCGAAAAATATTGACTTGAATTTTCACAAATTCCGACTGGATTTCCGACAAATGCCAACGAATTCAGACAAATCCCGAATGGATTTCAGACTAATCTCGACTGAAATTCTGACGAGTCCCGATTGGATTCTAAACCCGACTGAATCCAAAATTCTGGATCAATTCAGATAATCCGGAACGGAATTCTGACGAGTCACCGATTAATTCCGAAAATCACGACTGGAATTCCAACAACCTGACTGGAATCCGACAACTTGACTGGAATTCTGCCAAATCCTGACTGGAATTCAGACAAATCTCGACTGAATTCAGAACCTGACCGAATTCCGACAAACTTCAATGGAATCAACAACCGACTGAATTCCGACAACCAGATTGAATTCGACACCGGCTGAATCTGACGAAACATGACTGGAATTTAAACGAGTTCCGACTGAAATTCCGACGGATACAAATCTTGACTGGAATTCCGACAAACCCAGACTGAAATTCTGACAAATCCCGGCTGGAATTCCGGCGAAACACAACTGGAATTCCGATGCGTTCCGACAGGAATTCCGACAAATTTTGATAAATCCCGACCAAAATTCGTAAACCCGACTGGAATTCGACAATTCCGGACTAATCCCGACTGACGACTGACGACACAATCCCGCTGAATTCCGACAAATCAAGACTGGAATTGACAAATCCCGACTGAATTTCAGATTCCCGACTGGAATTCCGAAAAATCTCGACTGAATTCCGACAAATCCAGGCTGGAATTTCGACAAATGTCGACTGAAATTCAGACAAATTCCTACTGGAACTCAGACAAATACCGACTGAACTCCTGACAACCTGACTGAGTTCCGATAAATCCTGGCTGGAATTCGACGAAACACGACTAGAATTCGACGAGTTTCGACTGAAATCGAAAAACCTGACTGAAACCCGAAATCCTGACTGAATTTCACAATCCCGACTGAATTTCCGGACAATTCCAACGAATTCGACAACCTGAATGGATTTCAGACTAATCTCACTGAAATTCTGACAAATCACGACTGGAATTCGGGTCCTAACTGGGACCTGACGAGTCCCAACAGAAATTTGACAAAACCGACTGGAATCTCGACAAATCCCGATTGGAATTTCTCGTACAGATCCCGACTGGAATGACACGATTGAATTTCGATACCTGACTGGAATTTCTGACAAATCTCGACTGGAATTCGACAAATTCGACTGAAATCCGACAAACCTTGACTGGAATTCAGAAAATCCCGACTGGAATTCCGACAACCCACTTTAATTTCGATGAATCCCGACTGGAATTCCGACGAATCCACATTGAAATCCCATGAGTCCTGACTGGAATTCGCCACAATCCTCGACTGGAGCTTCGACGAATCCATGACTGGATCTGTACCGACTGAATTCCGACAACCTGACTGGAATCTCGACAACTGACTAAATCCGACTAAATCTCGACTGAATCTGTGACAAACCCGACTGGAATTCTGGACAAACCCGAATCAATTCCAATCTGACTGATTCCGATGAGATCCTGATGAGAACGACTCAAAACTCCGACAAATTCTGACTGGAATTTCGATAAATCCCGACTGGAATTCCGACAAATTGCGACGAATAACGACTGGATTTCAGACAAATACCGACTGGAATCGACAAGTCCTGTTTGAAATTACGATATTCCTGACTGGAATTCAAACCACTGTATCGACAATCTCGACCAGAATCCGACTAAACCTGACTGTAATTCCGATACCTGACTGGAATTCCTAGACAAACAATCGAATTCCGATAGATCCTGACTGGAATCTGACAAATCCTGACTAAGTTCACTCTGACTGAGATCTCCGAAGTGATGAGAACACTAAAACCCGACACTTGACTGAATTCGACGAATCACGACTAGATTTCATACAAATCCTGACTGGAGCTCCGACAAGTCCCGACGGGAATTCCAAAACACTCCTACTGTAATTCCGACAAATCTCGACTAGAATTCGACAAACCTGACGTCAATCCGACTAATTCCTGACTGAATTCAGACGAACCCGACGATAATCCATAACTCAATTGGAATTCGACAAATCCCGACTGGAATTCCGAGTCCCAACAGAAATTTCGACTAATCCCGACTGGAATTCCGACAAATCCTGACTGGAATTCCGACAAATCTTGACTGGAATTCTGACAATTTCCGACTGAAGTTAAGACAAATCCAAACTGGAATTCCGACAAATGTCGACTGAAATTCAGACAAATTCTACTGAACCAGATGAATACCGACTGAACTCCGAAAATCCCGACTGGAGTTCCGAAAATCCCGGCTGGAATTCCGACGAGACACGACTCAGAATTCGACGAGTTTCTGACTGAATTCGACAACCCTGACTAAAATTCCGGACAAATCCAGACTGGAATTTGACAAATGTCGACTGAAATTCAGACAAATTTTACTGAACTCAGACAAATACCGACTGAACTCCGACAATCCTGACTGGAGTTCCGAACCTAATCGACGAAACACGATCTAGGAATTCCGACGAGTTTCGACTGAAATTTGACAAATCTCGACTGAAATTCAGACAAATCCTGACCGAATTAAGATTCGACCAGATTCCGATGAGAATGACTGAAACTCCGAAAAATATTGACTTGAATTTTCACAAATTCCGACTGGATTTCCGACAAATGCCAACGAATTCAGACAAATCCCGAATGGATTTCAGACTAATCTCGACTGAAATTCTGACGAGTCCCGATTGAATTCCGACAATCCCGACTCGGAATCCAAAATTCCTGACTGAATTCAGACAAACCGAACGGAATTCTGATCGAGCCATTGATTGAATCCGACAACCACGACTGAATTCCAACAAATCCTGACTGAATTCGATGCAAACTGATGAATTCGCCAAATCCGACTGGAATTCATTGACAAATGATCAATTCAGAAAACTGACTATCGACAAACTTAATGGAATTCAACAAATCCCGACTGAATTCGACAATCCTGAATTGACAATCCTGCATGGAATTCCTGACGAAACATGACGAATTTAAACGAGTTCCACTGAAATCTGATGATACAAATCTTGACTGAATTCCGACAAACCCAGACTGAAATTGTGACAACCCGGCTGAATTGCCAAACACAACTGGAATTCCGATGCGTTCGACAGGAATTCTGACAAATTTTGATAAATCCCGACACCAAAATTCCGACAACCTGACTGAATTCGACAAATTCCGACTCAATCCTGACTGGACGACTGATCGACACAACCGGCTGGAATTCGACAAATCAAGACTGGAATTCGACAAATCCCGACTGAATTTCGAAACTCCGACTGGAATCCGAAAAATCTCGACTGAATTCCGACAACCAGGCTGAATTTGACAAATGTCGACTGAAATTCAGACAAATTCCTACTGGAACCGTATGACAAATACCGACTGAAACCCATAAACCTCTGGGTTCCGATAACCTGGAATTCGACGAAACACGACTAGAATCGGAACGAGTTTCGACTGAAATTCCGAAAAATCCCGACTGAAACTCCGACAAATCCTGACTTGAATTTTCACAAATCCCGACTGAATTTCCGACAAATTCCAACGAATTCCGACAACCTGAAATGGATTTCAGTTACTAATCTCGACAAATTTGACGAGTCCTGATTGAATCGACAAATTCTGACAAAACCCGACTGAATCCAGATAAATCCCGATCAAATCGCAAACCGGATCAATTCTGACGAGTACCGACTGGAATTCGGACAAATCCCAACTGGAATCTGACAACCTGACTGGAATCTGACAAACCAGATTGGAATTCAACAATTCGCTGAATTGATGTGAGACTGGTATTCCAACGAATTCGACTGAATTCCGATGGATACAACCTGACTGAATTCGATTAAACCCGACTGGAATTCGCGAAAAACACTACTGGAATTCCGATGAGTTCCGACAAATTTTGACAAATCCCGACCGGAATTCCGACAAATCCCAACAGGAATTGCAACAAATTCCGACAAATTCCGGCAAATCCCGACAGGAATTCCGACAAATTCCGGAAAATCTCAACCGGAATACCGAAATCTTGGCTGAAATTCCGACAAATTTCGGCAAATCTCGACCAGAATTCTGACAAATTCCGATTGGAATCTGATACAATCCTGACTGGAATTTGACGGTAATAATCACGGCTGGAATTCCGACAAATCAAGACTGAATTCGACAAATCTCGACTGGTATTCCAACAAATTTGACGAATCTGAGGGAACCACGAACCCAACCGGAATTCGACAACCCACTGAGTCTGAAAATCACGACCGGAATTCCAAAATCTCGACTGAATCTCTGATGCAACCCGGTTGGAATTCCGACGAAACATGACTGGAATTCGACGAGTTCCGACTGAATTCGACGGATACAAACCGGCTGGAATTCCGACAAATCCTGACCGGAGTTTCGACAACCTACTGGAATTCTGACAAACTCCACTGATTTCTGACAAATCCCGCTGCGAATCACTAAACACAACTGGAACCCGACGAGTTCCTACTGAATTTGACAATTTCGACAAATTCCACCGGAATTGCAATTTCGGTGATGATTTGTCGGAATTTCAGTCGATTAGTTTGATTCAGTCGGGATTTGTCTGAATTGACAACCCGACTAACCCTGCCTAATTCTGATCAAATTTACAAAACTCCAACTAATTTGATAAATCCGACCGAATTCCGATACCCGATTGGAATTCCGACAAATCCCTGCGGAATTCCGAGAAACATGACTGAATTCCAACGAGTTCCGACTGAATTCAACAGAAGCGCTGGAATCCATTAATCAAATTCGACCATCCGACTGAATTCGACAAATCTGTGACTGGAATTCAGACCAATCCTGACTGAATCTGACAAATTCCTGCTGAATTTCTACAAATTTGTAGAATCCCGATTGAATTCGATAAAATCCTGGCTGGAATTCCGAAACACAACTGAATTTGACGAGTTCAGACTCGAAGTCTGACGGATACAAATCTCGGCTGGAATTCGACAAATCCCTGACTGGAATTCTTGACGAAACACACCAATTTCGAGGAGTTCCTAATGGAATTCCGACAATATCACAAACCTGACTAGAATTTGAATAAATCCCGCTGAATCTGACAAGTCCCGGTTGGAATTCTGATGAATCCCGATTAGGCTTCCGACGTGTCTCGACTGAAATCTCCGGCGAATCTCGACGACGATTTCGGCAAACCTTGAATGTGATTCAGCAATTGCTGATTTTTGAACTCGACGTGTTTTTTTATATGAATCCAGTGTGGGATTTTGTCGATTAACGATCGATTAAATCGAATCCCAAATAGGATTCTGATGAAACGACAGCGACAAATTCCGACGTTTTTTTTTACAATTCTCGCAGGCTTTTTAACAATATCTTTACAAATATTTTTGTGAAGTCATTACTTTTCCAGAATATTCCTACGATAATGTCCGCGCGCTGGGAATGATAGATCGGACCGAATAGGCTCGTTTGGGGCAATTCATCCAACCCTCCGTAACACGCCGAACCAATCAATTGAAACGTGCGAGACGACTCGTGTATCGTCCGAGCATTGGAGAAAACACCTGATAAGACGCGAAACCCTTAAGGACCATCACCAGTCACTTTGAATAAGTTCGAATCGTATATTTCGCCATCCATCGAACCGTCAGACACCCGAACCATCCATTATACAATCAACCAAATTCGAATGTGCTGCCCTTTGGTCGTTATCAGCGCCCTGGTGGTTTCCTGTGTGCAACCCGAAACGGTCGTTGATAATTGACTATACGGGTCGGTACTTCTAAGCCGATAACCGGCCGAGATGATTGGTAGGTTTATTTTCAATTACCGGGGGCTGTGGAAGACGGCTGGTCAGAACAAGTCTGAAAGCAATGAGCTCCTGTTACACTTAGTCGAAGACGCCCAATCGAAATGATTGATATCTGTTTGAAATGTGGATCGCGTTTGCGCTTCTGGTTTGGGCTTGGTAGCTCGATGATGAAGACAAAATTACGTCGTCGGAGTTGCAGCGTCTCCATTTGGATGCCATATGCAGCATCACCTGTCCTGAAGTTTGTTTACGCTCTGTCGTGACCTGTGCTATTTTTTGGGTGGGTGAATCGATTTTGGCTCACTCAAGGAAACAGCGCATCTAGGGAGTTCGTGATCAAGATGAAATTGTTGTTGAACAACCTTCGAGCAGTAATGGTGATCTACTGCGTTGTCACCAGTCACATTTTAATTTACTATCCTAAGTTCTGGAATGTTTACTGATGACCAACCTTAACAATTTGTTTGTCCCTTAGAGCATTATTGAAGTGAAACAGATGTTTCAATAGATTCTTTTGTCTTCTAAATAAGAGACTTCCTGATAGTGGCAATCACCGAAAAACAACCTCTCAGAATCTTTTGGTAGTCATTTATTTGTTTAGAAGAATCTCAGATTCTTTTCTATTCTGCGTTGAATTAAATATAATAAATATAATTTTCAAACTAATATATTTTTTCATTGCCATAATCTTTAAGAAGTTATAATCAAGACCGCATGTATCGATTAATATTCCGTTAGAAAGGCAAGTCATCGATATCTGTGTGAAATAAAGTTCTAGGTCATGATGAGACACTTTGAAGTATCCACTCTACTACTTACCACCGTTTCAGTTCCGGTAGCCTCGTTTCGATTTGTCTAATCCACATTCGCCGGTATCCAATGAACAAGATGTTCACAAACGCAAACAGCAACAACCCAAACGCGATACAAAAGATAAGCCTCTTGTTTACATTCGACCCCGGTAGTTCACGGTGCCGTATACGACATCTGTACAGCAGCAACGAAACATCGATAAGACCTGTCTCCGAAAAGGACGCGCTTATCATCATCACCATCATCGCGTCCTGCGCCACCTTCTTCACCAGTGACGATGGACAGCATTTCGCACTTGCTATACTGACAAATCTAATGAAGCAGTGCCAGTGATGATACCACCGTCGTTTTTCCGATCCCGACTGCTTGGTTCCGCGCGCCGCCGTCGACGACTGAAGCCCATCTGCGTGTGGTCCAGGCTGGTCACGGCCGACATTGCACTGTGGTATTATCACGGAAGTCGCCCGTCTCGGCCCATACTGCAAAAGCGAAAGAAAGGAAAAAAATTCAGATCGTAAAGCATGAAGTGCATTAAGTTTCGAGAGTAATTTAATTCAATTTGGCGCAGCTTCTGGTGGATGGTTTAGCCAAGCTTAATGCAAGTTACTTCAAGAGGTGGATCTCAGGTGAAGATAACCGACTCTCAAAGCGAACGCAAAAATTTATGTTCCTTTCGAGCGAGAATGGATGTTTTCATTACGGCCCTAACGGCGCTGACTGTCCGATTGATTAACACACTAAATTAGTCGGCTTATGTCAACAGCAATTTGCCTGCTCGTTCCAGTCGAGGCGGTTGGGGTCATATATCACACGACAAATTGTCCGACACCCGTAAATAAGTCAAAATTAGAACGTCTCGTCTGCCGCATCGTTGATGGAAGAACGAGAAACAACATATCAAAACATCATCTCGGAAACCTCTACGATAATTGGTGACACGCATTTTCACGGTGGTGTTGCTGCATCGAGTGTAGGTTAATGGCACCCGCACGACGTCCTTTGCTGCAGCAGAATGGAAATCGAGATTTTCAACTGCTCGCTCAATTTACAGTCAGTAGAATGCTATTTATACTGCATGAGCGTCATCAGGAAAAGGGTGGAAATAGAAAATTTCTTATGATGATTCAAATGAAACCGTCGTGGGAATTCGAAACAATTTCACAAACAATCCTACAACAAATTTTATAATTTTGAGAAATTTGAAGGAAATTCCCATGAAAATAAGAGACAAAATTCGTGCAAATTTGGAGAAGGTCTTTGAGGAAATTTGAAGAAATTTTCATAGTAACCACTGATTAATTCATCTAGCGGTGTTGACGCCTTTCCCGTGCATAATATCTTCTTTTTTGTTGGCATTACATCCCCCTACTAGAACATTGACGCCTCGCAGCTGTTCATTAAGCACTTCCACAGTTATTAAAAACGAGGTTTCTAAGCCAATTACCATTTTTGGATCTCTGTAAATCATGAGGCTAACTCGATGGTACATTATGCCCAGAGAAGTCGAGACAACATCCAATCCGAAAATTGTGTTTTTTCATAGCTTAATCAAACAGTCAGAAATCATTTTCAGTTCTAGTACAATAAAGATACTTTCGGGGTTCATCAACTAAAAATAAAATTGATCATTAGATTGGAAAATTCCTTCCAACGGCGAAGTTTATCAAACGAAAATTCATATAAATGCGAAATTCATATGCCATCTTTGGGGGCAGCAGGGACTATGTCCAAGGGCTTGACGATCCCTCCCCAGGCCATCTGCGAGTTGTGGCGCCTGCCTAGGGATGTGGTGGGGTTTGACAGTGGCCCTGTTAAACCCTATAAAAAGCTGCATGTATCCGCAAGTAGGTTCCGCAAGCTAGGTTCCGCCAGCGACCTGTGCGCTCAAAGCGACAGCTCCAAGTCCTGGTGTTAGGTGGACGCAAAAGCCCTGACACGACGGCCTCCGACGAGTCAGGAGGTTTGTGCAGGCCCAATAAGCCGCCTTTTAAAAACAACTATTACGAACGACATAGAAGATATGACATCGATACAATCGGCAACGACCTAGGCGACGAATAAAGGATCACGATTGAAGGTTGGAACATGGAACTGCAAGTCGCTAGGCTTCGCAGGTTGCGATAGGATAATCTACGATGAATTACATCCCCGCAACTTCTGATGTCGTAGCGCTGCAGAAAATCTGCTGGACAGGACAGAAAGTGGGAAAGGGCATGAGCGGCTACCTTCTACCAAAGCTGTGGCACTACCAACGAGCTGGGAACCGGCTTTACGCTGGGAAGATGGCCAACGCGTGATTGGGTAGCTCAACGCAAGGATGCAAGCTGAGGATAAAAGGCCGTTTCTTCAACTATAGCATCATCAACGCACTGCTACACGAAGAGATCGACGACGAGAAAGAAGCGTTTCATGCGCAGCTGGAGCAGACATACGATGGATGCCCACTGCGGACGTCAAAATCGTCATCGGTGACATGAACGCTCAGGAGGAAGGGAGGAAATATGACCGGTCATCGGACCGGATAGTCTGCATACCTATCGAACGACAACGGCCAACGATGCATAAACTTTGCAGCCTCCCGCGGAATGGTAGTCCGAAGCACTTCTTCCCGTAAGAATATCCACAAGGCCACTGGAAATCACCTAAATGCAACGGAAAACCAAATCGACCAGTTCTAATCGACGGTAAATTCTCTCCGACATCACGAACGTACGCACTTACCGCGTGCGAATATTGAATCCGACCACTACCGTCGCAGTATGTTCTGGCTCAAAACATCGAACGGTGATCAACACGTCGAAGTCGGACGCTGCGGCTTAACATTGGGCGTCACAAGACGGTAGATTAGCCAAGACCACGCGCAGCAGCTGGAAGCACTTCCAACGGAAGAGCAGGGCGCAGCATCTCTCTGAAGATGGCTGAGATTCGATCCGCTATTGAAGCACCGCAACCGCTGCACTAGGCACGGTGGCTCCGGATCAGAGAAACGACTGGTATGACGGCGAATGTGAGCAGTTAGTTGAGGAGAAGAATGCAGCATGGGCGAGATTGTGCAACACCGCACGAGGGCGAACGAGGCACGATACAAACGGAACAGACAAAACTCGATTTTCCGGAGGAAAGCGCCAGCAGGAAAGATCGAGACCGTAAAGAGACGGAGGAACTGTATGCTAATAACGCACGAAAGTTCTATCGAGAAGTTGAACGTTCACGTAAGGGCATGTGCCACAGCCCGATATGTAAGGACATAAACGGGAACCTTCTACGAACGAGCGTGAGGTGATCCAAAGGTGGCGGCAGCACTACGAAGAGCACCTGAATGGCGATATGGCAGACAACGGTGGCGGTATGGTAATGAACCTAGGAGCACGCGCGCAGGACATGCGACTTCCGCCGAATCTTCAGGAAATCCAGGAGGAGATCCGGCTGAAAAGAACAAAGCCCCTGAGCGACCAACTACCAGGAGAGAGCTGTTTAAACACGTGGGAAGCACTGGCAGCGCTGCACTGGGTGATTACCAAGGTTTGGGAGGATGAGGTTCTGCCGCAGGAGTGGATGGAAGGTGTCGTGGTCCCATCTACAAAAGGGCGATAAGTTGATTGTAGCAACTACTGCGCAATCACATTGCTGAACGCCGCCTCTCGGTACTCTCCAAATTTTATGCCGTCGACTAACACCAATTGCAAGAGAGTTCGTGGGCAGTACCTGCGGGATTTATGGGTGAACGCTCTACCACAGACCAGGTGTTCGCCATACGCAGGTATTGCAGAAATGCCGAATACAACGTGCCCACACATCATCTATATTTATCGATTTCAAAGCCGCATATGATACAATCGATCGACCAGCTATGGCGCTAATGCACGAAAACGGATTTCCGGATAAATTGATACGTTGATCAAGCGACGATGGATCGGATGTGCGTAGTTCGAGTTTCAGGGCATTCTCGAGTCCTTCGAAACCCGAGAGGGTTACGGCAAGGTGATGCTTCGTGTTGCTATTCAACATCGCTTTGGAGGAGTAATGAAGGCAGGGATTACACGAGTATGATTTTCACAAGTCCGTCCAGTATTGGTTTCGCCGACGACATTGTATTATGGCACGTAACTTTGAGAGATGGAAGTCACATCAGACTGGAAGCGGACATTGTCATCAACACGTCGGAGACGAAGTACATGATAGGAGAGGTCAAGAGAGGCAATGTGAGCCACCCACCCGGAGTTTGTATTGTGGTGACGAAATCGAGGTGTTGAAGAATTGTGTACTTGGGCTCATGGTGACCGCCGAAAGATACCAGCAGAGAAATTGAGACGCAAGTGGCTGGAAATCGTACGTACTTTGACTCCGCAAGACGCCTGATCGAATAGAGTTCGCCGCCGTACCAAACTGACATCTACAAAACGCTTATAGACCGGTAGTCTCTTACGGACACGAGACCTGGACGATGCTCGGAGGACCAACGCGCACTGGAGTTTTCGAAAGGAAAGTGCTGCGTACCATCTATCGGTGGGGTAGATGGCGGACGGTATGGAGGAGGCGAATGAACCACGAATGCATCAGCTGTGGGAGAACCATCCATCGTTCACACGCAAAATCGGACGATGCGGTGGGCCAGTAGCAGAATGTCGGACAGTAACCGGTGAAAATGGTTCTCGACAACGATCCGACGGGCAAAAGAAGGCGAGGTGCACAGGCAAGGTGGATCGATCAGGTGGAGAGACTTGGACCTCCGCAGACTGCGTGGTTGTGGTGAGCCATGACGAGCGAATGGAGAAGACTCTTATATACAGGCCACTCCGGCCTTAGTCTGATGATAAATAAATATGCCATCTTTGGGATTACGGCTGAAGGAAACAGTTCGAATACCGAACACAGTAATGGGTCTGGGTTATTTGGCATAAAGGCCGTTTGTCATAACGATCATTTGGCATAACGGACATTTGGCATAAGAAAGGGTTATTCGGTGTATTTTTCATATAGATAAGGCCGTTACAAATATTTAATTAGAATTATGTCCTATTGGTGTCCGAAGCTCAAGGGAAAGGGTATATAAAAAAAATAAAAAACAAAACAAAAATCCTCGGATTTGTTGAAGAATGTTTTGGAAATCCTCAAAATTTTCTATTTTTTTTGCCTCTACAAATAATATTTTTGGACAAAAATTTCGAGAGGAAAGACATAATTGTTTTTTTTTTTATTTTTGCATTGGCCTAAGGTAGAAGGAGGATATGTTCTGATAAATTTTGACTGATGGTAACATTTGACATTTTACGAAAGGACGGACAAATGAAATAGCGGAACTACTGAATAAAGGATCACATCCATCATTCCTGGCAAACGGCTGAAATCTCATTTCCCGTTGATTGATGTCGGACAAATACCTACTTTTGAAGAAGATATCAAAGCTAACATTGCCTCAATCCGGGCAAACGCCTACTTTTAGAGAAGTAGGCGGTGCTACATCCACCATTGCCTTATTCCGGGCCAAGGTCTATTTTGAAGGAATGGATTAAATTCACCAGTGCCTCATTCCAGGAAAACGCCTGCATTAAAGCGATGAATCACATCAGCCATTGCCTTATTGTGAACAAATTCCTTCTTTTCAACAAGAGATAACATCATCCATTGTCTTATTCTGAGTAAATTACTACATTTAAAGAAAAGATCACATCCACATCCAAGGAATGACATCCACCAATGCCATAATACGGGCAAAGGCTTATAATCTGGCCAAACGCGCATACTTTTAAAGAAGCGATCACAGTTGCCGTAACCCGGGTCCTACTTCATGAAAGGATCACATCCACGATTGCCATAACTCAGAATATCATTCACAAATGAGACATGCACAAACTCAGGACGTTTTTTTTCAATTATTGATATCTATAAGCACACATCGCGCCTCGTACGACGGGAAGGGAATGTTGTCAACCCTAATTCGCGTGAAGGAATATCATTCAAATCAGTAAATCCACTTATTCTTCCAAATGGCAAAATTTTCAGCAGAGAGAAAAAGATATACGGATACAAATTCATCTCAGTCGCCTATGAAAGTAGTTAGACATACTGTTAGATACTGTGCTTTGAAAGTCAAGTTTCACTAGCACACAATTCGGCGGGCGCGATAAAAGTTTTCAACTGTCGACAACTAGTTTTTCCAGACCCGTGCATGGACATTACTTCGAAGCTCACTGTATTATGCACACTGGTTCTATACAGAAGAGATGGATAACAACAGTAGAGTGATAAACGGCCTATAGCTACAGCAACATACCATAATGGATGGATAGGAATAACCAGCACGGTGATGCATAATTCCTTTTAATGACAGGGTCTGATAATACTACCAAGAAAACCACTAACTATCAAAACATCAGTTGATCTTGCTGCCGGCGGTTCGGGGAAGGGCCGTTTGGCTGAATACCGTTCGGCCGAATGCAATTTGGCCGAATGTTGTTTGGCCGAAAGGGTCGTTTGCCTGAAAAGGTAATTTGGCCGAAAGGGTCATTTCGCCAAATAGGACCTTTGGCCGAATAGGTCATTTGAAAAGTGAGAAGAGACGTTCCAATTTCATTCTCATTTCACTGTAAACAGTGAGAAGCGTGCAGTGAGTAGAGACGTCTCACTACTCCACTTCTGCATCTTTACTCACTTCGTAGTGAGAAGTGAGAAATGAGGAATGCGAAAAGAGACTCTCGCTTTGCACTTCATTTTCATTTCTCCCTGTAATGAGGAGCGCGAAGTGAGTAGTGAAACGTCCACTACTTCACTTCGCGCTTCTCACTTTTTACAACGAGAAGTGATAAAGAAAAGCGTGAAGTGGGTATACCCAACCAGGGGATGGCAGTTTTTAATACAGCGTATAAGAACTTACAGAAACTGTGAAATGAATAATTACATTTTAAGTTTTTTATAATAGAAATAAAATAATACAGATTTGTATTATTTTAATAGAATATTTGTATAAAAAGCTTACAGAATTGTATATGCCCAGATTTTATACAATAATTGTCAAATTTGTTTTTTGGGTGAAGTGAAACATCTCACTACTCACTTCATGCTTCTCGCTTTTTGCAGTGAGAAGTGAGAAATGAGGAATGAGAATTGGGACGTCTCTTGTCCATCATGCTTCTCGCTTTTTGCAGTGAGAAGTGAGAAATGAGGAATGAGAATTGGGACGTCTCTTTTCTCACTCCTGATTTCTCATTTTTCATTTTCCCTTTCGACCAAATGACCCTTTCGTCAAAATAACCCTTTCGGCCAAATGACCCTTTCGGCCTAATGACCCTCTCGGCCAAATGCCCTTTCGGCCAAATGACCCTCTCGACCTAATGACTCTCTCGGCCAAATGACAGGCCAAATGACCCTTTCGGCCAAAATATCTATTCGGCCAAATGACCCTTTCGTCCAAACAACCCTTTCGTCCAAACGACCCTTCCGGCAAAATTACCCTTTCGGCCAAATGACTTTCGGCCTAATGATTTGTTCGGCCTAGTGGCATTCGTCCGAATGGGTTTCGGCCAAAGGACCCTTCCCCTGCAAAAACTGTGACAAAAATGAAAACCACAATCTAGTCGCTCAGTAAAGTATACACGACGAGAGCAGGATTATTAAGAGTGATGTTGATGATATCTTACCGAAGCTAGAGAGGCGTGCCAAGTTGAAAAACCATGAGCAAATTAACTAAAACAACTAAACAGTTACAAACACAGATCAGACAGCAAATGCTCCTTCCTCGAACCAGAAAGATTTTTGTAACACCCAAAAACGTAGCACGCAAGCAACCTTCGAGAGAAGCCTCACCCAAATCAATAATCCAAATGAGACAACAAACGCGCAGTGATTTCTATCAGGATAGCAGACTCTAGTCTACTCTAGTAGTTAAACTGAAGCCATACCAATAATAAAAAGCGATCTGTCTTCAGTCCCTCCAAAAAATCTGCAAAGTTTAGTCAGCACTCAGGGAATAGTCAAAGTGATAACCCTTTTGAAAGTCAATCCTCAGCTCACGAAATGATATCTGAGAACGAAATGTAGCAAATCCAAAATATCATCATCGTAACATAGCCGTAACACTGGCCAACTCTGTAATATGACCGAAAATCAAAACCTGACTCATGAATCATACAACAACAAAAAAAACAAATTCAGATTGTACGCATTAATCCCAGAACATCAAACATGTGGTGACCAATTTCATCAAATTGTCATGAACTGTGACCATCTCGAAAGGACAAGACGCGAAATAGACATCACTCATCACTCATCACAAATAGAACTGTTAATCATCAAACCGTGAAATAAATGCAACGACGATTGCGATTCCACGTTGGTATATAACCTAAGTCTCTTCCTGGACCATCACTGACCAGAGATGGTCTAGACTGGTCTGACGAACCTTGGCAGCAATACGTAACTGAACGAAGCACAACAGTTTTTCAAAACTGAAATTTTGAACGACGGCGGTTTTGTTCGGTCGAAAAAAAAATACCGTTCGCATTGATTACCTTGATTTGGACAAGGTTTTTTTTCTAGTCTATATTAGTTCATAGATATATTTAAATTGATTGCCAACAGCTTTCCCTAAAATCATAACAATTCTGCTTGATTTTCATGCAATGTTTGTATATAACTTGACATTTTTGCATATCTTTCGAATAATGTAAGACTTTTGGATTTAAATGAATTATACACTGCATGTGCTTTGATGTGGCCATTTAGTTGAGCACATTTGAAGCTACCCTTTTGAAATAACTAAGGGAAATGTGATCAATATGCGCTTTATCATTAGCGCTGGATGACAACAGCTTGTATTCATAATGCTAATATGCTACATATATGTTTACGATCTCAAAAACAGACGGGTGGCTGGCGATAGTTGATTGATTGGACAATTTCCGAGATAATTTGGTCACAAATTGGAGGACGTTTCGTCGCTTGTGAATTTGAATTGGGCATCGAAGTCATTGCATGTTTTATGTTCATAAGCTTAGTAATGGAGATGTCAAGGAAAATGGTCAAGGAAATTAGTCAACGTTATTCAAAAAGTAGGAGTAAAATAAATCATTTTCTGTTCTCTTTAGTAAAACAATTTGGCAGAATGTCAACAAGCAGGTAAGTTATTGTAGATAATAAATTAAGGAATCCATATATTATACATTTTTATAAGTAAATGTTTTACAGTTTTACGGTAGCAGCCTCGACAGTTGTATGTACATTATGTGTATTTAAAAAGCTACAGCAAATGCAACGGAACAAGAGGAATGCGAATTCAGATAGTATTCTTGGGGAGTCAGATTTGCTACCGAGTGCTTTGGAAATTAGAAAATATTTTTGGTTGGACTGCCAGCGAGATAGGGATATTTGGAGAAGCTCTAATAGGTCTTTTGTGAATTGCTGCTAATGTTTTCTTATTTGCAGTTTGAAGATTTGACCGAAGATTTACAACAAACCGAACATTTAAAATACCCCTATATTCGTGGCGTTGTGTGTTCCATTTCCAAACTGGAGTGTGCTTCTAAGTGTATCAGATGGTCAGAGCATTTCGAAAACTCTATTACTTGCTTTTTGATTGCTCTCTTAGTCAAATATTATCGAAAACGGTGTGATAGATCATTTTTCGTCAGCGGCATCGGCGTGCCGACGTAAATCGGTGTGAACTTATTATTGAACTTCCATGACCTAAGTAAAAGACCTGTAATTTGTAGGCTTTCGTAACAAATATATATACTTAACCTTATATACTTATACAGGGTGAATATATATTAATCAAACCCATTTTTCCCAGTTTATAATCTAATGATTTTTTAAATATGGGCCTAGAATTTTAAAAAGAATTTTTGGCTAACAGAATATCTTTAGCCGTTCATGGTAATGGTACATACAGTGGAGATATAAGAAAACCCACAAGAGATAATAATTTCAAAAATCGATAACAAAGAACAATGCCCAAGTTAACGTTCAGTTAAGACTTATACAAGAAACCCTTTGAATATTCGAATATTCGGAATATTACCTACAATTACTCAAAAAATTCTGAGGGGATAACTCCGCATATTTTCACAGAGATTTCTCCAGAGAATGGATCTCTCTGGAATAACCCAGCATTCTGACAGTAGATTCTCGGAAATGCTTGTAGGAATTTTCGTAATATTATCCTAGTAATTGCTTCGCAGACTTCGAAAATCCCACTTTTTTTGGAACACTGTCCGGAATTCCTCCGGATGTTGCCTCGCAATTAATTTCCACACTGGGGTAGTAATAACTTCAACACCTGAATTCTTCCTGAAGTTTCCAATGGACTTTCTTAGGAAGTTCTCTCCGGAAATTCCCCGGAAGATCCCCCTGGTTTCCCTAGCACTTCCTCCGGAAGCTCCCTCGGAATTCCTCTTCTGAAGACTTCTCCAGAAATTCTTTCTGTAAAACTTCGTGAAATTCCTTCACATTTCCCTCCGGGATTCCTGCGGAAGATCCACACCGAAACAAAGGAAAAACGCCGTAACTTCTGGAAGTTCCCCTCGCAATTCCTCAAAAAGTTCCTCTTATAATTCCTTCAGAAATGTTCACGAAATTTCTCCAGATGTACCACCGGAGCTCCTCCGCAAATTACCTCCGGAATTCATCTAGTATTTCTCTGAAGAATTCCTCCAGAAAATCCCTCAAATATTCCATCTGAATTTTTAAGAAGTTTATATACAAATTCCCTAGAAATTTCCTTTAGAAATTTTTCCGGGAATTCCTCTGGAAATCTCCAATGAATTGCTCTGTAAATTTCCCCCGGAAATCATGGAGAAATTTTCCAAGAATTTCCGGATGAACTCTTTAAGAAATTCTTCCGGAAAATCTTCAAGGAATTCTCAGAAAACTCTCTCTGGAATTGCTCCAGATTTCCTCCGGAACTTTCGACAGCAATTATTCGGTAAGTTCTTTCGAAAATTCTCTCAGATATGGCATCAGAAACGCAACGTGAAATGTCTATAGGAATGACGACTTTAATTTTATCAGAGATACGAGTTTTGCAAGAAAGTCCATGCAACAACCACATGCTTCAGGAAAGCTTCTTTTATTGGAATTAATAGGTAAAAGATTAGCTTGAACGATTTCGGAATATTGAATAAATAAAAAAACGGTCCTAATTGCCCTCAAAGATGACAATCCTCACTATTATGGAATTCTTTCTCCAGAAGTGCGGGTTGTTTGTGCTTCCTTTCTTTCACCAATCATAATTCCTGGAAGAATTCCTGCATGAAATTTCAAAAGAAATCCCTGGCGGAATTTCCGGGGGAAATTCCTGGAAGAATTCTCTAAAAAATTCCCGGAGGAGTTTCCGAAAGAATTCCTGAAGTAATTTCTTGGGAAAATTATGGCAAAATTCCCGAAGGAATTTCCTGAAGAGTTCCTGGAGTTTCCGAAAAATTACTGCAGAAATTTCCAGAGGAACTCCAGGAGGAATTCTTTGAGGAACTTCCGGAGGAATTCCTTGAGTAAATCTCGGAAAAAATTGTGGAGAAATTCCTGGCGGAATTTCTTCAGCAAATACTGAAGGAATTCGCTGAAGCATTCTTTGGAAAATAACCGTAGAAACATCGTAGGAATTTTTTTGTTAAATGTCTTGGCTGTGCATATGCACAGCATATGTTTCGAAATGGACAAATTGATATGAAATTTGCGAAAAAGAATCCACGTGTCTTGGAGGGACTCGAACCCTCAACCTCCTACTCTCTAGATAGGCGTGATAACCCCTACACAACAAGACCACTTAAAGGTCACGTTTGCGGAAAAGCCATCAGAATCCGAGTTGCTGGGGGGCATGGAGTGCGATCCTCTCGTTTAATAAACAATGTGCACTCGCTTGGCTGTGGGTATACAATAGTAAAGCACATGTGGAGATTGGACAAATCAAGCATCCGAAAGATATTCAATTTGCAAAAAAGAGAGCTAACCGCGGTGGAGGTTGGTACTCGGATTCTGATGGCTTTTCCGCAAACGTGACCTTTAAGTGGTCTTGTTGTGTAGGGGTTATCACGCCTATCTAGAGAGTAGGAGGTTGAGGGTTCGAGTCCCTCCAAGACACGTGGATTCTTTTTCGCAAATTTCATATCAATTTGTCCATTTCGAAACATATGCTGTGCATATGCACAGCCAAGACATTTAACAAAAAAATGGTTTTCGTACGGCCGAGTTGCCGAATAATATGCAATTAATCGTAGGAATTTCTGGATGAATTTCTGGACGAATTCCTGGAATTCCTGAAAGAATCCTCGGAGGAATTCCTGGAAAAATCCTCGAAGGAATTCCTTCAGAACCTCCATGAAGAATTCCTGGAGGAACTCCCGGAGGAATTTGCAGATAAATTCCATAGAAAAAATCTTGGTGGAATTCCTGGAGTTATTCCTTGTCCCAAAGTTCTCGAAGGAATTCCTTGAGGAACCAACGAAGGAATTCCTGGAAGGATTCCCGGAGAAATTCCTTAAAAAAATATCTGGGAAATTGCTTTAGAAACTCCTAGAGAAATTCCTTGAGGAACTCACGGAGGAATTCTTCTAGGAGTACCTTGCGAAATTCCTGCGGGAATTTCTCAAGGAATTTTTCCAGTAGCTCCTCATGAAGTTTCTCCAGGAAATCCTCCAGGAATTCCTCCAGGAGTTCCTCAGAGAATTCCTCTAGGATTTCTTCCGGAAATTCCTAAAGAATTTCCTCCGGGAGTTCATCCTAGGTTACCTACGGGATTCATAGAAAAGGAATTCTTCAGAGAGTTTCTTAGGAATTCCTCTGGAAGTTCCTCCAGGAATGCCTCCAGGAGTTTCTCAAGGAATTACTCCGAAAGTTCCCCAAGGAATTCCCCCACTTCTGAAGTTCATCCAGGAATTCCGTATGGAGTTTCCCAGAAATTCCTTAAGAAGATCCTTCAGGATTTCCTTAGGAACTTCCGAAGGAATTCCTCCGAAAGTTCCTCCAGAAATTCCCCCGGAAGTTCCTTCAGAAATTTCCCCGGAAGTTCCTCAACAAATTTCCAGAATTTCCAGAATTTCCAAGTAATTCCCCCACTCCTGAAGTTCATCCAGGAATTCCTTCGAAAGTTTCTCTAGAAATTCCTCCGGAAGTTCTTTCAAAAGTTCCTCCAGAAGTTCTTTCAGCCATTCCTTCGGAAGTTCCTCCAGGAATTCCTTGGGAAGTTCCACCAGGAATTCCTTCGGAAGTTCCTCCAGGAATTCCTTCGGAAGTTCCTCCAGCGATTCCTTTGGAAGTTCCTCCAGGAATTCCTTATGGAGTTTCCCAGAAATTCCTTAGGAAGATCCTCCAGGATTTCCGTAGGAACTTCTGAAGGAATTCCTCCGGAAGTTCCTCCAGAAGTTCCACCGGAAGTTACCTCAGGAATTCCCCCGGAAGTTCCTTCAGAAATTTCCCCGGAAGTTCCTCCCCAAATTTCCAGAATTTCCGAAGGAACTTCCGAAAGAATTCCTGGAGAAACTTCCGGGGAAATTCCTGGAGGAACTTCAGGGGGAATTTCTGAAGGATCTTCCGGGGAAATTCCTGAAAGAACTTTCGGGGGGATTCCTGGAGGAACTTTCGGATGAATTCCTGGAGAAACTTCCGAGGGAATTCATGGAGGAACTTTCGAAGGAATTCTCGGAGGAACCTCGGAATGAATTACTGGAAGAACTTTCGAAGGAATTCGTGGAGGAACTTCAGAAGGAAATTCTGAACATGCGAAAGAATTCCTGGAAGAACTTTCGGAAGAATTCCTGGAAGGTCTTCAGGAGGAATTCATGAAAGAACTTCCGAAGGTATTCCTGGAAGAACTCTCGGAGAAATTTCTGGAGGAACTTCCGAAGGAATTCCGTGAGGATTTTTCGAAAGAAATTCCTGGAGGAACTTTCGAAGGAATTCCTGGAAGAAGTTCCGATGGAATTGCTGGAGAAATTCCCCAAGGAACTCCTGGAGGATCTTCAGAAAAACTCCTGGAGGAACTTTCTGGAGGAATTCCTGGATGAACTTCTCAAAAAATTTCTAGAGGAACTACCTATTTTTTTGGAAATTCATTTTTTCGAGTTTTGGATTTTAATTTAACCATTCAGAGGAATATACTTCGGAGTTTCAGGAGGTTTTCCCTTAATATTTGAGAGGAATTCTTTTGGTATTTCGTTTGGAAATTCAAAGGAATTTTCTGTTAAAAATCAGAGGAATTCCCTTGCAAATTCAGAATAATTATCCAGAAAAACTAAAGAAAATTTTCCATGGAATTTTTTTGGCCATGCAGTGGTATTTTACTTGGAAAGTACAAGGGATCTGGATACTTAAGGTTTTTTTTTATTTTGGAATCAGATAATTTCCCTTTCAAATTGAAATGTGCTTTTAAAACTCATTGTATTTTCCCTTGACAACACAAGGAGATTTAATTTGAAATACTAGGGATTTAATTTGAAAGAATAAGGGATGTTCTCTTGAAATTTGATTGAATTGTTGGGCAAAGCCGAGTAGAACGACGAATTTATAATTAATGCAATCTTTGATGTTTCTTCAAGGTTATCTAAATTTCCATAAATAATTCAATTCATTTCCAGCGACTCAGTTTAATCCAGTGGTCTTCTTATGCTTTTCTCCGCAAAAACGCTGCCGTATTTTTCGATTTTTTTTTAAATTACGGTTTTAATCGTTTTAGTACATTACATTTCGCATCTGCCGTTCCGCATCATTGCGTACTGTTCCATATGCTGTCGTGTATTCAAAAGTGACAGCTGCCGCATTCTTCGCTTGCCGTTCCTTTGCCGCACTCCATTGCGTTTCTCACTTTATTTTTAAGTGTTGTTTAGCCTCATGCTAAGCAACTGTTATTCTTCTACCCTTGAGATGACGATCGATCGGCTAACCAAGCCTGGTATGAGCTTTGGTCGTTTGCTGATACAGGAGGGGGATTAATTTCTTTCCGGAGCTGAAAATCTGATTGGACATCTGTTCACCAAGAAGGTGCGATCGAGCACCTTCGGAAGTTCCTTTAGGAATTCCTTCGAAAGTTCCTTTAGAAATTCCTTCGGACATTCCTCTAGCAATTCCTTCGGAAGTTCCTTCGGAAGTTCCTTTAGGAATTCCTTCGAAAGTTCCTTTAGAAATTCCTTCGGACATTCCTCTAGCAATTCCTCCGGAAGTTCCTCCGGGAATTCCTCCGGAAGTTCCTCCGGGAATTCCTCCGGAAGTTCCTTTAGAAATTCCTTCGAAGTTCCTTTAGGAATTCCTTCGAAGTTCCTTTTGGAATTCTTTCGAAGTTCCTTTAGGAATTCCTTCGGAAGTTCCTTTAGAATTCCTTCAGAAGTTCCTTTAAAAATTCCTTCTGAAGTTCTTTTAGGAATTCCTTCGGGAGTTCCTTTAGAAATTCCTTCGGGAGTACCTTTAGGAATTCCTTTGGAAGTTGCTTAAGGAATTTCTTCGGAAGTTCCTCCAGGAATTCCTTCGGAAGATCCTTTAGGAATTCCTTGGAAGTTCCTTTAGGAATTCCTTCGAAGTTCCTTTAGAATTCCTTCGGAAGTTCCTTTAGGAATTCCTTCGAAGTTCCTTTAGAATCCTTCAGAAGTTCCTTCAGAGAATTCCTTCGGAAGTTCGTTTAGGAATTCCTTAGGAAGTTCCTTTAGGAATTCCTTAGGAAGTTCCTTTAGAGATTCCTTCGGAAGTTCCTTTAGGAATTCCTACGGAAGTTCCTTTAGGAATTCCTTCGGAAGTTCCTTTAGGAATTCATTCGGAAGTTCCTTTAGGAATTCCTTCGGAAGTTCCTTCAGAAATTCCTTCGGAAGTTCCTTCGGAAGTTCCTTCAGAAATTCCTTCCGAAGTTCCTTTAGGAAATCCTACCGAATTTCCTTTAGGAATTCCTTCGGAATTTCCTTTAGAAATTCCTTCGGAAATTCCTTTAGGAATTTCTTCGGAAGTTAGTTTAGGAATTCCTTCGGGAGTTTTCAGAAGTTCCTTTAGGAATTCCTTCAGAAGTTCCTTTAGGAATTCCTTCGGAAGTTCCTTTAGGAATTCCTTAGGAAGTTCCTTTAGGAAGGAAGGAAGGAAGTCCTAAAAGAGTTTCAGGAGGATTTCCTGTAGGAGCTCCGGAGCAAACCGCACCGCATCAACCGGTCGCCAACGGTCGCCACTACCGCTGGCAATTTTTTTTTATCGCGCCGCCGCCGATAAAATGGCAATCGGTGCACAGGTCTACCCGGAACAGGTTCCGGGTGCCCAAAACCTGAACAATAAAATTCTAAATTATATTAAAAGCAAACCTGTGATTATTTTCTTTCGATCTGATTTTGAATAGTCGAAATGTGCGTACAACTAATAGATTTGGTAACGAACATTAACTTGTAAAACAAATTTCAATACCGCTTCCTTCGAGTTCCGAATTTTCCCGGAAGTGGCCAGAAGTAGAATCAAGACCCAAAAAATGTTATCCTACATTTTTATCATGGAGAATCATGAAGTTTGATATGCCGCATAGTATGTTCTTTTGAAAAACCGGATTCAAGTCCTCCACAGGGTCTCCGGAATTGTGTTTGGTGTCCCGGGATGTTTGGATCAAATGGATGAAATAGATCAAAACTGATAGTAGAAATCTAAAATTAGTTTTAATATAATTTCCGAAAAAAATGCCGATGATTGATATGCCTCATGATACTTTCTGAATTATTCTAATATATGTCCCGAGTTGAAGCCCTGGAACCGGTTCCAGTGTGGTCATCATGTTTCCAAATTCGTTGCACCGCAAATCAGTTTTCTTCACGATATGAGAATAAACAGTCGATATTGGTACGAATAACAAACATAAAAGTCATAAATGGCCACCCGACAGAAATCTGGAACCTTTGAACCGACATGTCCAATCGATCGATCCTCTGAAACTATGATAATTTTAGGTTTATGTCTGAAAATTTCAAACAAATCGGTCAAAAATTGAATGAATTAGAGCAAAAACATCACTAAATTTTGACTCACAAAAGAGGTTGCAAAGGTTAAATTTAGTGAATTTTTCGACTGAAAGATATAAACAAGCAGAATTTGGCACCAATACAATACTGCCGTAATCTGACAAAGTGACGTATGCGCCATTTTCCAAAAATTATGTTAACGAGTAGTACTCATCGTACTCTTTAACAGAAAAATGGAAAACATATATGTTGTAAAATGGCGCATACGTTACTTTTTCAGATTACAGCAGAATAAGAGTTGCCTACTTCCATGTGGTCGGGGTTCTGCGAAACCGTACCAAGCGCCCTTTTAACTGACTTGTGATATTTTGGTCATAACGTACAAACGGATATTAATCCATATCAAATCGTTCGTACCTTTATTGTTGGATATCCTCAGGTATAGGGCTGAGGGATATCCGATACGATTTGGGATCAATTGGATTTGTTACAAGAAAACTTGTGCAAGAAAATGTATAATTTTTTGTTGGCGCTTGGTGCGGTTTAGCAGAACCCCGACCATGTCTAGTACAGGGTGTTCAATAAGTTCGAATACACTTTCAAAAAATGTTTAAAAATTTAGATTAAATTATTTCTTTTTCCGGTTGCATTTCATTGGAAGTATTGTTTATAAGGAACGTTTGTAACATTTCTTTTGGAATGACCTCTATTTTGTACTTCTTCACGAGCTTCAAATGTTTCTAAAACCCATCGCAAGCGGCACGCACGGTCTGCATGGGCATTTCGTTCCAGATTTTGAGAATTACGTCTTGAACTGGTCCAAGTTACTGACCTTGTATTCGTACAGCTTTAACATAATAAAGGACCAAACAAAAAAGCTAAGAGGGTTCAAATCCGGGAAGCTGGGTGGTCGCAATCTTTTGTCCAAAAAGTCGATGAAATTGTCCCCATATTAGGCTAAAATCGCAATTTTCGTTTTTAAAGGGTTATCGTCCTATTGGAATACGTAGGGCTCATCTCCGTCTTATCACCGGGCCACTGGGGGCATCAATCGTCCACAAAACCTCAGTTTTGAAGTACACCGCAATGATTTTGAACTTCAATAATGGCTATTTGTGATGCCCCAATCCATTTTCAAAGCGCGTAATAAACAAACAACAAGTGACAAAATGTCGACACCACACACATCTGATAGCTTATATATACCGCTAACGCTGACACCAATACTAATACAAAATATGTACATTGGGCTTACAAACACAATGATCAAACATTTGTATTCGAACTTATCGAACACCCTGTAGACTGGCCCAGGAAACAAAAAGTTGTCAAATTCCACGGGGATTGTGTATTTGGGTGAGGAAATCAATCTCTCAAAATTTCAGCTCAATCGCTTGTTGTATAAGCTGGCGCATTTGATTTGAAGTTTGTAAGGAGATTTCAGCCAAAATATATAGGAAAACACATCTCCGTCTCTCATTCGATCTGGACATTAGTTCCGATTGCTCGATTGCTCAGAATTACAAAAAGGACAGTTGGTATGTTACAGAACAATTTCAAAGAAGATTGTATGATGTTTAAATGAACTTTTATATAGTTTTCGGCTGAAAAATGTAAACCAGTTGAATTATACCTGTGTTTTAGGAAGTTTAGGGGCCAACTATCGCTAGTAGTAACCCAATCCACCCGATCAGATCATGCAACGATTTGGTTGCACACAAGTCACACGAACTGCTCTGTGTGTTGCTCAGGAGTGGAATGGAGGAATGAAGGAATTATTGTAAAAAAAAAGAAATAAATATGAAAATAAGATTTTGACTGTCTATAAATATAAGCGTTAATTTATCGTTACCCCAGCTCATCTCCAGAAAAGAAAACCTCAGTCATCTACAGGTGAATGGATCCAGCAGTCAGCGGTTTTTATGAATGGCGTCTATTTGCTTCCACTTTTCTTCGGTCCACGCTTCGGCTCAAAGCGCGCGGTAATGTGTGAAATTACCGTAATTACAAGTGTAAACAATCCACCGGGCGCAGTAAGTACATCGTGGGCCATAAATGGAAACGGTAGTTTATGAATCGTAACCTTGACTTTCGCCGGGGCGTTGAATTCGGGTTTGTGGCAAGCAGGTTTGTTGTGACCGGGACGGGAGCATCATGCGTCCACTTCTTGCGAGCTGACCTGCATTTTCAGTGCTATCGGGTTGAATGGGTTTAACGAACGGGGTGTGCAGAATAATAGACTCGAATATGTTGCATAATGGAACTGGTTCGTGTTTTAGGTTGTTAGTCATTGTTGAGATGTAGATGCAAGGTCGCGTGTCAGATTTGTTTGGTGAGTGGACAGATTGGTAGTTTGACAGAGTTTTGATCACCTGTTCAATCAGCATTCATTTTGCTGTGTATTTTTTATTCAATATTCTTTTGTTAGTTTCACTAGACGTCTTGTATCTTCCAGCAAGGTTAACACAATTTACGACATGGTAGTATCACAGGGGTCTAAGTCTGCAATGTATTCAACGACTTTTCATAATTAAAAAAGATTGCACTTCGGACTTTTAAGTGCACTTACTGAGCTTATATAACTTAAGCACCCTTAAATCATTCTTCGATACCACACAGGTTGATTGAATTTTGATAAATGTTTTACACCTTTTCTGGTCAATGAAATCATTTCACATCCATGCTTCCAAAGTACAAACGAACGCTACTGACATTCCGGTGATGGAAGCACGTGCTACGATGTTCCCTTTTGTGTCTTCGGAAGATGTGTTGTGAATTTTAATTGACGTTATTTTGCAAAACAAAGCCATCCAAAAGGTATTGAAATGTGATACAACGCGACTGCGAATGTGTGGAATCTGGTGGTGGGTACGATCTAGATCAATGAATGCCTTTTCGTGAATAAAGACGACCAGAAACTTTTAAGGCATAAAATGCGGGCATACTTCCTTTCGGCATATAACCTTCGAAGAGCTGGTGTTGCTGGATTGTGCAGTAATTGTGTAGTTTCAAGATCTTCCGAACCGTTCGGTTAAACGAGTTTGTCCAGCAGAGTTTTGAGTCTTTGTTCTTAGTGTTGGATGATCTCATGCCTGTCTTATTCAATATCAATGCGTTCCCTTCAGTTATTGTGAATATATCATGCCTATATGTTTTTATTTTAACATGTATCTATCTCAACAATACAAACTAACTAAACTAATTATGGTCACTGCTAATTGCATCAACACTAAGTAAACAGCTTCGTCATCGACTCGTATTTGTTTCGATCAGTGACTTGAAATTGCAGACATAAAGATCGCATAGCTTGCTGTCAAATAAATAATTAAGCTGGAACATTTTATTGGTTAATATTTTGAACAGTTTATCAGGTACAGCGTTAGACTGCGATGGTCATGCGTTTTTGTCAATTTGAGTGTCAATCAGGCACTGTTCAATATATTCGTTCAGACAGCGATGTCCATCAGGAAAATAATTGTGTACCTATTTAGTGAAAGGCCTAATCATTAAGGTTCCCCCAAACATACGCGACGCAACAATTGCGTAAATGGTATGGAAGCGTAGATGGAACATTGACTGCAGCGTCCCAACGATGGAATCGCGGCGACTAGTTGTTGCCATCGCGGCGATGGAATCGCTTAGGTCTGTAGGAGCCTTTATAGTCAACATATACAGGGTACAGAGGTT
This sequence comes from Armigeres subalbatus, assembly GCF_024139115.2. Lineage (NCBI taxonomy): Eukaryota > Metazoa > Arthropoda > Insecta > Diptera > Culicidae > Armigeres > Armigeres subalbatus. The sequence goes on along the minus strand of NC_085139.1, from coordinate 241,951,280 downwards.
AGACAAAAAGGTTGAAATAGGAAATTTTTATTGAAATTCCAATTAGCATAACTTTGACCTAGAAAAATCCGGTTTTTATCAAACCGGGACCATCGGACGCGGAAATTCTTCTAGTATACTGTTCCTATGCAGAAGCTCAAATTGGCCCTTGGCCACCGGAGATGTTCCGGATTTTCGGAGGGTATGTTCAAAATGCATTTTTGTACTGCTTGTCATTTTACATATGTGACGTTTAATTTCATCATGTTTTATGTTTTCTCCATAAACCAGAACTATTATGCCGACCAACGATGGCTGTAGATCGAGAATCCATAAAAATTAGGGATATGGCCAACGCAGGGATATGGCCAGGGATATGGCCATTTCCGTAAAAACGGTTCCAGGTATATGATGAAATGATAACAGATCGGAATAATGCAAATATGGGTATCTATCTTCATGGCTTTGCAAGACGATGATTACAGAAACATTCGCAGGGTGATAGAATCCACTGCCACCCTTATGGCAGGTTCCAGGGCCTTCGAGAAGGGGCCGGTTTTTATACCATCTGGAACCATACAATATTTTCAATCAGAACTGCAATTGAGTTTTGAGCTTGAGGATCTATATTATCACGTACGATGTATGATATGTCTACCATTTCTATAAGTATTGAAACCACCAAAGAATATCATCAGATGACAGTTTAAACAATAAATGAGGATTGCGTACCTAGATCTAAATAAATCTCGCAACACATTCATTATTTATTTATTTATTCAGACTAAGGCCGAAGTGGCCTGTGCGGTATATAAGAGTCTTCTCCATTCGGCTCGGTCCATGGCTACACGTCGCCAACCACGCAGTCTACGGAGGGTCCGCAAGTCATCTTCCACCTGATCGATCCACCTTGCCCGCTGCGCACCTCGCCTTCTTGTGCCCGTCGGATCGTTGTCGAGAACCATTTTCACCGGGTTACTGTCCGACATTCTGACTACGTGCCCGGCCCATCGCAGTCGTCCGATTTTCGCGGTGTGAACGATGGATGGTTCTCCCAACAGCTGATGCAATTCGTGGTTCATTCGCCTCCTCCACGTACCGTCCGCCATCTGCACCCCACCATAGATGGTACGCAGCACTTTCCTTTCGAAAACTCCAAGTGCGCGTTGGTCCTCCACGAGCATCGTCCAGGTCTCGTGTCCGTAGAGGACTACCGGTCTAATTAGCGTTTTGTAGATTGTCAGTTTGGTACGGCGGCGAACTCTATTCGATCGGAGCGTCTTGCGGAGTCCAAAGTACGTACGATTTCCAGCCACTGTGCGTCTCCGAATTTCTCTGCTGGTGTCATTTTCGGCAGTCACCAGTGAGCCCAAGTACACAAATTCTTCTACCACCTCGATTTCGTCACCACCAATGCAAACTCGCGGTGGGTGGCTCACATTGTCTTCTCTTGAACCTCTGCCTATCATGTACTTCGTCTTCGACGTGTTGATGACAAGTCCGATCCGCTTAGCTTCCCTCTTCAGTCTGATGTAGGCTTCCTCCATCTTCTCAAAGTTACGTGCCATAATATCTATGTCGTCGGCGAAACCAAATAGCTGGACGGACTTATTGAAAATTGTACCACTCGTGTTAATCCCTGCTCTTCGTATTACCCCTTCCAAAGCGATGTTGAATAGCAAACACGAAAGACCATCACCTTGCCGTAACCCTCTGCGGGTTTCGAAGGGACTCGAGAATACCCCTGAAACTCGAACTACGCACATCACCCGATCCATCGTCGCTTTGATCAATCGTGTCAGTTTATCCGCAACACATTCAATCAACAATATAATTGGTTTCTGTATTGCACGAAAGTAGTTGTTAGAAAGACTAACATTTATATGTAGGTGTAAAGTATAAAGTAATTTACGTATAAATAATTTAATTAAATTTCACCTCAAACGCTTTTAACCATACTTGTCTCAAAATGAAATAAATGTAATAGGTTAAACATTTTGCTAGAAAAAATCTATTTCTTAGATCCTCTGCAACCATTTGATGTGATCCTGCGAGTTGTGACATCAAAAACAATCAAATTCGAATCGACATGTTAAGCTCTGGTGCACTGCTGAAAACATGTAGCACACTAGGAGTAAATTTTTTGGAAGCAATGTTCTTCATCAAAAAAGTATTTAGTAGTCGTATTGGTAAATGGTGTTTTTCGAGAAATGTTCCTATTTTTGATAAAATTTGTGTAAGGTGGTAATGTGGGTAAGGTGGTACGTCACATCCTTATTGGGACGGGGGGTCTGAGCAGCGTTACAATTAATGAAAAAAACTAGTGTTGCATTACAAGTAGTGTGATGAAAGGGGGAGTGCTGTTGAAAATGGTAATTGTTTTGCGTGATGCAAGGCCATCGTAGATCTTCTTGTTGATCGATTTGAATATAAAGAATTGAACTCATGGACAGTTTGGATTGTCGTACATGTTCAACAAATTCTATAATGTGTCTATAATGGTGTAACGAAGTCCCGTGGAGCTTTTCCAATAAATAAAAATAGTTGAGACATCAAAGATCATCATGATGATCGTTTTGAGTATTAAGGTCTGTACTCAAGGACAGTTTGGAGTATCGTAGATATTAAGCAATTTCTGTAGTTTGTCTATAATGGTGTAACAAAGTCCCATGAAGCTATTCCAACTCATAAAAATAGTGTGGACATCAAAGATCTTCTTATTGATCGATATGACAATAAGGATCAAGAGCAGTTTTGAGTATTGTATATAGATGTTTAATGAATTTTATTTTGTGTCTGTAATGGTGTAACGAAGTTCCGTGGAGCTTTTCCAATTAATAAAAATAGATGAGACAACAAAGATCTTCATGTTGATCGTTTGGAATATTAAGATCTGTACTCAAGAACAGTTTGGAGATTCGTAAATATTGAACGAATTCTGTAGTGTGTCTGTGATGGTGTTACGAGGTACCATGGAGTTATTATTTGGAGTTATAAAACTAGTGGGGACATCGTAGATTTGCATGTTGATCGATTTGGATATTAAGATAAGAGCTCAAGAACATTTTGGAGTGTGGTAGATGACGAACGACAGCAAATCTCGTTTCCGTCTGCATGTTGCAGGCCCTAAGCTGGTTAAGTAATCCGCAAATAGGGTCTTTTACGGATTACGTTAGCTTAGGTCCCGCAATATGCAGACGGAAACGAAATTTGTTCTATACAAAACTCTGATTCTACCAGTGGCGCTTTATGGACATGAAGCATGGACGTTAAAAGAGGGGGACCGGAGGGCTTATAGTTAAGTATAGTATTGATTCCTTACAACATCAAAATAACAACTCAAGGATAGTTTGGATGCCTTAGACCATCCTAGTGCCTGTAACCTGACCTGTGTAATATTTTTCCTGGATATAATTTTTAATTTTGAATATTTTTGCAAAGCTCTCTAGAACCTGATTTTTGACAGCTAATTTTCGTCTTGTGTCATATATGACCCATCCGTAATCGGTTGCTAAACGACATTCGGCTGAACGACCTAACACTAAATTGGACCACGAGGTAAACTAGGGCCGCAAACCTCGTTAATAAGGACAGTAATAATACGTAGCAATCCCGAGCAAAGCCGGGTACATAAAGCTAGTTATTCGAAAAATGGAATAGTTAGTAAAACCATAATGAAACAATCTCACCAAATTTAATCGCAGTTTGCTCCTGAAAGCCCTGATTTATCATGCGGCTCATTATAGCTAAGATGCGTCACTCGACAGCCGAAGTGGATGGATGTTCCTGATTTCACGAAACGAAATATTCAGTTATTATGATTCGAACTATTGTATCACATCACTATACAAATTAGCTTTCGTTTTTTAAATCATTTCTAAAAGTATAGGTTAAAGTAAAAAAAAAGCGGAAAAAATCGAGTGTTGAAAAAATTTGGCATCCGTCGCGCGCGGCACACTGCGATCGTCTCGGTAACAATATGTCTTCGAGTTTTAACAAAAACGTTACTAAATATGTTTCAATTGGACAAACATATAACTCGTTGTGTTACATAAGGTCGGGGTTCAACCAAATCACACCAAGCGCCATCGAAAAATTACCGATTTTTCTGCTCAAACTTTCGTTTAGCAGATTTAATTGATTGCAAATCGCATCGAATATCCCTCAACCCAATAACTGAGGATGTCCTACTGCAAATGCATGCCTAAATTGATCTGAAACTATTTCCGTTGTCCTTGTACGAACAAAATATCACAAGATAGTCGAAAAGCCGCTTGGTGCGGTTTGGCTGGTTTTCCAAGTTAACCAATAGGTATCCCAGATTTCAGGCAAATATTTCTGTAGTAACTCCAAGAGGTATTCAGAAGAAAGATCAGGAATTCCTGGAAAGATTGCAGGTGAAATATTTTGAAGAGTTGTGAAAGAAACTCCAGCAGAAGTTTCAAAAAGAATCCAAACAAATTCTACATGAGTTTGCAGTAGAAGTGGCGGTTAAAGAAAATTTCAACAGGTATTGCTAAGGAATGAATAATTCACTTATCTCAGTAGTAATATCTGGAAACCCCTTATATATTCTATACTAGCAGGCCCGACGAACCTCGTTTCCCATAAAATTGATTTATTATCTGATTAGAGTTATGCAGAAATTCCGGTTTCATTTGTACGGAAGCCTCCCTTTCCAGAAAATGGAGGGGTTTCGAACTACCACAAGACCATATCTTCCCTTCCAAAACCTCCACATACCAGATTTGGTTTCATTTGCTTGATTAATTCTCGAGTTATGAAGAAATTGATGTTTCATTTGTATGGAAGCCTTCCTTTCCAAAGCGAAGAGGAGTCTCGAACCATCTTAAGAACCTTCCCTGGCCCCAAAAACCTCTGCATACAAATTTTCACGCCGATCGGTTCAGTAGTTTCTGAATATATAAGGTTCAGACAGACCGGAATTCATTTTTATGTATATTATTTGAGCTACATCTACAATTGGGCAATGTTTGAGCAGCTGCATGTCTAGTCACTTTAGAGAATTCCTAAGGGATTGCTAAAGGATCTTGCGAGAGAATTCCTAAAGTAATGTCAAAAAGAGTTTATGAAGGAATTTCCGGCAAATTTTTTGAAGGAATTTCCCGAAGAACTTAGGGAACCGCAGTACTGAGATTTTAATTTTCATTGAGAGAGGTAACGCGATATTTACATTACATCATGAAAGCGCATCAAACTATTGTAAAAAGCTGTTTCTTGTTTAATAATGTTACTTATAACTTGAAAACCAGGAACAATATAATCATTTTATCGACTAGTCATCGTTATTTGCACAGATTAGGGTTGTCGGTATTGCCCTTTTTTGACAAATACCGGTATTCGATATTTGGTGGAGTCAATACCAGTAATACCGGTAAAATACCGGTATTTGTGAAAATATCAAAAATATTTTTTAGAAACTTATGATTTGGACTTTTGGGTGATAAACAATATATTTGACAAACTACAAACGTTAAAATCTTTGCTTATTGAAGTGGGCAAAGTGAAACTTACGTGGACATAACATACTGAGTGATGTATCTCCCAATCCGCCTCGGATTTTGTTGGAAATGTTGCCAGCTACTGAAAATGTCCTCTCTGGCTTAAGGGGATACGGGAAGCACAAACAATCATCAAATCGTCATCATTTTCATCATTGAATGCTTAATTTTTTTTCTACAACAAATATGATTTTGAAAAAGTATCAGCGGCGCGTGCTTACTCTCCATCTACATGCTGATACATTTACAGTTACATCAAACAACTAAAAACCGAAATATGCCGCTCCAAAGTTACGAGGTGATAATGCTAGAAAGAGATAAAAGATAGGAAAAATAACACGGTGTGTAGTGCTTCCCCGAGTCACCTTAACGGAAGTTGGACGAATGATGCCAAGAGCGTCAAAGATCAGTGTCAAGTACTTGCCCTTAATCCCTTCCGATTCATTATAGACGATTTTTTCCCGAACAGAAGCCTTGAACTAATGGCACATAGTTTTGATCACTTGTTACAAATAATATAACTTGATCTCCTCATGATATTTTAGTGCAAAATAATGATATTGTCGTCTGATCAACATTTGGTATGATTGAGCTATTTCCGTCTACTCGGGTTACGGATTGCTTGCAAGAATCCTGGTGTCAACGTAGTTGCCACCGGAAACACAAGTGTTTTGCACTGCTGCAGTCTCTTAAGGACACTCATCATGGAATCCAAATTTCAAAATACTCGCGTTTTCAAGGGCACACCACTCGATACGGAAATAACACAACTGTCATTGTTATTATTTCACGCATGCTGCGACGCAGCAAAGCTGAAATTATAAAAATGACAGTTGTGAGTTGCTTCCATATCGAATGGTGTGCCCTTGGAAACGTGAGTACTTTGAAATTTTGGTTTGAATTATTCAAAAAAGCTAAAAGATCGGCGTATTTTGATCGTTGCTCATGGATTCGTTCTTTGTGAGCATCAAATGAGTTGGCGGCAATTTCCGTGGCTTGCTTCGACAATTTCTCCAACATAAAATTGAGCGACTGCAGAACTCACGGCAAAGTAGGTAAGTTCGACAGCAGCTTGAACAGGTTCGAGGACTTGAGTTATTCCACCTATCGCCAAAAAATCATCATAACTGAAGTTGAATTTGGATTGAAGCTTCAAATCGAACATACCCAAGTAACCATGGAGCTATATATGCTTGCAAATAATACAGCCATTAAAGTTGACTTAAAGTGGAAAAAGGCCCTTTTACGACCGAAATAATGCTTTATTACTTTGACATGTTGAAATAAAACATAAGTAATGCATCGTTGCATTCGTAACGCTGAACTAGGTTATCGTTGCTTGACAGGCGATGAATAAATGCATCCGATGTAAGGTAAAACTGATCTAATGCAATTAGCATTTAATATGCTGATCTGTGATTGATTTCATGCATCAATTAATGCTTGGTAGTTACTTGAGTAGTTTTTTGAACGAACCCCTTAAAATCATTTGTACTAGAACCGTTTGAACATGGCTAACATTCTATTCTAACGTGCCTTGGTATCAGAGACCAATACATATTCTTTACCAAATTCAGATCGGACATAATTTTACAGCAAATTATTTATTACAGGTGATTTCCGGAAGAGAATTGCGATGGCACGTATCTTTTTTACAATTTCATATATTGCGAGCAAAATCTGGACCTTACAAATAAACAAATAGCTGAAACAATTAAGCAGCACGTATGATTAATTACGATGTTGATTGATTTTTGGTGAAGCGTGAAAGTCGTTAATGATGCCTATTGTGCAAAAATGTATTCATTCGCGCACGCAATTGTTGGGTTTGTTTCACGGTGAGTCTTTAGCTGATATATGTAAATGTAGGTGAAAACTATTCGAGATTTTTTATATTGACAGCAAAACTGATATTTTCGGTACTCGAAATTGGCCGGTAATACCGGTATTACTAGTTTCGGTACTACCGGTTAGACCACCCTAGCACAGATCTATTAAAACTATTTAGAAATTTAGATTTAAAAATAAGCATTTTTCCCATCATGGCTGCTTGTAATGCGACAGATGACCGGAGACCCGCTACATTTTCATTTGGTCTCTTGAAAATGAAAACGCAACTTTTTTGCTTTCACATGACGATCACGAAAACTACCAGTACTGGAACCGAAGCGATATTCGAAGGAATTTCCAGAAGAGTTTTGAATGAATTTCTGAAAAGATTTCCGAAAAAATCAATGGAGAAGTTATGGAATTACTGAGGGAAGCAACCAAGAATTTCTTCCTAAAGTTTCCAAACTTACAATTATCTGGAGAAATTCCCAAAGTATTGCTTGAAGTAGCTCTGAAATAATTCATTTGGGAGTTTCAAGACAAAAATGTCAAGGAACTTGCTAGGGAACCCTTAAAAGAATTTTTAAGAAATTTGTAAAGTAATTTATAAAAAAAAATCTGAAAGAATTCCTAAATGATTCTTCCGAAAGAAATCCTAAATCAATTTCCGGAGAAATTCTTTAGCAAATTTCCAAAGCCTACAGAAATTTCCGAAAGAATCCGTAAATAGATTTCTGAAGAAATTCTTGGAGAATTTTTAAACAATTTCTGAAGGAACTCTTAAAACATTTTCCGTAGTTTTTAAAAAGGAATTTGCAAAGGATTTTCGGAAGGTATATCCGAAGGAATTCTGAAAAATTTTACAAAGCAATTCACAAAAAAAAATCCAAGATATATATAATCCTAGAAGAGGTTCCTGAGAGATTCCTTTGGAGGAAAATTCTGATATAGTTCTAAGAATCGCTTCTTTAAATTTTTAGAGAAATATCCTGAGGAATTTCAAAATCAATTTAATTTCTAGTAATTTTCTGAAAAAACCCCTCTAGGAATTTCTTCAAAAACTCCTCCAAAAATTCATTTGAAAACTCCTTCAGATTTTTTCCCTTAACCCTTTCAGTATTACCCAGTAAATTTTATATATTCCATTTGTTTTTGTGAATAATAATGGAGAAATGACAAAACAAGTTGAAAACTAATTTTTCGGGATGTACTAGATCATCCAAACAGTCCTTAAGTCCAGTACTTGCAATCTACAGCCACGGCAATAGCTTTTTTCGCCCTTAGAAGCTTGGATATATATCCATAACTTATTCCTAAAGACCAAAAAACAAGGTCAGATGGTTTTGAGATATCCCGGGTCATCCAAACTGTCCTTGAGTTCATAACTTGCAATCTACAACCACCACTCTAGCTTTATTCGTCGCTCCAAGCTTGGATATGAATTCAACCATATCCATAACAAATTCCATAACAAAGTCAGATGGTTTTGGGACATCCTGGGTTTTCCAAACCGTCCTTAAGTTCAGAACTTCCAATCTACAGCCACCACTCTAGATTTTTTCGTCGTTTCAAGCTTGAATATGTTTTCAACCATAAGTCGTTGTTCTACAAAAGTCTTGAACTTATTACAAATCATTGTTATTTTATTATTTTATTATTCTTCGTTTTTCCCTGAAAATTTGAATATTATAATTGCCAATAGGGCCCTCCTTAGCCGTGCGGTAAGACGCGCGGCTACAAAGCAAGACCATGCTGAGGGTGGCTGGGTTCGATTCCCGGTGCCGGTATAGGCAATTTTCGGATTGGAAATTGTCTCGACTTCCCTGGGCATAAAAGTATCATCGTGTTAGCCTCATGATATACGAATGCAAAAATGGTTACTTGGCTTAGAAACCTCGCAGTTAATAACAGTGGAAGTGCTTTATGAACACTAAGCTGCGTGGCGACATTGTCCCAGTGTGGGGATGTAATGCCAATAAGAAGAAGAAGAAGAATTGCCAATGTGCGATTTACCGTTTAATTTTTAAAAATCAGTTGCTGAAGATTAGTCAGAAATTTACTCGTTAGGATTTCTTCAAACAAGTTGTTCGAACAAAAAAGGTTCGATTTCATTTGTTACTACGATGCAAACATAAAGACATATGGTGCAATGAACCAAATTTGGAAGTCGTTTGTTATGAGCATCAAATATCATCGAAAACCAATGCATCTGTGTTCGAATAACTTGTTTGAAGAAATCCTAACGAGTAAATTAATGACAAATGTTCAGCTTCTTATTTTTAACAATTTATCGGTAAATCGCACATAGGCAATTACATTACTCAAATTTCCAGGACAGAAAGAGCAAAAATGATGAAATAAAATAGCAATGATTTGTAATAAATTCCAGAATTTTGTAGAACGACGACTTTTACGGGAAACAGTTTTTTTATGCACTGATGTAGTCCACTGAGAAAAGATGAATTATTATTTCAAACCAATGAGTGTGAGAGTTAATTTCCCTAATTGCTGTAACACATTATGTTTCCTGAAGTCTCTTAGTGGCCGTAATGGTGTTAAACTATGGAGCTAATCCGATCCACGCAATATGGGATTATGCTTCATGATTTTGAAATAACTGTTTATGTATGATACTTTAAGATTTTTTCATAAAAGATAATTGGCATCTTGTGTTATGGTTTGGTTATGGAAATCCCTGAGACAGCGGAATAGCGGTTGAAACTAAGACCAATTCATATTACATGATGTGATGTGGATATGAAAGAATGTATTTTATTTGTTCTGTAATCAATATCTCTAACATAGCTGTATCGAATTTTGTAGCCCCTTAACTAATGAGACCTATTTCTCAAAGCATAGTTCTTGAATTCAGCGCCCCCTTAAGGCTGGCGTCCTTGGCGTAGGCCGCACGCTACGGCGCTGCCGCCAGAAATTCCTTTGTATATTCCTCCAGGGCCTTCTTCAAAAGATTCTTCGAAAATCCTCCGAGAATTATTTCGTGGATTTCTCCAGAAATTTTTCATGAAGTTCTTCCAGGAAATCCTTCAAAAATTAATTAAAGAATGAAATAGTTTCCGATGGAATTACTAATTAAATTTTCCAAAGAATTTCAAAAAATAAACAACATAAACTAAAAGATTTTCGGAAAGAATTCTTGAAACAAAAAACCGAAGGTATTACTGAGAGAATTTTGGAAAGAACTCATGAAGGCATTTTCGGAAGAATTCCTGCAGGTAGTTCTGGAAGAATTTCCGGAGAATGTTTTGAAGAAATTGCTGGAAGAAGCTTTGAAGAAATGACTTAGGGAAATTTCGAAGGAATTCTTTATGCAACATCTGGAAGAATTTATTTAAGGAATTCATGGAATAATTGCCGAAGAAATTTCCGAAGGTATTACTTATGAAAATTAAAGGAGTTCCTAAGCAATTGAAGCTCCTAATGGAATTACTTAAGAAGTTCCTTAAGGAATTTCCGGAGGAGCTGTTTAATAGACTTCCGAAGGCATTTCTTAGGCAGTCTCCGAAGGAATTACTACTAAAATTTTACTAGCAATTCCTGAAAGAATTTTCGTATGCATTCAGAATTTCGAAGGAATTCTTAAATTAATGTCTAAAAAATACTTCAAATATTCTCAGAAATTCCAAGAATTAGATTTTTTTCAAAGAAACATTTCATAGAATTTCTAGAGATTTTACAATAAAGTATAAACAATTTCAAGACAATAAAATAAAGTTAAAATTTCGTAATGTTTGGAACTGCCTGACGTTTTTTAACTAAATAATTTTACTAAATACTACACCCAACCAGCGACTGTTGGATTTTCTAACAATTCTGTATAAAAACCTTTCAAAACCTGTATAAGAACTGGGCATATGCGAAATTGTTAGATTCTTATACAAAAATGTAAGCTCACAAACAAATATTGTAAGAAAAGCTTGCAAAATTGTAAGGTCTCAAACATTTTTTTATATCATTATTAAGGAGACTTTTAACCCTAGGCTAGCTCGTCTCTGATACAATAATTGTACAAGAATCTAGCATTTTCGCATATGCCCAGATCTTATACAGGTTTTGGTAGGTTCTTATACATAATTGTTAGAAAATCTAACAATCTCCGGTTGGGTGAAGCAGCGAGGCGACAACATCCCAGTTCTAAATTACAATGGCAGTAAATAAGAAAAGAAGAAGCGTTTTCATCTAATGCTCGCAATATACCAAGTGGTTGGTTTCAAAATAAAAATTAGTTACTCGGGACAAAAAATGGAAAAGCATTCACAGTAGGGATTTAATTATTTTGCTAAATTGGTTTGGCAGATAAGTCAATTTTCCTAATAGCACAAATCTAAAAACAAGGAAAATTGATTAAATAAGTGGCATTGGTTGATTTTGATAGATAAAAAAGTAAATATTGTTAAGATAATTAATGTGCTAATTAACTTAAAACTCATGAGCTGCAATGATTTGTCTACACCAATGCCAGATCATAGAAGAATGGTGCTATTTTGGCATGTATGCAGATCCCATATTTTGCGAGTCACCTACAAGTTTAGGTGCCCGACTGAGTGAGGCCCTGGCTTAGACGAATTCCAAAGATCAGACAAACAATTTATGTATTATTTTACTAAATGAAGCCTCATTCCGCCAGCCTCGGGCTGAAAGTCTCGATAATAAAGACAAAAAAAAAGCCTCATTCCAACTCTCAACCAATTAATTAACCAAGACAATGTGTGTCACTACTCCGACTTAGAGACACCATCGCTTGAGGTAGATTTGAAATTGAATTCTGACGAGTTCCACCTTAACAACATTTATGAACCACCACTTTGCTTTACAGATACGTATTTACAAAATCGATTCTCGACTCGACTCAAGTTAATTGATTTTTTTATTTCGATTAGTCATCGGTAAAATTATGATCGGTGGCGCGCCGACCTAAAATCATCGGCGGCGGCGGCGGCGCACAGGTCTAGCTGTGGCATAGATGCTCGTGGAAGAACGTTCTCCCAGCAGAAGCAAATGCGACGAATCAGCCGGCTTTCGTTAGCACAACAGGATTTTGATGTGCTAAGAGACGGATTGACGTGAGCTTTATTAGCACATTTGATATCCGCATCTGAAATTAGTAACCCTGATCAAAACAAAGATTTACATGTTTGGGAGAAAATCAGTTTGTTGCTTAGTTCTGATTGCGGTTTCCATTCGAATAAAGATTTTCCTAAATACAGTGGTAAATGGTACAGTTTCAAAATTCACAAAAATTAAGATAAACAAAACTGAGGAGGTGCTTTTTTTTTTTTTTTTCAATTTTGCACATACGTATAAGTGTATAGATTTGATTGACGTCCAATATTTAGCACTCTTGGTCTAATTTTATAAAATTTGTCGAAAGTGGTTTAGTTTATAAAACGAGATTGTTGAAAAATTTTGCTACTTTATTCTAACGGAAAAATAAATTCTTGGAACATTTTCAATTTTATTTGAAATCTTCCTATGGTCATGAATGTATCCGCTTTCATAAGAACAATCTAAATTTCTTTCATTTGATGCGCAAAATTATTTAAGAATAAATAATCATGAAGTTCCAAACTTAATTTCTAACTGTTCAGTCGTAGTCCGGTGCGGTCCAATATGACACCAATTTTCATTTTCAATCCTGATCATTGTTGACCAAAGCTTTTAACATTTATTCGCTCACCGTCGTGATCCACGTTGATGTGCAGACTGTTCCCCAGCAGCGGCATGCTGGCCGGTCCGGGAATTTTCTCAATCAGCTTCACTAGCCGGGCGCGCCGTTTATTGTACACATACAGCGCCCCGGCTATCATCGTGACCAAAATAATGGTAATCGGAGAGAAATAGCTTAACATTTTCACTACCTTAGACAGCACGAAGCTGCTCTTCACTGTAGCCTCAAGCATGATTGCCAGCGGTTCGTTGCACGAATCAACACAAATCAACAATAATTTCCAAAATTCTGATTTATCTCAGCGACAAAATGGAATTATGCGCAATGATCACCCGCACGCTTCCGTTTCGTTTATTGACTCGGCCTATTAGAATTGTAAATCCTCTTCCGGGTCGGCACCGAAACTACACTGGGCCAGCCTTCAGCAAAGTGTTGCAGAAGATTTACACATCCACTGGCGATTCGTTGATCGGATTGCGTCAACAAATTTTGAATTTTCGACACGCGGTACTTCGATGGCGTCTACCACGCGCGTAACGAGAACACCCAACTTCAAAGCCAAAATTGATCTCTCTTATGTTTCCGATGTCCAGGATCCAACGTCTTGCACGCGATCGCGACCGAAAGCTTAAACCAGACTAGCCCTGTGGCCCGATACAAAGATATATTTATAACTTTCGGTTCGAGATGATGCCGCACACCAGAGGGGAACAATGTCGCACGCGCTGCGAGACTTGTGTGATTGACTATGTCGCGTCGTCGTCGTTCACAAATCTGTAATGCGAGACGAGAGATCTCGTTCGCTTGCCAAAAAAAGAAAAACGCGTAAGGCAGTAGTTCTCAATGGGGTGGCTTGACATTAAGGAAAGGATCATAGTGACTCGGATCAGAGCTGACAATATTTTAGGAATTGCTTAGAAAAAACGACTTCATTTATATACTGTTATCGTTGCCAAATGGAATGGATGAAAACCATTTTCGCATGAGTTTTAATTATGGGATAATTACTAACTATTCGTTATTATGTGACAGTAGAATAGATTTTGAGACTGATACACGATGTTGGATATCCTAAAAATGGTCCAGGGTCGTACTGGACATTCAGTGGTTTCACAGTTTCTTCCGCATACCCTGAAAAGATTACAATTGTGTGAACCCATTTAATCATTTCATGCGATGCAAAACCATGATTACGTTAGAATTTCTTTTCATTCATTCATTTTAATTTATACATCATGACAAAGGCCTCGAAAAACGTATTTAAAGAAATTAGTTTTGGAAAAGTGCGATTTTTTGCGGATCGATTTCTAATAGTGATCTTAATCATTCTTGTGAAACGTCTAATGCATTTGTTGTATAATTCATGTTTGGGGCATGACATGAGAAGCGACATGATTTAACAAATTTGCTATCAAAAATGGCGTAATTTTCTGATGATTGAGAGCAACAGGATATTTTCAATACAGAAGGGAACCGTTCCCATTTATTTCTCACTAAACCAAACTAAAATGTTTTTCTCCTCGTAAAAGAAAGAAATGCAGTATAAATCTCATCTTTTCTTTTCGCTAATGTGCATGATCGCTGCTTAAAAATCACAAAAATTACGCATGGAAAAAAGCTATTTCAATGTCATATTTAAACATTATGATTTTATAGTTGATTCATTGAAGCAAAGCAATTTGAACAAATGTATGACCGTCTCGGATGCCATCGCCATACTTTTTTCACTCAGCATCAGAAGACACTTTGAATCCAAATACGTATTTATGTATTACATTCATCTTTTTTTATAAACGAATTAGCTACGATCAATCAAAAATCAATAAATAATAATTATTTAGCAGAAAAACATTTTTTTTTGTTTTTCGAAATATTTGTTTTTTGAAAAATAATTGTTAAATTGAAGTTTACTGAGAGCGCATCAGTTATATCAATGTTTACGCTATGTGACACAATAAATCTGATTCGGCACAAAAAAATGTGCACCATACAGACACTCTGCTTCAATTATTTTTTATCGATGGTTCAGAAATGTTTCATTTGCATTTGCAATTTTTTATTAATTTATTTTGTTGAGTCTGAACGTATTTTATTATTTCATGCGATTGTTTGAATAAAGCTAGATATAGTGAAATCCTTAGGCATCAAGATTAAGTAGTTTAGAAAAGGTTTTAACTAATGCCAACCTTCCTTTATACCAGTTTGCAAATGGATTTCTAAGGGTTTTTAAGTCGTGTTTTTGTTCATTTTTTGTCAGTTTCTGATCTTGAATTCCGTCTTTCATTTACACTTAGAAACCATTGCAAGGGTGGGCCAACTAGGCAGATACCACTCTTCAAAAGGTTTTGGTGCAAGGGATCGATAAGAAAATGCCTTGGCTAGGGTTTTATTGTCGTAGAATTCAAATACTCTTGTAAAATAAAATCATAAAACCGAAAATGCTACTTGGGTTGTGTTACGAAAAAGAGTGATCGAAGAAAGAAACTGGGGTGGCATTGTGCATCTCGATTCGAACGTAATTCTATCGAGTCGAACGGGTTAGGGACAAAAGGTCGAAAGACAAAAGGTCGAAAGGACAAAAGGTCGAAAGACAAAAGGTCGAAAGGACAAATGGTCGAAAAGGACAAAACGTCGAATGGGACAAAAGGTCGAAAGGGACAAAACGTCGAATAGGACAAAAGGCCGAAAGAAATAAAAGATATAATAAGATATAATAAGATCAAAAGGCACAAAAGGTTAAAATAGACAAGAAACTGAAACGGGGAGATTCAATCCCGCACCAGAGTTGCCTTACACAATTTGCAAAATTCTGCTTATTTAGTATTTAACAATTTTTAGTAATTAAATAAAACTCATTCAATGAGTACAAATGGATGTTTGAGTTTTCAAAATGTAACTCCGTTCTCTTACAATGGCGCACGCCGTACATTAAATACACCGGCATGTATTAAGGTTCCCCCAAACACACGCGACGAGACAATCTTGACGCGATTCTATTGGCTGGCGACTGCGCCGTTGGCATGGAAGCGTAAATGGTGCATTGCGAATATCCACCCAACGATAGAATCGTGACATCAAGCTATCACTGTCGCGGCGATGAAATCGCTAAGGCCTGAGGGAACCTTTACACACCGGTCTATTTTAAATTCGCGCAATTGCGTGGCTGCGGCGTGCACTATTTAGACAGATTGAAGTGACATTTAGAAAATCTAGATCTTCATCTATTATTTGCACTCATTCAATGATTTTTTTTTAAATGTTAAAAATAATGGAAAATAAAATAACATTTTTTTTGCCAACTGTATAGGACAATTCTGTATCGCGCAATACAAGTTTTATTCATTTCTTAAATTAGCAATCTTTTTTATCTCTAACAGAACTATCTAGATATTCATAATATTGGTTTATAGTAATTACTCCTTCTTTGAAAATTGCTCATTCTTCAGCTTTGATTGATGAGATGAGTGTGTTATTTCTGCTTGAAAATAAATGCATTTAACAAATTCCTATAGAATCCACCCAACTTGTTCTTTATCGACCTTTTGTCCCTTCAGACATTTTGTTCTTTTCGACCTTTTGTCCCTTTCGACCTTTTGTTCCTTTCGACCTTTTGTCCCTTTCGATGTTTTGTCTTTTCGACCTTTTGTCCTTTCGACCTTTTGTCTTTTCGACCTTTTGTCTTTCGACCTTTTGTCTTTCGACCTTTTGTCCTTTCGAACTTTTTGTCTTTCGACCTTTTGTCATAGATACGAGTCGAACATGTTTGGCATTACGGCTTTCGATTCGATCTCGAAAACGACTCATCGTTCGAGTATGCTCGAGGAGGTACAAGAATAACGAGATGTTTTGGCATTATGGAGACTCGATAGCACACTGAAAAACGACTCAAGTCGAATGAAAATCACTCGTCACCTTTATAGCTTTCGAATGTTGTTCGAGAGTCATTTCTTGCTGAAAGTTTTTCATTATATTTGTTATTATTTCTCTACGGGAAGAGTATAAATGTTTCATTATTGTATCTTGAAGGAAGGAATATCATTAGTACCTACTTTTATAGTTTCCAGACTATATGCAATCTCTAATAATCCCGAAATCCTCGTAAAAACGGCTTCAACTTAAATCGTTTTTTTTTGCGGTTTTCACGTATTTCTTGACGATTTTGATAAACCGTGTGAAAAATCTATGGGGTAAATCTGCGTAAAAACGTATATATTCCAAAATCTACGTAAAAATAGTTGAGTTAAATAAAAAAAAACGCGCAAGAGATGACCCAAGTGCATCTAACTAAGACACAGAAACATCAAAGTAATTTATTATCGAATCCTTTTTTAGCTTCAAATTATTTAGCTCAAAATTGGATCTGTGGCATAAACTCGAATAAATATAATAAATGCTAAAGCATTTGATGAGTTTGATTGCTCTACGCATGCAGTCGCGTGTACTCAGACGACTAATGACGGTGGAAGACCGACACTTGATTACTATTAGAGCAATCAAACTAAACAAATGCTTTAGCAAAGCCATGCACAGCCAAGACATTTAACAAAAACAAAATGGTTTTCGTACGGCCGAGTTGCCGAATAATAAAACTTATAATTTGTGTCGTAACTATATCTAAATTTATAAAACATCGATACGACATGTTTGTTTTAATAATGTTTTAACCGGTTTCAACAGCTCAATAAATAATATTGCTTTTATAGTCATTGAGCACGATTTGCTTGTTCATAAATTAACTGCCAATTCATGCCATGAAGGATGCCTTTCCAACAGGCAACATGCTACACGCAGATGAAATTACTCTTATTCTCTTTGTATACTCACATTCGCAATGCGCTGAAGGTTGTCTCTCCAGCGGGCGGCATGATAAACACGGAGACTGCTATCTCTTATTCTCTCTGTTTACATTTCGTTTGACAGAACATACTCGATTGAGCTAGTACACCACCATTCGAAATCTTGTACTGCGACTGAATGAAGTCGAACGAAATACATAATGCCGCATTTTTTTCGAAACGAATGCAAAAACGTACGAATCGAGTGATTCGATTCGAGATGCGCAATGTCACCCCTGTTTCTAATAGTAATGTGAGAATTAAATCGTTATTGTTACTCGTTCATTTCTCAACACCGTTATGTTTTGCCGAAACCTCAGCATTTTCGCTTCAAAAACAAACAGTAGACCCAGCTTGAGATGATGTCTGTATGTATGTGTGTCCATAAGTTCATGTCCAAAAGTCCATTGTTTTCTATTGAAATTGTTCGAATCGAGCTATGAGTTTAAAAAATATGGCCAGAATACATCTTCTACGCAAAAGATGGCCGTAAAATAGTCTCGCTATTATTTCGGCTCTTCCCCTGAAAAGCTTTTCCTGCAACAAATTACACTTGATTGGATGGATCATCATCGTGTTAAAAATGCGCAAATATGAATTAGTATGGATCACAATATAGTTACTTTTTATAGATCATTATCCAAAGATCTATGGATCATTTGTTATGCGTTCATAGGAAAATACTAGTAGGAATGTTATCGCTTTTTGTGGTCAAATCTAACGGAACATATTGATCCTTAAATTATTGTTTATGGATGCTCCTGAACTATTTTAAAAATTTATGATAGCGTTCTATGGAAAAATCAGATGTTATTTATGGATCGTTTCTCAAGCATTCAATGGTACTAAGTCAGGGCTGACGTTTTTTAAGTAGGTTTTATGTACGTCTCTTTCTCCATTTATTCTACACCAGTCCGAACCAAATCTATGACAGAAACTCCAAACGAAAGATTAATGGTCGAATGGACAAATATTCAAAAGGGACATTTGAAAGAAGGAACAAAGAAGAATGAAGAAGGAAGAAAGAAGAAGGAAGAAGGAAGAAGGAAGGAGGAAGAAGGAGAAGGAAGAAGGAAGAAGGAAGAAGGACGATGAAAGAAGGAAGAAGGAAGAAGGATGAAGAAAGAAGGAAGAAGGAAGACAGAAGAAAGAAGAAGGAAGGAAGAAGGAAAAAGGAAAAAAGAAGAAGGAAGGAAGAAGGAAGAAGGAGGAAGAGGGAAGAGGGAAGAAGGAAGAAGAAAGATGGAAGGCGAAAAAAGAAGAAGGAAGAAGAAAGAAGGAAGAAGGAATAAGTAGGAAGGAATAAAGTAGAAGGAAGAAGGAAGAAAGAAGAATGAAGAAGGAAGAAGGAAGAAGGAAGAAGGAAGAAGGAAGAAGGAAGAAGGAAGAAGGAAGAAGGAAGAAGGAAGAAGGAAGAAGGAAGAAGGAAGAAGGAAGAAGGAAGAAGGAAGAAAGAAGATGGAAGAAAAAAGAAGGTAGACAGTAGAAAAAAATAAAAAAAGGAGCAGGAGGAAGGACAAATCCTTTCGAATATTTGTCTTTCGACCTTTGTCCCTTCGACCTTTTGTTTTTAACCTTTCGTCCATAACCCGTCTGGATGAGAAAAATGCTGCCAGGAAACGGATGCTAGTGGCTGATACCCGATGCAATAGAGAACGGTGCAGTGTATTGAGAGGGTCATTTGGCCGAAACCCATTAGGCCAAAAACTATTTGGTCGAATGCCACTAGGCCAAAAGCCGTTTGGCCGAATGCAACTGGCCGAAAGTTGTTTAGCCGAATATACCATTTGGCCGAACAGACCATTAGGCCGAAAGTCATTTGACCAAATGGGTCATTTGGCCGAAAGGGTCGTTTGGCCGAAAGGGTCGTTTAACCGAAAGGGACGTTTGGCCGCATGGGTCATTTGGCCGAATGGGTTATTTGGCCGAAAAGGTCGTTTGGCCGAATGGATTGTTTGGCCGAATGGGTCGTTTGGACGTATGGGTCATTTGGCCGAATAGGTCATTTAGTCGAATAGAACATTTGGCCAATAGGTCATTTAGCCGATAATTTATTGAAAAGCGAGAAATTACGAATGAGATGAGAGACTTCTCACTACCCACTTCGCACTACTCACTTTTCACAGTGAGAAGTGAGAAATGAGGAATGAGAAACGAGACAACTCATTTCTCACTCCTCATTTATCACTCCTCATTTCTCACTCCTCATTTCTCACTACACGCTGTCAAAAGTGAGAAAGGGTGAAGTGAGTAGTGAGTCGTCTCACTACTCACTCTGCACTATTCACTTTTCACAGTGAGATGTGAGAAATGAGGAAAGAGAAATGAGACGTCTCACTTCTTACTCCTAATTTCTCACTTCTCGCAGTTAAAGGTGAGAAGCGCAAATCAGGTGGTGAGACGTCTCTCTTCTCATTCCCAATTTCTAACTTTTCAATAAACTATTCGGCCAAATGACCCATTCGCCCAAACAACCTTTACGGTCAAACGACCCTTTCGGTTAAATGACCCTTTCGGCCAAATAACCCTTTCGGCCGAATGACCCTTTCGGCCTAATGACCCTTTCGGTTAAACGACCCTTTCGGCCTAATGACTCTTTTGGCCAAATGACCCTTTCGGCCAAATGACCCTTTCGGCCAAATGCCCCTTCGGCCTAATGATCCTTTCCGCCTAATGACCCTTTCGGCCAAATGACCCATTCGGCCAAACGACCCTTTCGGCCAGATGGCTTTCGGCCAGATGGCTTTCGGCCAGATGGCTTTCGGCCAAACGACCGTTCCCCGTATTAAGGGCAGAGGAGAGACGAATCCACAGCACAAGGAAAAGCCACCACGAAAAGCATGTGATTGCCGAAGCGCAGAAGAACATGGATAGAAACGGGAAATGGACTTTTCGGCGATACTCATTCATTTCTCTCTTCGCTATTTTCACTTTTCACATTGAGAAGTGAAAAATGAAAAAGGAGGAGTGAGCAGTAAGAAGTGTGAAATGGTTTGTGAGAAGTGAGACGTCTCATTTTTCACTAACCATTTCCTACTTCTCATTTCTCACATTTCATTTAGCACTTCTCCGCTTGCGCAGTGAGCAGTGTAAAGTGAGTAGTGAGACGTATCACTTCTCACTTCGCCCTACTCACTTTTCACAGTGAGAAGTGAGAAATGGTTAGTGATAAGTGCAGGGCTGGTAGCGGTCAACGCCGCTCAAAATAGTGACTTTAATGACCAACACTGGCGAATAAAAGGGACCAAATAGTGACTTTGAGCTGCAGAAAAAGTGACCAAATAGTGACTTTTAATTTTATTTGCAGTGGCAAAAACATACTTTCATATGAAGTTAATAATGCCAATACAAATAATTTTCAAAAATTATGTTTCGCTCTAATATCTTCTTGCCAAAAATTTCAATATGAATAAATTTCACCAAAAATATGAATTGTGAAAACATTATTCAACAAAATCGATGAAAAGAAAGTTGTGCTCTTATTTAGTCTTCACTTGTCATGAATTATATAATTCCATTACTTTGCAACCTTTACAAGTATACGTACTTCAACCTCAACTGTAATGACGATAATGACGTCTTTAGTTATTCAAATTGAGTCAAGTATGAGACACTGATCAAAGTTTACAAAGTTATGGTATTAAATGGAATAGTTCGTCCTACAACAATAGTGACTTAAGTAAAATTTAATGAATTTGTTTTATTTTATTCTTTTTAATATTTATTTTTGTATTTTCCGCTCCAGTGGTGAAAAACACAACTTTGAGGAAAGTCATACAGAATAAGGTGCAATAATGTTTAAAATGGGTTCGAACTTATTTGGAAAATCTTCGCTTGTGTGTGAAAACGGCACTTTTTATGACATAGATTTAATTTGGCTCATAACGTTTATAAATCTGAAACCCAAGCACCATTTCGAAACCTAAAATCCCAGATTAACCCACCTAGCGATGATGGTGCCTTTCTCGTGCATTATAAAAATAGTATTTTGGCCATGTCTGTTGAGCCCACAGTCCGATCTGGCCAATTTTCAATAGGAAACATTGGAAGAGTATTCTGCGTCGAATGTAACTTGTTGGGAGTAATTCGGTTAAGGATAAGTACCTGAAAAATGAGTGACATTTTTTTTGGGTGGGTGCGCTCAGACACACACACACATACACACAGTCATCACCTCAATTCGTCGAGCTGAGTCGATCGGTATATAACACTATGGGTCTCCGGACCTTCTATAAAAAGCATTTTTGAAGCGAACACTTAGTATACGAGAAAGGCAAAAATTTGTTTAGAATTTCAAAAAGCCAAAACAAGAAATTCGAGATACGAGATGAGCCAGCTAAGGGCCGAATATCTCGTTAATATAGACAATAATAAACATTCAAGCTACCAACCGGTGAGTCAGTCAAGCTCAAAAAACGATTTTTCTTGATGTAATATCCAAAGTTTACGCAGTTTCGGATGTCTAAATTGTCAGGAAATGTATCTAAAATTGTGTAGGATTGAGATGAAAACATCATAATTTTATTGAAAAGATGAATCCGAGTACTGAACAGTTCTATTGATAAGGTGAAGAGTTTAATATTTTTTCAAAAAGGTTTTAAATTAAGCAGGTCTGCTATTAGCCTTGTGAATATATTTAGATTTGCAATGACAATTAATTAATTAATCGCTGTTGTAAATCTAATAAAAACACCAATATTCGTATCGAATTTGGAGTCTCTAAGATATTGCGAACAGCTTTTGGGCCAAAAAGTGGTCATTTTTTCTATATCCGTCATTTCATTAGTCAATAGTTCCAAAATAGTTAACAATAGTGACTTTTTCCGAGAAAAAGTGACTTTGGTGACCTGAGGTCGAAAAAAGAGACTTTTTAGTGACTGACCCGAAAAAAGTGACCTAGTCACTAAAAAGTGATCTGCTACCAGGCCTGGATAAGTGAGACGTCTCACTTCGTACTACTCATTTCTCACTTCTCACTATGGTAAGTGAAAAGTGCGAAGTGAGTAGTGAGGCGTCTCACTTCTCGCAGTGAGAAGTGAGAAATTATTCGTGAAAAGTGAGTCGTTTTACTTCTCACCTCTCACTTATCATTTCCCTCTTCTCATTTCTCACATTTAGCATTTCTCACATTTAGCATTTCTCCGTTTTGCAGAGAGAAGTGAGAAGTGAGAAATGAGGAGTGAAAAGTGAGACGTCTTACTTCTCACTCCTCATTACTCACTTCTTACTGTGTGAAGTAAGAAGTGCAAAGTTAGTAGTGTGAGTCTTCACACTCGCTTCTCATTTTTCACTTCTCATTTCTCACTTCTTACTACTCCCAGTGGTTCTTTTTGCCAAAAAACCATTAAAGCCAAAACGGCGTTTTCGGCCAAATGATCTATTCGTTTAAAAAGCTTGTTCGGCCAAATTACCTATTCGGCCAAGAAGCACATTCGGCCAAATGACTTATTCGGTCAAATAACTTAGTCGGCCCATTGAACTATTCGGCCAAATGACCTACTCGGTTGTATGACCCTTTCGGGCAAATGATTTTCGGCATAATGGTTTTCGGCCAACGCCCCTTCCCGATAGAAACGATATGCGGAGGTTTTACGCGACTGTCAATGGCGCGGGGCATAAGACTGCTCAGAGCCCGCCATGTGCAATAATCTAGTTGAGAATTTGCTGATAAACAAGACCAAGTGGAAGAAGGTTAAATTGAAGGTGTATCAAAAGGCAGGATGGACATAGTCAAGCTTTGGAACCACCAACTCTGGATGAGGTTAGAACGGTTCTAAATGAGCTGGAAAATCGTGAAGTTGTTGGGCCGCACGAGATAGCGGTTGAGCTTCTCCAACTTGGTAGCTCATTCATTTATTTAGTCTACATCTAAACAGATATCACTGAATCAACAATTTGACGCCACAATACACGGTTCGAGGACGCATCTCTCCATCCTTGAATACGCCCCACGCTCGCCAAGTCGTTTTGCACCTGGTCTGCCCATCTCGCTCGCTGCGCTTCACGCCGTTTCGTACCTACCGAATCGGAAGCGAACACCATCTTTGCAGGGTTGCTGTCCGGCATTCTTGCAACATGTCCTGCCCATCGTACCCTTCCGGCTTTATCTACCTTCTGGATACTGGGTTCGCCGTAGAGCTAGGCGAGCTCGTGGTTCATTCTTCGCCGCCACACACCGTCTTCTTGCACACCGCCAAAGATAGTCCTAAGCACCCGTCTCTCGAATACTCCGAGTGCTTGCAAGTCCTCCTCGAGCATTGTCCATGTTTCATGTCCGTAGAGAACAACCGGTCTTATAAGCGTCTTGTACATGACACATTTGGTGCGGTGGCGAATCTTTTTTGACCGCAGTTTCTTCTGGAGCCCGTAGTAGGCCCGACTTCCACAGATGATGCGCCTTCGTATTTCACGACTGACATTGTTATCAGCCGTTAGCAAGGATCCGAGGTAGACGAATTCCTCGACCACCTCGAAGGTATCCCGACTAGAAGGTCATATCAAAAATATATCATACTATGTTATTATGTTATACTAAATTTTTATAACAAAATTTGTTAGAAACATGGTGCAGGATGTTGTTAAAATATCTAAATTTCTATCAAAAACTTCACTACTGGAAACAAAAAACTATCAAATTGTGTTACAATTTTATCATAAAAATAACATATTCTGTTAGAAATTTATAACAGAAACAGATACAAAATATATTGTTTCTGTGCAGTTGGAATTTTTACAGGTCGTGATAGGTCTCTAGATTGTGATCAACAATCATATTTTTTTTTGTTTTTGACTGAACAAGAATATTTTTCGAGAACATGAAATTAACAATATTACAAATAAGGCAACCTTCTCCAATTATATCATCGTTGTGATATCTATGGCTGCGAGACTTTGCTACATCTATTTTAATTGCCTATTCATATTATGATATAATCCTGTTACAACATTTGAAAGATAATGGCTACTGAGAACAAAATTGTATCAAAATAAGTTATAAATATCACAATATGTTAAAATTGTGTTCAATTTTTGTTTTGCTCTTCTAGTCGGGATCCCCGTCTATCGTAACACTGCTTCCCAGGCGGGCCCTGTCGCGCTCGGTTCCGCCCACAAGCATGTACTTTGTCTTTGACGCATTCACCACCAACTTTTGTTGCTTCACGTTTCAGGCGGGTGTACAGTTCTGGAACCTTTGCAAATGTTCGGCCGACAACGCCCATGTCATCCGCAAAACAAATAAATTGACTGGATCTGTTGAAAATCGTACCCCGGCTGTTACACTCGGCTCTCCGCATGGCACCTTCTAGCGCAATGTTGAACAACAGGCACGAAAGTCCATCACCTTGTCTTAGTCCCCGGCGCGATTCGAACGAACTGGAGTGTTCGCCCGAAATCTTCACACAGTTTTGCACACCATCCAAAGTTGCTTTGATCAGTCTGGTAAGCTTCCCAGGGAAGCTGTTATTGTCCATAATTTTCCATAGCTCTACGCGGTCTATACTGTCGTATGCCGCCTTGAAATCAACGAACAGATGGTGCGTTGGGACCTGGTATTCACGGCATTTTGAAGGATTTGCCGTACGGTAAAGATCTTGTCCGTTGTTGAGCGGCCGTCAACGAAGCTGGCTTGATAACTTCCCACGAACTCATTCACTAATGGAGACAGACGACGGAAGATGATCTGGGATATCACTTTGTAGGCGGCATTAAGGATGGTGATCGCTCGAAAGTTCTCACACTCCAGTTTGTCGCCTTTCTTGTAGATGGGACATATAACCCCTTCCTTCCACTCCTCCGGTAGCTGTTCGATTTCCCAGATTCTGACTATCAGTTTGTGCAGGCCGGGGCCATCTTGATGAGCTCAGCTCCGATACCATCCTTACCAGCTGCTTTATTGGTCTTTAGCTGTTGGATGGCATCCCTAATTTCCCTCAAGGTGGGGGCTGGTTGGCTTCCATCGTCCGCTGAACTGACGTAGTCATCTCCTCCGGTGACTTGACTTTCACTGCCTGTACTCTCAGCGCCATTCAAATGTTCCTCGTAGTGCTGCTTCCACCTTTCGATCATTTCGGCTCGCGGCACGAAGCCTTTGCGGGATGCGTTGAGCTTCTTGTAGAATTTGCGTGTTTCTTAAGAACGGCACAGCTGTTCCATCTCATTGCACTCCACTTCTTCTAGGCGGCGTTTCTTCTCCTGAAATAGGAGGATCTTCTATCTCCGCTTCCGTCTATAACGTTGATGCCTCAGTCTCAGTTCGAGATGAGGCTAAAAAGTTACATGTGTGCAAGACTTTCGTGCAGAATACCAAAACTCGATCTGGACAACGTTCGTTTAAGGTTCAGAAGTCCCCAAACCGTGCCGAGAAACAGAATGCGGTTGCGAAAAGTCTATTGTACGACCAGAGGTTAATGAAACCGCACTACTGCGTGATAGATGTCGAGACATATGTGAAGGCGGACTTCGACCAGATTCCAGGAAACCTGCCTGTGACTGCCAATGATGAGAACCTCGGAGTACAGAACGTTTCGAAGTTCGCCAAAAAGTTCTTGATTTGTTGATCGATTCGTACTTGCGGAGATCGGAGTACGCTTTTCGTTACCGCAACCGCCATGAATGGACATGTGTATTTGAAAGAGTGTCTCCAAACGTGGCATCTCGCTCTCCTAAAGGCTCACGGCAGTTCGACGACCTTCTGACCGGATTCTGCATCATGCACAAAGGACATGCTAGAGTAGTGTAAGGCGAATGATGTCGATTTCGTGCCGTAGGATCTAAAACCCTGGAAGGTCAGTTTGCATCTAACATCATTTTAGTGCGGACGGGGTAGACAGTTGATGCAAAAGTATAAGATTGCTAATGTCGTTTCTGTTCGCGTGACCAACATCTAGATTACTTGGACTTAACAGCCAAAGTACCGGTACTACAAGTGTCAAATCGATGTTGGTGATGAAACTAACATGCACTACAACATGATGCATAAATTATGGCCAATTGAAGCTTGTTGAAGCATAATTTGGCATAATAATTTAAATGACTACAGCGCCATTAGCGTTCTAGTACTTATGCTTCTACTGGGTAGATCCCCACCGAAAAAAAACCATAACAGCTGGTACTTTTCCAAGGAAGCCAGTGGACCCCGGACAGTTGACTTCCCTTCCCTCCTTCAGGTTAGTACTTGCTAAGTTATCTCTCTCCCTCCAAAAGTTAATGCTTTCCCACCCCGTTCGATGTACTTGAGCTCGACGTAGACTTTCCAGTTGTTGGAGTCCGTCTCTGAGGCAGTTATGTTCCAAGTTCGTGTGGTAAATTCCTACTTACCCTACACGACTCACTACCATGGGGCACCGAAATTCGTCCACCTTTATAAGATATCAATAAATTTAAGGGAGATTAAGGTAATTAACTTATAAATCATTTATCTCATCCTGTCCGTATACTTAACATTAAGCTTTTCAACCATTGAAATAGAATAGGCCTTAGAATTAAAACTGTAAAAATCAAAAACACATTGCTTCCCAACAAAAGCGGCTTTTCAGGCGCCATTTATTCGTGTGTTATGGTCAACCCGTACCAATAGTGACTGTGTTTAAATGCAAATTGCTATATAAACATCCAAATCAGTGGAAAATAAATCGCATGGATCGCTTCTTATGGTGCGTATTGAATTATTTACAGTGGTAGTTTTACAGAGGCATTAACATATGCTGAAGTGCTTGGGTGTAAGGATTTCGATACCCCACGGTACCGGAAATCAAAAGAAAGGCATGTCCCAGGTCTGATCGCCGTGGCATTGATCTTCTCAAATCTTTCGAGGATATGGACTTAGTAACTCTTAATAACGGTTCGCCCAATTTTCAACGGCCATTCGACCATCAACGCCATCAACGTGACTAAATGGGAAGTGTCCACCGACCTATTCGGGAGCAATCATTACCTGGTTTCGGTCACGCCTTACCATCGGATATCACAGGAGGACAAGGTGGCGCTATGATGTCGCCGACTGGGAGGCATGTGACCACCACCTACGATGCGAATTTGAACAAAATACTCCCACTACCCTTCCCGACTTTACCAAAACCATCCTCGATGCCGTCATTGCCTTCATACCACAAACTAGCACTCAGCCAGAACGAAAGAAACTCCGTTGGTGGTCGGACGCAACGCATCGTGTGGTTAAGACGAGAAGGAAGGCCCTCCGAGCGCTACGGAGACTTCCTACCGACCACCCTGACAAGTTAAGCGCCCTACTATACAGCTTCTTCGTCTGTCTCCAACTTTCAAGTCCCCCCGGATTCACAAAACGCTGCTTTTGATTCTCCGTTTCCCGCTCCTGAGCTGTCCTTTGCCCTCTCAAGGAGTAACGGAAAACCTTCAGGGGTTATCCCATGATTAAAAACACAAAATTCGTGTAAAAACGTCGAGTAAAAAGCGACCCGCGTAAAAAAAAACGCTTCAAAAAACGATCCCAGTGTATACCATTGCTTGGTACCACCTTTTTATCGATCAAAATGGAAAACTACGTCGTACCTGCAAGAATAAAAAAAAAAATCACCAATCTTCTAGGAAACATCAAAGATTTTTTCTACATATTTTTATCTATGAAAATAAAATCCAACATTAAAATAAAAAATACATTGATGGCTTTGAGATATTTTTTCTGAGGAATAATTGAAGAAATTCTGAAAATAAGTTGTTTGTGGTTTATGATTATAATTTTGTTTTGTCTCTTTTTAACAAAACCCCAAATTATCGCCGCCTCTGTCAGTTTTAAATATTGAAATCATTTTAAAAATAACTTTAAAATAAATTATGTGAGATTTTATAGTTAAAACTGCAAATGTTTGATATCCACAGAAAACATAATGAAACATCCATTCGATAAAAAACGAGCCAGAGCTGAAACAAATGACAGTATAGTGTGCTAACTTTTTCCAAACTCAACCAACTGGTTTTCGACCATTTGATCATAAACCGAATACATTTTCTAACCAAACAACCTTCCCGTATATCTCCGCATTTTATCAAAACGAAAATAAAAATGAAACGAAACAAAACCAGCACCAAAAAGAAACGCAATCCGTTCTCATCAAATGCTGCCGTTTCGCCACGAATCGAATCCAATGATATACCTACGTGCCAAAACGGAGGAACGAAAGTCAAAAGATTTGCGTTCCTACGCAATACGACCGAGAAGCGACGAACCCAGGTTTTGTTGCAGCGAACACCGGTAGAAAAAACAGCCAAAAAGCACAGCTTTGTTATGTGACGCGCAGATTTCCGAAAACCGAGGGAAAAAAATAACCACCAATTTACCAGCAGGTTATTCTGCGGGAAAATCGCGCTCTCTTGTGGTGTCTCGCGGTGCATCCGCAAGTGTGGTGCACAAGTTTGGGACGTGAGCAAGATTTTGTTTGGCGATCAAACCGGATTGACTTTTTTTTTAACCTTTGGCGATTGCAAATTTATGAATTGTTAAAAACAAGATAAGAGTATAGAAACTTTAAAAGTATACTAAATCACTTTTATCAAACGCTAAGCCATTCTATTCTTCCGGTCCGGGAGAGAAGGTCGATTTCATCGGGTACTGGAATGGTATTATGATAATCCAGGGCACAGGGAACCAACTCTGATTACTCTGTATCAAAGTTTAGGACCAGTACCAGGGCGCTGTATTTAATCCGAACTAATCTATATTTGTACAAATAATCCTCTAATTATTTTTCCGCTTGTGTGCATACTTGTTTAATTGATAACAGTGATCACTTATTATTAAAACAATGATTCTTTTGAATAAGAAAAATCTGGAGTAGGGTAAAGTGACCAATAGTGGACCTCCAACCAATAGTGGACCCTCCAGCTATTTTTGCATTATTACTACACAATGTCAACATTTTGCTATGAAATTCTATCGGGAGAACCTACCTTACAGTCCTATGATTTGATTACATGCATTGGAAATGATATGGAAAGTCAAATTAGATGACTTTTTACAATTCTATAAAAAATAAACACGAGAGTGTCCATTATAGGACCATTTTGGGGGGTCCATAATAGGGAAGAAAAACGTTCCGAAACGGGACATGAAAATCAAATGAAGTGTCGACTATAAGGAAGCAATTTCCTATTATGGACCCCCAGGGGGTCTACTATAGGGCGAATTTAGTTAGACTTTAAAATGTTAATTTCAACGAATAACGCCGTGTATTTGGGTGTTTTATGTATGTATCGTGAAGAGGGGATGCAGAGCTTGTTGTTAAATATCAAGCAGAGTTAATTTGTTGTAAATTTCTAAGCCTTATGACAGGAAGAGCAAAATTCCGCTACTATGGGGTCCACTATTGGGCATTTTACCCTATGTTATAAAAACCGGTTGTAGGAATTCAATAGGGCTATATGAAGAAAAACTTACACCGATTAAAAACTTTAACGGATAGCCAAATAAATTGGACAAATCTAATGTGACCAGACGTGTTTCGGACAGGGACAGTCCCGCGAAACAGAGAAAATAGAATCATAATTAACTATTTCTCAGTTTTAAAAAGGAATATTAGATTTTTTGTTTTATAGTTTTTACAGATGTCAAGATTAAAAGGTGCATCAAGATTAAAAGGACTCAGACAAGATTATCTCTATAGTTTGTATTTTACTCAAGCCTTGTAGCAGTGTGGGAAGGCACAAGTTCTCAAATCTCATCCAGGATTCAAAACAAGCGCGAGTCAAACCTCACCCAGAGAATCGTTTATCGTTCATGTTCAACTCGCAATTTGCCACATTGCATGATTTCAGCGTGTTCTTCTTTGATGTGTTTATTAAATTAACTTTCTATGAATAGTAAATCTATACCTGAACATAAAATTCTCTTCGATTGGGTTCTAACGCTTTTTCGAGCGAAATCATTTTTCGGTAAATGAGCAAATTGATGATTTGAACATAATTCTGCCAACACTGGCCTTATATTATTTATCTTACACAGGGTTTGCAGAAATCGCTCTCAATAGATAACGAACAACGATAAAAGAGAGGCAAAAACTGTTCCGAATCATAACAAGCCATGATAACAAATTTATCAAACTTGTATACAAGTGCGAAAAAACAGAATCGGATAGGCAGCCCCCACAGAAAAATGGTGATTCTCGCTTTGTTTTTGCTACTTTCGTGTTGGTCACTGCACAGCTGTGTAAAACAAGTTGAAATGCATCATCAGAGCCAGTGCTCCCCATATTTGGAGCTTTCTAAAAGAAATTTATCATGGGGTATAGCATCCCGAATCAGTTTTCTATCATGACAGCTTGCGAAAAAAGTTTCTCGCGCTATGCTACATATCGTATATGTATACAGAGATGATAAGTGAGAGACTTGCTCTTTCTCATTAGGATTCAATCCCTGAACATTTGATTGTTTTTTTTTCGTTTTAAGATAAAACAACTTACGAAAATGTTGCTATGACAGCAGTTGTACTAAACTTTGTTCTAAAGGGGGTATCAATAGATTACGCACTGAAGCGACAATTTTATTACTGGGTTCCAAAGAACGCTCATAGCTAACAAAACTGCAAACACATAAAATCTCCATTTTCATATTTATTGTTGCTTATACCCTGGGAATCTTATAAGCAGATTTTGCTTCCATGTATTTCTTGCTGCGTGATTGCTTGGATTTCCTTCCTTGGAAGGAACGTCCAAAATCCCAATCAATTTAAATTTCATGCGGATCAAAATCTTGCGCAAAATTTACTCCAGTTGGAAGACCGACCTTCAGAGTGTTGATATTGAATATCAATAGTAATAGATCCGACAGTTGCGTTGAATAACTTGATGAAAAAAGTGCTCTAAAAATGAATATTGTGTTCAAGGTAGCCTCACATTTCGGGAAAATTTTAGGCCGGATTTTGGTCTTTAACACTAGGATTGATTCGCTAAAAGAACTTACGCGGATACATTCGTGCAGAAAATCGTTGTAACTAAATTTTCAAATTGCTATATCTCAGTGGTTTTTCAACCGATTTTCTCAATTTTTCACCAACCTCTTAGCCATCTCTTCTAGTTTCTGAACATTGCTAAATATCGTATCTAGGGGTGTTCAATTTTTCACTAGAGCTGTGGGAGTAAAGCAACGGATTTACAAAAATGCGATTTTGGAGATATACTTATATTTCATTACCAAAAATGATATCTATTCATATAGTGATGATGGAAATGATATAATAACAAAAAAAAGACATCACCTGGAACAAAAGAACACATTTTGAGCATCCCTACTATGCATACGATGATAATTCGGTACCTTTAGGAACCACTTTATACTACACGATTTATAAAGCTTCAGAAAATGTTTTCAAGCATGTTGTCTACTGTGAACTTGTTAAAATAAATGTAAACTATATACGGAACATGTGTGATAATAAATTATGATGTTCTAGGATCTCCGAACTGTACTGGAATTTGAATCAAATGGTCTACCGAATCAACCAAGGCTTCCATGATGCCCCCAGCCGCAGTATCAACCCAATTATGTCCTCCGAGTATTTATCTTTCACTTGCGTCTCAAATCCAGGCATTTGAGTCGTTGTAAGATCTCCAAATTGTCCTGGAGTTTGAGTAAAATGGTCTATCGAATCAACCACGGCTTCCATGATGTCCTCTGCCGTAGTATGAACCCAATTATGTCCTCCGAGTATTTGTCTTTCACTTGCATCTCAAATCCAGGCATTTGAGATGTTGTAAGATCTCCAAATTGTCCTGGAGTTTGAGTAAAATGGTCTATCGAATCAACAAAGGCATCCATGATGCCCCCAGCCGCGGTATCAACCCAATTATGTCCTCCGAGTATTTATCTTTCACTTGCGTCTCAAATCCAGGCATTTGAGATGTTGTAAGATCTCCAAATTGCCTGGAGTTTGAGTAAAATGGTCTATCGAATCAACCAAGGCTTCCACGAAGTCCCCAGCTACGACATCAACCCAATTATGTCCTCTGAATATTTGTCTTTCACTTGAGTTGCAGTTTCAGGCAGTTGAGTTGTTGTAAGATCTCCAAATTGTCCCTGTATGAGTAACTTATACTATCGAATCAACCATGGCTTACATGATGTCCCCAGACGCGGTTTCAACCCAGTAATGTCCTCCGAGTATTTAT
Organism: Armigeres subalbatus; assembly: GCF_024139115.2. NCBI lineage: Eukaryota > Metazoa > Arthropoda > Insecta > Diptera > Culicidae > Armigeres > Armigeres subalbatus. The sequence continues at coordinate 241,918,294 of NC_085139.1, read as the reverse complement.
ATTTTACTTGCGTCTTAAATCCAGGCAATTGAGATGTTGTAAGATCTCCAAGTTTTCCTGGAGTTTGAGTAAAATGGTCTACCGAATCAACCAAGGCTTCCATGATGTCCCCAGCCGCGATATCAACTCTTTTATGTCCTTCGAGTATTTGTATTTCACTTGCGCCTCAAATCCAGGCATATGGGATGTTGTAAGAGCTCCAAATTGTCCTGGAGTTTGAGTAAAATGGTCTATCGAATCAACCGAGGCTCCAATGATGTCCCCTGCCGCGGTATTAACCCAATTATGTCCCACACTTATTTATTTTTCACTTGCGTCTCAAATCCAGGCATTTGAGATGTTCTAAGATCTCCGAATAGTCCTGGGTTTTGGTTAAAATGGTCTATCGAATCAACCAAGGCCTCCATGATGTTCTCAGCCGCAGTATAAACCCTATCATGTCCTCCGAATAATTGTCTTCTACCTGTGTCTCAAATCCAGGCATAGGGGATGTTGTAAGATATTCAAATGGTTCTAGAGTATGAGCAAAATGGTCTATTGAATCAACCAAAGCTTTCATGATGTCCTCAGCCGCGATATCAACTCTTTTATGTCCTCCGATTAATTGCATTTCATTTGCGCCTCAAATCAAGGCATAGGAGATGTTGTAAGATCTCCAAATTATCCTGGAGTTTGAGTGAAATGGTCTATCGAATCAACCAAGGCTTCCATGAAGTCTCTAGCTTGTCTTTCACTTGCGTCTCAAATCCAGGCAAATGAGATGTTGTAATGTCTCCTAAATGTCCTGCAGTTTGTATCAAATAGTCTAGCAAATCAACCAAGGCTTCCATGCTGTTTTTAGCAGCGGTATCAACCCAATAATGTTCTCCGAGTCTTCAAGTTCCACTTACGTCACAAATCCAGGTATATGAGATGTTGAAAGATATCCAAATTGTCCTGGAGTTTGAAACAAATGGCCTACCGATTCAACGAATACTTCCATAATATCCCCAGCCGCAGTTTCAACACAATTATTTCCTCCGAGTATTTGTCTTTCACTTGCGTCACAAATCCAGACATATCATATGTTGGAAGATCTCCAGATTATTCTGGAGTTTAAATCAAATGGTCTACCGAATCAACCAAGGCTTCCATGAAGTCCCTAGCCACGGTATCATTGACTTTCTCGTGCGTCACAAATCCAGGCATATGAGATGTTGTAAAATTCCCAAATTGTCCTGGAGTTTGAATCAAATGGCCTACCGAATCAACCAAGGCTGCCATGATGTCTTCAGCCACGATATCAACGCAATTTAGTGGACATAATTGTTTTTAAATTACTTTCCAAATGAACCACGACTTGCAAATCAACCCTACCTTGAAATATGTCTCCAGCTGATGTTTTTATCCAATCTTCCATGTAGTAAGTGATCTCTCCTTTCTTCCGTTTAACCAAAACACCAACCTTTTTGGATTGTTTCCCATTCTCTTCATAACTTTTGAAAGCAATGACCGTCGACTAGAGTGTGCCAATTACAGAGGGATCGCCCTTCTGAACTCGGCGTACACAATTCTTTCGCGTATTCTGTTTAACCAAGGAATGTAAAATAACAACATTGCCAATGACAACGACATTGTCCTCTCTTGAAAATGTTGGGACAAACTCAACTCGCAATAAGCGTTTGTCCCAAACTGCAACATAATAGGATAATGATCGCCTGCCGCGCATTTTGAGAACTAGTCGGTTTTCGATGATGTTTTTGGTTAAATAAGTATCAGTTACCAATGTTTAGACATAAACTTAACCATCTGTTCACAAGATTTATGTTTTACTTCTGAAATATACAAGTTATCGCAGTTTGAAAAGTCCACAACAATATCCTCTCCATGTTTGTTGCAAATAAAACGGAACGCAACATTGCCTTTATCTTCTGCAGATGAGGACAAAGAATTATCGCTATTCTCTTTTGTCGCTTGTTTTTTGCATTTTTCAGCGACAATTACATTCCTTGTAAGACGAATTAAGTACTGTCCATTTAATTCCACCAGTTAATTAACTGGTGGAATTAAATGGACAGTACTTAATTCGTCTTAGACGGTTTAATACATTCCACTAAACGAGCTTAATATATTTTTCTGACATTCCTTGTGTTTAACAGACTGACACCGCTAGAAGAGTCCTTCGTCAGCGAATACCAGGCAGGTTTTCGTGAGGGTCGATCAACGACGGATCAGATGTTCCGGGAGTACAACTTGCAGACTTACCAAAGTTCTTGTTGGTGTATCGGGTAACCACCCCCTCCCCCTATTTTTTGGCGATAATGGACATCAATATGCTTGCCTATATGTTCCATTCTAGTGTCTTCTTCCGTTTACCTCAAGGACACCATTACTAGGACCTGATTGTACCAATTTGATCAATGATGATCGGACTTAACGAGACGTGTCCGAAATTAGACTTCGACTGACAAAGTGATGTTCTTAAAATTGAGGTTTTTAGAGTAAAGTTTCATTAAGACAAACATACACTGTCGGATGATTATTATAATAATAATAAACAATAAACATCATAAGTAAAGTAATCAACTCATACGCCTGGATTTGTAATGCAAGTAAAAGACAAATACTCGGAGGTCATAATTGGGTTGGTAGCGCGGCTGGGGACATCATGAAAGCTTTGGTCGATTCGATAGACCATTTGATTCACACTCATGGACAATTTAAAGATCTTACAACATCTCAATTGCCTAAAACTGCGACGCAAGTGAAAGACAAATATTCGGAGGACATTATTGAGTTGATACCGCGGCTGAGGACTTCATGGAAGCTTTGGTTGATTCTTTAGACCATTTGATTCATACTCAAGGACATTTTGGAGATTTCACAACATTTCAATTGCCTTAAACTGCGACGCAAGTGAAAGACAAATATTCAGAGGACATAATTGGGTTGATGCCGCAGCTGGGAACTTTACGGAAGCCTTGGTTGATCCTTTAGACCATTTGATTCAAACTTCAAGACAATTTGGAGATTTTACAACATCTCATATGCCTAGATTCAAGACGCAAGTAAAAGACAAATACCCGGAGTACATAATTGGGGTGATACCGCGGCAGAGGACATCAAGGAAGCCTTGGTTGATTCGATAGATCATTTTTCTCAAACTCCAAGGCAATTTGGAGATCTTACAATATCTCAAATGCCTGGATTTGAGACGCAAGTGAAAGATAAATACTCGGAGGACATAATTGGGTTGATACCGCGGCTGAGGACATCGTGGATGCCTTCGTTGAGTCGATAGACCATCTTACTCAAACTCCAGAGCAATTTGGAGATCTTAAAACATCTCAAATACCTGGATTTGAGACGCAAGTGAAAGATAAATACTCGGAGGCCATAATTGGGTTGATACCGCGGCTGGGGACATCATGGATGCCTTGGTTGATTTCGAAAAACCATTTTACTCAAACTCCAGGACAATTTGGAGATCTTACAACGACTCAAATGCCTGGATTTGAGACGCAAGTGGAAGATAAATACTCGGAGGATATAATTGGGTTGATGCCTTCGTTGAGTCGATAGACCATTTTACTCAAACTCCAGGGCAATTTGGAGATCCTACAACATCTCATATGTTTGGATTTGAGACGCAAGTGAAAAACAAATACTCGGAGGACATAATTGGGTTGATACTGTGGCTAGGGGCATCATGAAAACTTTAGTTGATTCGATAGACCATTTTACTCATACTCCAGGATCATTTGGAGATCTTTCAACATCGCCTATGCCTGGATTTGAGACGCAAGTGAAAGATAAATACTCGGAGGCCATAATTGGGTTGATACCGCGGCTGGGGACATCATGGATGCCTTGGTTGATTTCGGTAGACCAATTTACTCAATTTCCAGGACAATTTGGAGATATTACAACGACTCAATACTCGGAGGACATAAATGGGTTGATACCGCGGCTGAGGACATCGTGGATGCCTTCGTTGAGTCGATAGACCATTTTACTCAAACTCCAGAGCAATTTGGAGATCTTACAACATCTCAAATGCCTGGATTTGAGACGCAAGTGAATGATAAATACTCGGAGGCCATAAATGGGTTGATACCGCGGCTGGGTACATCATGGATGCCTTGGTTGATTTCGAAAGACTATTTTACTCAAACTCCAGGACAATTTGGAGATCTTACAACGACTCAAATGCCTGGATTTGAGACGCAAGTGAAAGATAAATACTCGGAGGACATAATTGGGTTGATACCGCGACTGAGGACACCATTGATGCCTTCGTTGATTCGATAGACCATTTTACTCAAACTCCAGGACAATTTGGAGATCTTACAACATCTCATATGTTTGGATTTGAGACGCAAGTGAACGACAAATACTCGGAGGACATAATTGGGTTGATACTGCGGCTGGGGGCATCATGGAAGCCTTGGTTGATTCGGTAGACCATTTGATTCAAATTCCAGTACAGTTCGGAGATCCTAGAACATCATAATTTATTATCACACATGTTCCGTATATAGTTTACATTTATTTTAACAAGTTCACAGTAGACAACATGCTTGAAAACATTTTCTGAAGCTTTATAAATCGTGTAGTATAAAGTGGTTCCTAAAGGTACCGAATTATCATCGTATGCATAGTAGGGATGCTCAAAATGTGTTCTTTTGTTCCAGGTGATGTCTTTTATTTGTTATTATATCATTTCCATCATCACTATATGAATAGATATCATTTTTGGTAATGAAATATAAGTATATCTCCAAAATCGCATTTTTCTAAATCCGTTGCTTTACTCCCACAGCTCTAGTGAAAAATTGAACACCCCTAGATACGATATTTTGCAATGTCCAGAAACTAGAAGAGATGGCTAAGAGGTTGGTGAAAAAACTGAGAAAATCGGTTGAAAAACCACTGAGATATAGCCATTTGAAAATTTAGTTACAACGATTTTCTGAACGAATGAATCCTAGTGTTAACGTCACTCCTGACGAAATCCAAGTTTCAAAGTGCTCGCGTTTTCGGGGGCACACCACTCGATACGGAAGCAACGCACAACTATCATTTTTGTTGATTTAGTTTTGCTGCGTAAAAAATAAAAATGACAGATGTGTGTTGCTTCGAAAAAATAAAAATAACAGATGTGCGTTGCTTCCGTATCGAGTGGTGTGCCCCCTGAAAACGCTATCACTTTGAAACTTGGATTCCGTCAGGAGTGACCTTAAGTAATTTGAAATAGGACGGGATTTTTGATATTCTCAGCCGAAATCTATTCAGTCTCACCCATTTGGAAGTAAATTGGAGCAAAAACCATGGATCATATTCCTGGAGGCGGAAGCTTCAACCAGAATAGACTTTAAAAAAATATGATCTAATCAACCCTTTCATGAAGGATGGGTCATATTTGCCCAGCGTGCTTTTCTGAAAATGTGAATTCTTCATCACAGTTTTGTTAGGTAATTTAGATTATTCAGAAAAAAAAAAATCGAGATTCGATTCGATTATAAGCAATGATTTATAATATTCTAACAAAATTTTATACACTAGAAGTTCAACAGCTGAAAGTCCTTCAACTGCAATTCTAGAGCTGCAACAGTTTTACAGTTATCGGACAGGGGACCGCTGCACATTCAACGTAGGCTTTGACTTCTAAAATGAGTTACCGTTTATCGACGTTAAGGAATGAAACTAGGTATAAAGTAAGACATACGTGGCGCATCACGCCACATTTATGCAGTGTAAGCACATTTTATTAATAAATAGCATTCGCACACGAGGTACCGACCTCTTTCTTTCGTCGACGTGTGCTCGTCCAAGTTGGTTATTTAGTAATTTTTTAAAAAGAACAATCCGTATTAGAATAAGTTAAGTGGCGCAGCCGGTAGGATACGCGAAAGTGGTGTGAAAAAGTGTCAAGGACAACAGTGATTTGAAACAACATCAGCAGCGACGACGTCCAAATAATCCACGTTAGGCAGAAGTCTAAAAGATCAGCTAGCAGCAGCGACGATTGCTAGGACCACGTTACGCAGAAGCCTGGTGGTGATTCAGCCGACCGATCCGAGATACGCCACAGCGTGCCTACCCTATGTTCATCATTATTTTCGGGTGAGTAAACTATCATTGCAAAAATCACAAATCTAGTGTTTGTATATCAATTCTGAGTGTTTTGAATTAAAGTGAAGTGAAATTACGTTAACTAGTTCATTCTCTCAATCAATTCAGTTTACTCCCCTCTTCATAATCATGCCCGAGACACGTCAGAGTGAGATCGAGCAGCTGAAAGCTCAGCTTGATGAGCTAAAGTTGCAATTGCAGCGACAGACACAGGGTAACCAGGTTAATCCGTTTGTGATACCTGACCCGATCAAAAACATGTCAGAATTCTCAGGAAACCGGAGAGAACTTTCCGCGTGGCTTGAAGAATTAGACGAAATTTATGATGACTACGTCATCAAAGGGCACAACGGTGCACCCGATACTTTCGATGGCCACTATATTAGGGCTATCAAGAACAAAATAAGAGGGGAAGCCCGCACTATACTATGTGCAAACGGGAATCCTAAAACAATCGCAGGTATCAAAGCGATACTGCTAGAAAATTATGGAGATCAGAAGGATCTCACAACCAACTTGTCTCTTTTATTTCATCTCAAAAAAGGTGACAAAACGAATATAAGATTTTTCAATGAAATTAAGGAAATAAATACAAAACTTAAATCCAACTTGCAGACGAAACCCCTTTCAGTAAATGAGCTACTAGATATAATTACTATCTCCAAGTATCTGGATAATATAGCCGAACCCTTGGCCTCAATTATCCGCCAATCAAACCCCTCAACCCTAGAAACTGCATATCAGGCAGTATGTGTTAACCAAAACGCTGAAACAAGGAACAAACCCGTTAGGTATGACAAAAATCAGCGCTCGTTTTCAAATTTTACCAAGCCTGGCAACTCTAACAACGGTAGCAGTAGCCATCCACCGAAACCATACTACAGACCGCCCATAGAACGAACAACCGACAAGAAAACGCCAACGCATCGAAAAATGAAAGTAGAGGCAAACGTTAATAAACTTGGCGAAACCGCGAATGAACATAGTGAAGAAGAAATTGAAGAAGTAGTGTCGAGTGATGAGTGTGACGAATTAAATTTTCAGCGAGTACGCGTGATCGGAAAGAAGACTTGAATTTCTTACCGTACCTCCGTCTTCCCACTACTAAAGGCTACCTTAATATCTTGGTGGATACGGGAGCGAACAAATCATATTTGAACCCAGAGCATGTTAATAAAGCAAAGTCCGTGAAACAACCTGCTGTTGTGAGGAACAAGAACGGTAAATTTAAAATTGATAAAATGGTACACGTTAATCTTTTCCCAGAAGCTGGCGATGAAAAATTGCCATTCCATGTATTTCGATTCCATAAGTTTTTCGATGGACTTTTAGGTTATGAAAATTTAACTATTCTAGGAGCCAAAATTAATACCAAGAATCATGCATTGATCATCGAAAGCCACCTATTTCCATTCTCTAGATACCATGTGAACCAGATAAATTTTAATGAACAAATGGATAATTTATTTGAAATAACTACTACTGCGAACGGATCTTTCCTTATTGAAGAAAAGATGAAGCTTTCTAAAAACATTACTCTTACTCCTGGAGTGAATCTATCAAAAAACAATAAAGCAGTGGCACATCTGGAAACGAATAAAAGTAATATACGTTGCACACTTCCGCCATTCGCGTGCGAGCATTTTTCAATTACTCAGGAGAATAAAGAGGTAAAGCTTAATTTCACCACCACTCATCTGAATGCCGAAGAGAAACGTCTACTGGGTAAAACTCTTAAAGATTACAAAGACGTATTTTTCAATGATAACGATAAGTTAACTTTCACTCATGAGATGAAGCATAACATCAAAACTTCTGATGAAAACCCGATTCATCAGAAGACATATAAGTATCCTTATCATCTTCGTGATGAAGTTTCAACCCAAATTCAAAAAATGTTGGGGAACGGAATTATTAGGGAGTCCTCTTGTCAATGGACATCTCCAATCTGGGTAGTACCTAAAAAAATGGACAACTCAGGGAAACGCAAATATCGGATCGTTGTTGATTATCGTAAATTAAATGAAAAGACACCGGCCGATCGCTACCCCATCCCCGAAATCAGTGAAATACTGGACAGACTTGGAAAAGCACAGTATTTTACCGTTTTGGACTTGGCAAGTGGTTTTCACCAAATTGAGGTGAACCCTAAGGATATACCAAAAACAGCATTTAACGTTGACAATGGCAAATACGAGTACGTACGTATGCCATTTGGGCTGAAAAATGCCCCAGCGACATTTCAGAGGCTTATGGACTCTGTATTGAGAAAGCATATTGGTATCCGCTGTTTCGTTTACATGGATGATATTATCATCTATAGCATAGATCTTCAAACACATTTGGGCGATATCAAGAAAATCCTTCAAACATTGAGAGAAGCCAATTTGAAGATACAGTGCGATAAATCTGAGTTCCTCAGAAAAGAAGTCGAATTTTTGGGTCATCTCGTCACAACAGACGGTGTAAGACCAAATCCCCAGAAAATCGAAGCAATAAAATCCTGGCCATTACCAACGAATCGAAAAGCATTGCAATCATTTTTGGGAACCATCAGTTATTACCTAATTTCTCCCACATAGCAAAACCAATGACCTCTCAGTTGAGGAATGGAAATAAAAATATAGATGTCAATGCCAAATACGAGGAAACATTTGAAAAATTAAAGGCCATTATGACAAGCGATCTTCTTCTCACTTATCCAAATTACGATAAACCTTTTATCCTCACAACAGATGCTTCAAATGTTGCCATTGGAGCAGTTCTTGCACAGCTCGATAATGGAATTGAACGGCCCATAGCTTATTTATCTAGAACTTTGTCCAGAGCAGAAGAAAATTACTCAGCAACTGCAAAAGAACTTTTGGCTATATACTTTGCAGCTAAAACATTCAGATCATATCTATACGGTAAACAATTCACGATATACGCAGACCACGAACCACTTACGAAGGAACTGAAACTCACTGACCCAACTGGAAGGGTGACACGCCAGCGTTTGTACTTAGAACAGTTTGACTTTAAAATTATTTACAAAAAAGGTAAGCAGAACGTCGTCGCGGATGGCCTTTCCAGGATTCCAAAGACAGAAGTTAACAACCACGAGATGGAGAACGAGGTATACGAAAACGACAAGATATATGGAAACCACCCCATAAACAGGTTCAAAAATCAAATTTTCTTTAGGGTTACAGATAATCAGAGGAAAAGTCCATATTTACTAATTCAAATATTTCCAGGATACACAAGGCACATTTACCACCGAGCGAATTATGATGAGGAACGATTAATTGGATTTCTTAAGGAACATATAAATCCAAACGCATCAAACGGCATATTTGCTCCATTGGAGGTAGCAAAGACGTGCGCAAGGATTGCCAACAAGCACTTTCGAAAGAAAATAAAAATTGAATATTGTAATCTCAAACTGCCAGACATAATAGATCCCAAAGAACAAGAAGAATTCATCAAGAAAAGTCATAACTTCAACCACAGAAATTACAAAATAGTTTATGAAGAAGCTAGTAAATCAGTATTTTTTCCCGAACTTCATAGAAAATTGCGTGATTTTTCAAAAAATTGTGAAGATTGCAGACTGGCAAAATATGAAAGACATCCATTTAAAATTCCTATAACACGACGAATGTATAATAGGCCCTTTGATAATGTCTACATGGATGTTTTTGTTAAAGAAACGGAAAAATTTCTTACAATAGTAGATGCTTTTTCTAAATTTGCTCAGCTATACAAAATAGAAAACGAACAGACGGAAACCATAATAGAAACACTCACTAGATATTTTTCAACTTTCGGTGTTCCAAAACAGACCGTTTTGTTCAAAATCAGTTTGCGATCAGCACGCAGAGCAATTTATCTGTCAATCTTCTGAACTTGAAACACCATCGAAATGTATGCAAAAACTCATTAGCGGTTCGTCAGCACATTGTCCAATTGAGAAAATCTATGGACGCAACATCGTTAAACGAATTAACGAGGCCACAATAATTATCCAGGATGCGAACATTACAATACAATCCAACTGCAGCATGCATAATAATAGACTGGAAGGTTCATACCTAATTCAATTTTCGAAATGCGCAATAACGTTGAACGGCGAGCAATTCACCAACATCAACGTAAATACTCCCAGCATGACTTTTATCCCGACCACAGGATTGAAGGTAAATACCACTAACATAGTAGACCGCATTCCTCTGGAACAATTACAGATACTCCATATGGCACATCGAGACTATAGATAGTGGAATATATAGATGAGCGAAGATAAATCCTCTGTCTCCAAACGAACTGTCAAACGTGTCTCCAAACGAGCATGACGTCACGATTTGAATGGAAACGTTAAGGGCTGTGACGTCATATGTGCGTGTGCACGGGCAAAAAAATCGACTCAGCCATGCTTTCGCTCATCTATAGATTCCACTATCTATAATCGAGACCATATCCGTCATTTGAACCTGACTAGTGACAGCATTCATACAAAGATACATCTACTTCATTGGCTATCCTTCGGGTCTATTTCGGTAACATCTCTTACTCTGATCGGTATTACGCTAGGCTGCATTATCAAGATGCTGCTGACTAGAAAGGCAACAGTGATTATTCAACAAGGTCAACAGGAGACGGTAGCCGAGGCTAAGGATAACCCATCCACAGAATCGACGCAAGGAATCAGCGTAATCTACCCCACGAGGCAACCCAGGCTCATCCCACAATAGTCGAGACCAATGGAAGTCGAGGACGACTTCTTTCCTTGGAAAGGGAATCGTTAAGGAATGAAACTATAAAGTAAGACATACGTGGCGCATCACGCCACATTTATGCAGTGTAAGCACATTTTATTAATAAATAGCATTCGCACACGAGGTACCGACCTCTTTCTTTCGTCGACGTGTGCTCGTCCAAGTTGGTTAGTTAGTAATTTTTTAAAAAGAACAATATGTTGGCCTAAGCGTTACGCGCTGCACTAAATCTACCTCAAGCTCCACGGGGGATCGGTCACCCGGCAGCGGTAGAGTTACTACATTGAGTGATAACACGAATGTCGAAGTTGAAGAGGACTAGAGGATGATAACTGTCAGGTAGATATGAGTCAGCAGAATATGATGGTAAATTCGCCAAAACACAAAGTTATTGTTGGTACTCGCAATTGGATAATTCCAGATAATTACATTGAAATATATAAGCTGTTGCATTAGAATATTAGATACGGAAACGTAAGTTCCTTTCAACTATGTATCGCCAATTTGTATTACAAATGAATTTTGTGAAATGAAATTGTAGGTAGATCGATAAAATTGTAATGCTGTAAAAGTTGGTGACTGAGTCGGTAGAGACACCAGAATTTGATTACCGTTAACAGTAAGTACATGATTATAAATTCATCACTATGAGTTTAGTGAAGCTAATTAAGATATATAAATTATTAGGACCATACCCGATTACATTAGTTATCGACCAGAAGTAGAGGAGATAATTAGGGTCACCGGAATTGTAAGTCAGACTCATCTACAACAATATGCACATATGTAACATGTTTTATGTATGTTCCAGCTTTAAAGCGTACAAAATACACAACACTGAACTGCTGAAAGATCCGTGATTTCTTAATCCTACTTCGACGTGATAACACAATCCGTATTAGAATAAGTTAAGTCGAACAGTTAGCAAACTAAACCTTGGTTTATTAATAAGTTCTGAGTGCATTTCTAAAACATATTGAACTATGAACTTTTTTTTTGTCTCGCGCTCACACAAAATTTATCTGGTTACATTAGCCAAATTCAGTGGCGTAGCCAGGGGGTGGTTTTGGGCATAAACCCCCCAAAGACAAAATTTCCAGAAGAAATTTTTTCGAAAAAAATGTTCAGAAAACCCCCCAGACCAATTTTCTGGCTACGCCACTCCAAATTTTATAATAAAAAATTAATAAGTGGAAGTGGCACTTCCAACGGAAGAGCAACTAGGTGCAGCGTCTCTTAGGGACCCCACACACGTTCCGACATGTTGTAAAACTTTGACTCCACCCCCAAGTAAGTCCGACCAGTCTCTACAACCGTCCGACGAACAGGAATTCCTTCGGAAGTTCCTCCAGGAATTCCTTCGGAAGTTCCTCCAGGAATTCCTTCGGAAGTTCCTCCAGGAATTCCTTCGGAAGTTCCTCCAGGAATTCCTTCGGAAGTTCCTCCAGGAATTCCTTCGGAAGTTCCTCCAGGAATTCCTTCGGAAGTTCCTCCAGGAATTCCTTCGGAAGTTCCTCCAGGAATTCCTTCGGAAGTTCCTCCAGGAATTCCTTCGGAAGTTCCTCCAGGAATTCCTTTGGAAGTTCCTCCAGGAATTCCTTTGGAAGTTCCTCCAGGAATTCCTTCGGAAGTTCCTCCAGGAATTCCTTCGGAAGTTCCTCCAGGAATTCCTTCGGAAGTTCCTCCAGGAATTTCTTCGGAAGTTCCTCCAGGAATTCCTTCGGAAGTTCCTCCAGGAATTCCTTCGGAAGTTCCTCCAGGAATTTCTCCGGAAGTTCCTCCAGGAATTCCTTCGGAAGTTCCTCCAGGAATTCCTCCGGAAGCACCTCCAAGAATTCCATCGGAAATTCATCCAGGAGTTCTACCGGTGGTTTCCCCAGGAATTTCACCAAGAGTTCCTCCAGGAATCCCACCGGAAGTTCCCCCAAGAGTTTAACTGGAAGTTCCTTCGGATATTCCACCGGAAGTTCGTTCAGAAATTCCATCTGAAGTTCCTTCAGTAATTCCACCGGAAGTTCCTCAGGAATTCCACCGGAAGTTCCTCCAGCAATTCCACCGGAAGTTCCCCCAGGAATTCCACCGGAAGTTCCCCCAGGAATTCCACCGGAAGTTCCCCCAGGAATTCCACCGGAAGTTCCCCCAGGAATTCCACCGGAAGTTCCCCCAGGAATTCCACCGGAAGTTCCCCCAAGAATTCCACCGGAAGCTTCCCCAGGAATTCCACCGGAAGTTCCCCAGGAATGCTACCGGAAGCTCCCCCAGGAATTCCACCGGAAGTTCCCCCAGGAATTCCACCGGAAGTTCCCCCAGGAATTCCACCGGAAGTTCCCACAGGAATTTCACCGGAAGTTCCCCCAAGAATTCCACCGGAAGTTCCCCCAGGAATTCCACCGGAAGTTCCCCCAGGAATTCCACCGGAAGTTCACCCAGGAATTCCACTGGAAGTTCCCCCAGGAATTCCACCGGAAGTTCCCCCAGGAATTCCACCGGAAGTTCCTCCAGGACTTCCCCCGGAAGTTCCTCCAGAAATTCCTTCGGAAGTTTCTCCAGAAATTCCTCCGGAAGTTCCTCCAGGAATTCCACCGGAAGTTCCCCCAGGAATTTCTTGAGGAACTTCCGGAGGAAGGAAAAAATTAAACCAAAGGAGGAATTTGCGAAAGAATTTCTGCAGGAACTTCTGAAAGAATTCTTGCAGGAACTTGTGCAGGAATTCCTGGAGGAACTTCAGGTGGAATATCAGGAGAAACATCTAGAGGATGTCTTACGTCTACAAAGCAAGACCATGCTGAGGGTGGCTGGGTTCGATTCCCGGTGCCGGTCTAGGCAGTTTTCGGAATGGAAATTGTCTGGACTTCCCTGGGCATAAAAGTATCATCGTGTTAGCCTCATGATGTACGAATGCACAAATTGTAACTTGGCTAAGAAACCTCGCAGTTAATAACTGTGGAAGTGCTTAATGAACACTAAGCTGCGAGGCGGCTCTGTCCCAGTGTGGGGATGTAATGCCTATAAGAAGAAGAATCCAGAGGAATTCCCGGAGGAATCGAGGAGGAATTTCTGGAGAAATTCCTGGAGAAACATGCAGAGGAATGCTAGGAAGAACTTCTGGAGGAGTTTTACGAGCAGCTTCCGGAGGAAATTCCAAAATAATTCATGGAGTAACTTCCGACGGAAGCTGGAGAAATTTTCTAAAGATTTTCTGGAGGACTCTTATTTGTGTTTTCATCTGAATTATGTACAACATAACAGATAGATTCCGGAGGATTTTCCGGAGGTCCCATCTACAAAAAGGTCGATAAGCTGGATTGTAGCAACAAAAGCGCAATCACATTGCTGAACGCCGCCTACAAGGTACTCTTCCAAATTTTATGCCGCCGACTAACACCAATTGCAGGAGAGTTCATGGGGCAGTATCAGGCGGGATTTATGAGTGAACGCTCTACCACAAACCAGGTGTTCGCCGTACGTCAGGTATTGCAGAAATGCCGCGAATACAACGTGCCCACACATCATCTATTTATCGACTTCAAAGCCGCATATGATACAATCGATCGGGACCAGCTATGGCAACTAATGCACGAATACGGATTTCCGGATATACTGATACGGTTGATCAAGGCGACGATGGATCGGGTGATGTGCGTAGTTCGAGTTTCAGGGGCATTCTCGCGTCCCTTTGAAACGCGCAGGTGGTCTTTCGTACCTGCTATTCAACATCGCTTTGGAGGGGGTAATACAAAGGTACGATTTTCACTATGTCCGTTCAGCTATTTGGTTTCGCCGACGACATAGATATCATGGCACGTAACCGTTTAGACTAGCCATCAACACGTAGAATGCGAAAGTACATGATAAGAAGAGGCTGAAGAGAGGACAACGTAAGACACCCTAAAACGAGTTTGTATCTTTTATTTATTTATTTATTTCGTCAAACATAATGTAGACTACATTAAAAACTTATAACTATGTTCTATTGTAACTAATGTTCCTAAAATATTTTCTTAGGCTCATACGAGGCATGGCTAAATCAATTGCTTCACAATACTGATTGTAAACAGACATCATTTGATTCATTGGACTAAATTTTGCATAATTTGTTCGATGATGACAGGTGGCAAACAAGTTTCGATTTCTCAATTGCCGAGTAGGAGTGTAAAAATTTAAACAAGACAATAGTTTGGTGGAATCAATGCGGTGCGAAACAATATCATTCACAAATGAGATCATGGCAAATTCACGACGCTTTTTTAATGATTGGATATCTATAAGCATACATCGCGCCTCGTACGACGGAAGTGGAAAATCTGTGGCTATGAAATCGAGGTGGTTGAAGAATTCTTGTACTTGAGCTCATTGGTGACTTCCGATAACGATACCAGCAGAGAAATTCGAAGACACATAATGGCAGGAAACCGTACATACTTAGTACTCCGCAAGACGCTCCGATCGAATAGTGTTCGCCGCAATACCAAACTAGTCAGTTTCTTCAAAACGCGCATTAGACCGGTAGCCCTCTACGGACACGACACATGGACGATGCTCGTGGAGGACCAACGAATACTGGGAGTTTTCGAAATGAAAGTACCATCTATGGTGGGGTGCACATGGCGGACGGTACGTGGAGGAAGCGAATGAACCACGAGTTGCATCAGCTGTTGGGAGAACCGTGCATCGATCCGATAAAAATGGTTCTCGACAACGTTCTGACGGGAACAAGAAGGCGAGGTGCACAGCGACCAAGGTGTATCGATCAAGTGGAGGACGATTTGCGGGCCCTCCACAGACTGCGTTGTTGGCGACGTGCAGCCATGGAGCTGAATGGAGAAGACTTTTATGCACTGCACAGGCCACTCCGGCCTTAGTCTGATAATAAATAAAAACATTGGAATTCCTTTAGCAAATTGTCTGGAGCGGGCATGTCCCTTCCGGCCTCTCGTATTTAGGTATAAGTTTCTTGTATTTTTCGGACGAATGCTTGACAGGGATGTGGTTCATGTAATGATATATCGATCAAGTCAGCTCGAAGAATAGAGGCGTTGTCTTTTTGTGTGCCTATATATGTTTTGACCATTTCTATGTGCTTTTTGTACTAATGAAAATAATCGATTTGTGTCCTGTTTGTTTTACAACACAATCATGCTATTTACGATCATTTGGTGTTATCAACTACTAATCGAAAATAATTTATAAAATATGTCAATCACTCCTAGTAATTGCAAGGGCACCCTCGGTGCCCTGGTTGACCAACCTTGCGACCCCTTTATTACCGCGAATGGCTATAATAAACGACTAATTTCACTAATAGTCTGAAACAAGTGCCGGGCTGATTGAAAGAAAATGCGTTCGCATTATTTCCAGTCTATGTAGGTTCCGTACAGACCACAGGCAGTCTGTTTTGCTCTGTGGCGATGCGATTCCTGGCTCAAGCAAGCGTCATCATTGCAGCGGCGTAATGCGGAGGTGCAATAAAGTTTGCAAAAATCCATCACAATTTACGTGCTGATTAACGCGTTCTGTGTTTACCCCTTCGCCACGATAACGACGACGACAGCAGCACCAACGGTTGATGTTTTACCTCTGATCAATCGATTGTAGATATAGTTCCAGCTCGTTAATTACCATAAATTACGATAATAAATTGCGGGCACGGATTGCGGTGCGGTGGGCCTATGTTACAGTTTTAGGGATATTCGATGCATACTTGGTTTGATTTCCGTTTCACTGATTTGACAACCACTTTCCATTTTTGTTGATGGAGTTGATAAGTAGATGATAACTTCTTGATAAGTACATGATTACAGGCTGTTCCTGGCACATAGCTGGCCATTCTTCGTTCCGACTAGTTACATTCCATGTCAAGCAAATCCCACATCGTATACCCTTAAGCTGCATCCCTTCGAGGCTGTCACACCGTAAAGTCTCCTACTACTTAAAGAGAGCAGCAAAGAAATGAAGACATAACTGAACTGCAGCGGCGTGAGCGCACATATGCTTTTACTCCGTTTAATGGGCCTTAATGTCAGTCATCATAGCAGAGTCATCGCCGATCGGTTCGATGCTCGCCCTGCCATGCCCGTTGGCAGGCATAAGTGGCCGCCACAAATCCGTCATCGGGAAATATTCCACCGCGCGACGATTGATTGTGCACTGACTGTGCGGGAAGAGCCCCAAGACACGAGCAATGTCAAGGCCGTGAAGGTTAAACTGCCTGACGGCTAGTTTCAACAAGGAGTCGATTCAGCGAAATGAGTATTATTAACTCGATCGGCCAAGTAGGTACGAAACAAATTCACTTTTCCCTTCACAGATGTAATTTCATTTCATTATCTGTTCTTAATAAATTCAATTGAACGACGCATTGTGAGCGCAGGGAACGAACAGTGACTGACCATGGCGCCGCATGGTTGCTTCGGGGAGGAATCGGTGCGAATGATTTTGCAGCACTCAATCTGTTAGCGGAAGTGCAATTTTATGATTGACACATGCATGCCTAAGCGTCGTAAGTTGAAGAGGTTGGATGCCTGAGAATTTTTCTTCAACTACAAAGATCGAAATGATGTGAGATGATATGTGGCTGTTCTGATTGGATGTGAAATAATAACAGACTGGAATGAATGGAATTGGACTTGATTGCATCTTTGATGAACTCTTGAGAACGAATGGTAGTCTGTGTGGAATAACTATGAATGGTGATTATTGCAATGTGATAGAGGAGGTGCATTGAAACTTAAAGATTTCTGTGTGAGGAATCCTTGGAAAATAAAAAAGTTTAGTCCACTTAGCGGTTAAGGATGCCTTTCTCGTGTAACGAAATATAATAAGAAAAGTCAAGCCTGACCAATGCAATGTCAATGTCAATGCAATGTGATGTCAAGTTAGTCTTAGTCTTAGAGTTATACGTAAACTACTGTTTCATTTGTATGAGAGCTTTCAGCACATCGAACCCACAACTAACACCGCTGCAAAGTATACATCCGTCGTGTCCTGTTTCTATCAATGAACCATGTCAAGCGCCTGTTGCTCATCGATTCAGCCATCCACTGGGACGCACAACTGCTGCCTGCATTTAGGAAGCTTCCTATCCACTCAGCACAGTCGAGCTATTGCTGCCAGCGACTGTCGGCAAGTATGGTTACCCAGTAAACCTTCCAGCATCTGATAGTGCTTCGCTTTCCAGTGCATCTGTCGTCCTGCCAGCATCATCCGTCATCACAATCTACTATCAGAACGTTGGCGGAATGAACGGGCTTCTGGACGACTATGACTTAACCGTTATCGATCTATGTTACGATATAATCGTTCTGACTGAGACCTGGCTGGATTCTAGAACTATCTCAAGTTATGTTTTTGGGCATGGTTACCAAATATTTCGCTGTGACCTCAATTTGTACAACAGTAGGAAATCCACAGGAGGAGGTGTTCTTATTGCTGAAAGCTCCAGACTAAAAGTGACTGCTATTGAGGACAATACCTGGAAGGCCGTGGAGCAAGTTTGGGACGCTATCCAACTCGTCGATCGTCGATTGTTTATCTGCGCACTTTACATTCCTCCAGATCGGACACGTAATTTGGAGTTTATCGACACACATACACTGTCAGTCTCTCTCATTTGTGTCGAATGAAGCCGATCCGTGCGACGAATTGATGATACTTGGTGACTTCAACTTCGCGGGAATCGCGTGGACACAAATTCGCAGCGGTTTTTACTGCTCCGACCTTGAACGATCAGCTTTTCACGTTAGTGCCACGAAGCTTTTGGACAATTATAGTATGGCTACCTTATCTCAAATCAATGGAGTTGTAAATGGGAACGGTCGTTCGCTTGATGTCTGTTTTACTAGCACTCGAGAAACTGCTCCGATTATCTCCAAGGCACCGGTCCATTTGGTTAAATTTGTAGCTCATCACCCAGCTCTCGTAATTACCGTCGAGGAAACCGCTGGCCGTGAATTTTCTAGCACTGTGGCCGCAGTGACCTACGATTTTCAAAGGGCCGACTATCGCAGTGTTGTCGAAGTTCTTTCAGAATTGGATTGGGATCGCATTTTGGATCCGATCGATGTCAACACAGCTACACAAACTTTCTCTCATGTCTTGGCATACATCATCGATAGGCATGTCCCGAAAAGAATTGTCCAGTCTGACAGTCGCACTCCGTTGATGACTAACGAACTTCGCTCGTTAAGAAGGAATAAAACGGCTGCTCTGAAAAGGTTCACTAAATTCCGCTCACTTTCTTTGGAACGATATGATGTCAGTATCAATTATCAGTACAAGTGCTTAAGTCGGTTCTTTTTCCGACGCTATCAAAGAACAACGCCTAAAAACTCACCCGAAATCTTTCTGGAATTACATAAATGAACAGCCCTAGGAAAGCGGATTGCATTCATCCATGTTTCTCAATGACGAAACTGTTGACACGCAACAGGACATTTGTAACCTTTTTTCGGCCAAATTTTCCAATGTGTTCGAAGAAGAACTACTGTCCGTCGACTCCATCACCTCCGCAGCCGAGAATGTTCGCTTGGCTAACCAACAGCTGGTTAGCATTGACGTGAGTGCTAAACTTATTACTAAAGCCGCATCTCAACTCAAGGGTTCATGTAAGCCTGGTCCTGATGGGGTACCATCCTCTTTTATTAAAAGAAGTATCGAATGGCTACTGGCTCCAGTTCAAAAGATTTTCCAGCTTTCAATCTCCAGCGAAGTATTCCCTTCCTGTTGGAAATTAGCCGATATGTTTCCTGTGTTTAAAAAGGGTAACAAGCGCGATGTTAATAACTACAGGGGAATTACATCGTTATGAGCCGTATCGAAGCTATACGCAAAATAAAGCGTTCATGAATTCGTGAACTAACAAGTTCACGGTGTATTTTTTCGTGAACAACAGCCACGGATTCGGGAACGTTCTGGAAAACGTGACTGGTGTTCCCGAATCCATGAATTAAATCACGGTGTATTTTTGCTGGTTCACTAATTCGGGAACGCTTTTTTTACGTGTATTTGAACTTGTTATCATTGATTATGTCAGTGCACACTGCAAGCAACACATCAACACAGATCAGCATGGCTTTGTAACTGGGCGCTCCACAACTACGAATCTACTGTGTCTAACTTCGTACATCACGGAAAGTATGAACACTCGGGCCCAAACGGATGTGATCTACACAGACCTTTCTGCTGCGTTCGATAAGTTGAATCATGACATCGCGATCGCTATACGTTTCCTGCGGATTGCGCTTTGAAGACTAAACTGGAGAGACCCGCTGTATCTTCCTAGTTACGATGATCGCTGTCGCTGGATTGCCTTAGAGCCATTGCGTATCCGTCGGGATGTGTAGCTGATGTACTTTAAGGAAGAATAGATTGCGAAAGAATTTTACAACAAGTCAACATGAACGTTCAACAAAGACCGCTACGGAACAGTTCGATGCTGAGGCTCTCCCTTCGTCGCACCAACTATGGTGCAGAAACTGCAATCTACGGCCTCCAGAGTGTTGTAGCCAAGCAAATTCGTCTTCCGATTTGGCTTTTACCAACGAAAACAAGCGTGGAACACCGAAGGATAATTCGCATGTTCACGCCTCAAAACCATAACACTGAATGATCGTTTATTTTCACCGTTCGAACCATCTAGAATTCCTGTCAGCCTACTGAGATTGAATTTCAAATTTCTTCTCATTAGCTTTTTAGTATGCTGGCATTTCAAATGCCTACTACTACTTTATCCCCCACACAGAGAACGTTTAATAAAGTTTCTTCCATGTTCGACTTCAACTTGACGCGGAATGCTTTGCTCTTCGTCGTAGATTTTCTGAATTTTTTCATCGATTGATTTTTTATTCGACTCATCTACAGTCTGTTCGTAGATAACATCGGACACACGTCGGTATCGCCAGTTCGTCTCTTATTGTTGACGAAATACTAAACCTATCAAGTATTAGTCGTTGGTTTCGGGGCCAGAATTTCTCTATGCCAGCAGAATAAACTGTGCAATGAGCCAAAAAGAAGATACAGACAGAAGTTATGAGGAGCTGCGGGAGGCGTACATATCTGTACAGCCAACTAGTCGAACGAAACGACGAAACCGTAGTTAACGAGCTACGGCAGACATTTCACGTACCGCGACTGCGAGTAGAGGTTCGTTTAATCCGGGAACGCTGCATGTGGTGTCGCGTATACAAGGCCGCACCAATTACACCGAAAATAGGACCTCTTCTAGCGATAAGAATGGAACCATGTGTTCACCCGTTTACCAACGTGGGCATAGACCTGTTCAGTCTATATTTGGTGAAAGTGGGAAGACAAGTTTGACCCCAAATCAATTTTTCTTGATGATCTCGGACAGTGTTCGAAAGCCGTAGAAGTTTCCAATAGTTGCGGGTATGGCGTTATAAAACAGTTGGAATATGGTGAAACACACGCTAGACAATTTCTGGCGCCTGTGGGTCGTAGAAGACCTGCCAACTATCTTCAGACGGACCAAGTGGTTCAGAGAAATATCATCGATTAATGTAGGAGTGTTCGTGGCCGACGAAAACGTGAGGAATCGGTGGTTAAGAGGGCGAATGGTCTAAACGTTTCTCGGAAAAGATGGAGTAACACGCCGTGTGGAAGTGCAGACATTAACTAGCGTTTTGAAGAGACCTGCTACGGACGGACGTGCTAGGACCTGTTGACGTTCAAGCAGAGTTTGATACGACTCAGGGAAGAGGATGATCACCGCAACAGCCCTGCGTATCAGCTATCCCCACTCCAATCCAACCTTGCCAATCTAACGAAGAATAGATCTGAATTATTTTGAGTGAGTGAATTGGGAACTATATTTGGAAGGTAAAGTGAACTAAAACTAAGTATAAATAATTATAAAGATCTATTTATCTAGATGACAGTATAAAAAAATAAGTCTACTCTCTGTTGCATTCGGATAAAGCATGAATTGACTAGTTAAATCACCTTCACTTGTAATGAAAATAAAACTTATGTTTATAGCTTTAAGCTGATAACTACATCATCAAGCGAGTTTTCGGCTAGAAGACCTCCGGAATACTTCCACGCAACACTTATACAGAATTGTTCTGATTCGTCCAGAAGTCCTTCCTACAATGACAAGAAGGATGTTGTCGGTGTAGACACACAGATAGACGTTTAGGGTGAGACGGTATAATGCGCCCCACCTGGCCAAAACGCCCCCCTTCGATTTCTAGAAAACTATAACTAATTTAGGGTCAAAATCAGTTGGAACCTATATGGAAGCCCATATACAGATGTGCTCGACTTGCGGTTAGCGGCAGTATAGGTATTTGTAAACCCATTATACTATGTGAATGTGGAAGTATTTTTATATTACACAATAAAAATAATAGCAAAATACAAAATTTACAGTTTTGATGTAACTTTTCATGCTTGTTTGCTCAACATTCTGGAGCGACTCTATCATACTGTCCACAAAACTTGCACAAAAACACTCAGTTGGGCAACAAAATAACTTTTCTCAGTGGTTAATATGATATAAAATTGCTTCCATCTTCAAAAATGTAACGATTTTCGAAAACATGTTTCACTGGCCAAAACGCCCCAGTCAGTGTAGGCAGGACGATATGCCCTTACCAACTGGACACAAGCGCAGCGAGCCTGCAGCAGTTGCTTCCAAATTGTATGGAAAATATTGAAATGTAATTCACACCTGCTTAAATGGACCTATGTTTGGTATTTAATATCAAGCGCATAAGGATTTGTAACCTTTTTATTATGGGATTGATAAGATACTAATGAAGGGATATGAAACGTCTTTGGCTAAGGTGGGGCGTATTGCCCAGGTACTTGATGAAATCCATTTTTTGTTGAAGCGACTTTTCAAAAAAGCTTTATTACGTGTTATCTGTAATATTTTTATATGACTACTCAGGGACAATGCATTTGCGACTTCCTGGACTACCAAATAACACAAAGTTTGCATAAATTGCGTTGAACAGTAAAAAGTTATCAAGGAGTTGTCTTAGAGGGGGCATATTATGCCGTCTTACCCTACCTCTAAACAGCCAAAAACCTCGTTCTTTGGAATAAGAAATAGGGTTACTGCTAAAACCGACCCAAGGGGGACTCCTGTTTCTTCAGCGAATTCGCCGGATGTGGTGCCTCCGATTAGCACTCGGAAGGTTTATCCGGTGAGTAGGTTTTTACTGAAGGTAGGTATGTTACCCGTGAAGCCTTATTCCTAAAACTTACTGAGGACCATGGGTGTCCAGGTCCCATTAAACGCTCTAGCGATGTCTAATGAGACCAAGCTAACATGCATGCCATCGTTGTAAGCTCTTTGGAAGCACGTTGCTCAGGTTAGCAAAGTACGTGCTGGTGCCACACCCTGGACGGAAAGCGTGCTATTGAAAACTAAACCTTCCATCGGCTTTCAGCTTCTAACGAAGCCGACGGTTGACCATTCACTCCACGGTCTTAAAGGCGCAGAAGGTGAAGGAAATCAGTCTGTATTTGGTGGGATCCCGACCCGCCACACTGTTTTTCCGAATGGGGACCACGAAAATTTTCGTTTACTCGTCAGGGAACGTGCGGTTTTCCCCGATATCGTTGACGAGCTTGAGACGATGGTCCTTAGTGAACCGTTTAAGCATGGGTCAGGATGAGTTCACGTTGTAGTTGAGTGGGGTTTGAGATAGTGCGGTTACCTAGATCAAGGTGGATAGGAACAACCTTTGATCTGTCACTTATTGCGTTTACCCGCCTCCACAGTTCGGCGGAGGTCTACGATGGGTTAATGCTATCGACGAATTCTTACCACTGAACTTCGCCTTCCTGATGATAATTTTGCGTTTTTTCAATTTCTTCCTCCACTGGATGCCGAGGTCGCCCGGTCGTTCCGGTTTTTGTCTTGACGTCTGGTGCCTTTATGTACCTTCTGCTTCTTCTTTACCCTCTGTTCTCTGTTCGCTTTCTGGTAATTAAGATATTGCTGTTTTTTCTGTTCCTTTGGTTCCTTGTGTTCCTTCTGTTGCTTTTGTTTTTTTGGTCCCTCTGTTCTATTTGTTTATTTTTTTGCTTTCTGTTGGTTTTGTTCTTTAAGTTTCTTATAACTTGTTTTTTTTGTTCTTCTGTCTGTTCCTTTTGCTCCTTCTATTCCCACCATTTCTTCTGTTCCTGAATCAATATCAGTACTTTCTGCTCCTTTTGTTCCTTCTGATTCTTCTGTTCCCTCTTTACCTTGTGTTCCTCCTCTTTTTTCTGTTCCTTCGTTACTTTTGTCTCACTTTTCCTCCTGTTCATTTTGTCCCATCTGTGCCTTCTCTAACTTTTGTTCCTTTTCCATCTGCTCTATCTGTTCCTTCGCTTTCTTCTGATTCACCTGTCATAAGACGAGTTTATACAATCCCATTGAATTCCACCACTTAACCATTAAGTGGTGGAATTCAATGGGATTGTATAAACTCGTCTTATGACAGGTGAAAACATTCCACTAAAAAGCTCAAAATAATTTTCTTATTTCTTCTGATTGTTTTGTTTTTTTTTGTTTCTTTTGTTTCGAGGATGGGTCGTTTGGCCGAAACTCATTTGGCCGAATGCCACTAAGCCGAACAAACCATTAGGCGGAAACCCATCTGGCCAAAAGTTATTTGGCCGAACAGGTCATTTGACGTATCACTTCTTACTTTTCACAGTAAGAAGTGAGATATGAGGAGTGAGAAGTGAGAAGTGAGACGTCTCACTTTTGACAGTGAGTAGTGAGAAATTAGGAGTGAAAAGTGAGACGTCTCTTGTCCCTTCTGATCCTCCTAATACTTATATTTTCTTGTTCTGTCTGCTTTTTGTTTCACAATTTCGACCCGATTTTGTCAGCCCAAAAAAAAATGGAAATTTCAGTCGCCCATTCTATTTTTGTAAATAATACCGCAAACAACAATGATTTTCATGGAATAACTTTAACCGCTTGTGGTTTATTATGAAGCATTTCTTAGTATCTGTCAAGAAATTTGTAAGCCATTTTGACAAGGTATTATAGGTTCCGTGAACATATTTTACCTTCTCGAAGCACAAACTGATTCATATTTGTGACTAGCTTTATGTACCCGGCCTTGCTCGGAATTGCCAGTTTGGTTTTCAGTTTTTTTTTTCACAATCAGAAAAAGATAAAACCAATTGGTCAACAGGGTAATTGTGTTAACTTATTGATACTTCAAGATTTGATGAAAGATTGATGAAAATAAGGCTTTTGGAAACATTGACTGATCTTGAAGAAGGGATCGTTGTTTTGAATAGCCTTATTCCGGGCAAACGTCAATTGCTAAAGAAGGAAAAACATCCACCGATGCTTTATTCATTCATTATTTATATTTTTAAAGAAGGGATCACACCCACCATTGCCAGATTACGGCAGTGCCCTCCATAACCAGCACAGTGTATGGAGGGCTGCGGGACAAAAGATCAACAGGATAAAACGTCGAATGAACAAATTTTAAAATTCTTCTACTTGATCGAAACAAAATAATGAATGATATGTTAAGAATATGCTTCTGACCGAAAATATAGAGTCTAAAGGTTCTGAAACCACCATTTGAGAGGCATGGAGGCTTTTTTCGAAAAAGTCAGGTTGCTTTATTGCACAAGGATTGTTAGCCTCCTTCTACGCTTCTCAGATGCCTTCTTACAAGCTGCTTGGAAGCCTCTTTTTAAGAATTTTCTTTTCAAAAGGCTCGGAACCTACCCTTTCAGAGGCTTGGGAGCCTCTTTTCAAGTGTCTCGGAACTCTCCTTTCGAGAGGCTCGGAGGACTTTTTTCAAGAGGTTCGAAAACAACCGTCAAAGAGGCACGGAAACCTCGTTTCAAGAGGCCCGGAAGCATCGTTTGAAGAAACCCTGAAGCATCCTTTGAAGAGACCTTGAACCACACATGTTGTAGAGAAGTTATTTACTAACTCATAAACAACCAAATTTGGTCACATTTAAGTTGTTGCAACTAAATCAGTGTGAGTTGTTTCAAGAAGCCCAGAAGCCACCTTTCAAGAGGCCCAGAAGCCTCCTTTCAAGAGGCACAGAAGCTTCCTTTCAAGAGGCCCGGAAGCCTCTTTTAAAGAGGCCTGGAAGCCTCCGTACAATGCATCGTACAATGTCAAAAAACCTCGAATGAACTAAATAAGAGGGATTTTAATTTAAGTCGTTTTCTAAACAAAGTCCAAAGTCCCTCCCAGCCTCTCTATAATAGCACAGACAAACAGACGTAACAGCTTGAACATTTTTCTGAAAAATCCATCGCTTAACTCCTCTACCACCACCTTGCGAGCATGTTACACAAAACAATGTTTCGTATGACATCGTCACCAGAATGCGCTGGAGTGAAATGTCACACTCGAAGGATTACGACGCTAGTGGCTCTAGTTGTGAAACGCGCAATCAAGCAAATTCAAATTGATCGTTGAAGTCATGGTCGATAGTAATTTTTTTTGTGTTACGTCTGTTTGTCTGTGATAATAGTTTCCTTTGGGTAGAGAATACCTGTTTACAAATTTGGTTTGAATTGACCCATGCGATAAAAAGGAATACTAAGGCTGTGAACCATTCCACCGATTCGTTTAAGTTTTAGTTAAAATTTGACAGTTCGATGGTTATTTCGCCGTGGTTAAAAATAACCCTGCTCCAGAGCATGGTTAGATTTGACGATTCTATAGTTAAACTTTGTTCGCGAGAAAATTGGCGCCAAATTCATTTCGTTCCGAATAACTATCAATCTGTCAAAACTCAAATGGGTCGGCTTCGGAGTAAAATTTTAACCACGATGGGAAAATAACCATCGAAGTGTCAAATTTTAACTAAAAGTTAAACGAATCGGTGGAATGGTTCACAGCCTAAACTGTTCGTTTAATAAATATCCTCTCTCATTCAGCTATGACACTCCTACCCAGTCTGATATAGTTCTTCTTAAATAGAGAATACGGGTTCAAAATTTGGTGGACATCGGTAAATGGGTTCAAAAGTTATGCTGAATTGATCGATAACTAAACAATACCCCTCTCTCACACCTACCCCCTTTTTAAATGACCTACCCACATTCACTAAAATTGTTTCCTTAGGACAGACAATATTTGATACGGTTCAAATCAATCATTGGATTCAAGTCTTACATTGAGTTGATCGATTGCTGAATAATACTGCTCCCCCCATACCCTCCCTTTTTCAAAGAGCATCCCTAACCTAACTATCGTCGTCTCCTTAATATCAAGAATGTGTGTTCCAAACTTGGTTGAAAACGGCCAAGGGGTTCAAAAGCTACACTGAATTGATCAATAACTTTGCAATACCCCTACCCCACCACCCTCCCCCTTGTCCAAAGAGTATGCTTAACTACTCTATAATCGTCTCCTAAAGATAAAGAATGTGTGTTCCAAATTTGATTGAAATCGATCAAGGGGTTTAAAATGTACACTGAGTTGATCAATAACTAAGCAATACCCTCCCAACACCACCCTCCCCCTTTTGCCAAAATAAATCTCTAACCCCCTATCATCGTCTTCTTAAGATTAAGAATGTGTGTTCCAAATTTGGTTGAAATCGGCCAAGGGGTTCAAAAGGTACACTGCGTTGATCAATAACTAAGCAATACCCCTCCCCCCATACCCTCCCCCTTTCCAAAAGAGCATCCCTAAGCCTCCTATCGTCATCTCCTAAAGATTAAGAATGTGTGTTCCAAATTTGGTTGAAATCGGTCAATGGGTTCAGAAGTTATGCTGGAACATACATACAAACATACAAACATTGAGTTTTATATATATGGATATGAATTTATGAATTAAAGAAACATTTTTTCATTTCATTTGTCACATTTAATATTTTATTTCCCCTAAAGTCACCAGGGGGTGATAAAATCGGGATATTACTGTATATGAGATACGGACCTAAAAACTAATGAGATTTAAAGCCACCAAAAAAGTTGTCTGGAATTTTCGTTATACCGAGACTCTAAAAAAATAGGTTTCCCAGCTTTTTGAAAGGAGGCTTCCCAGCCTCTTGGAAAAAGGCTTCCGAATCTCTTGAACGGAGGCTTTCAACCATCTTGAGAGGAGGATTCCTAACCTCTTGAAATGAGTCTTCAAGCATTGCGAAAGAAAGCTCTCAAGTCTCTTGAAAAGAGGCTTCCGGGCCTCTTGAAAGGAGGCTTCCGGGCCTCTTGAAAGGAGGCTTCTAAGCCTTTTGAAAGGGGACTTCCGGGCCTCTTGAAAGGAGGCTCCCGGGCCTCATGAAAGCAGGCTTCCGGGTCTCTTGAAAAGAGGTTTCTGGGCCTCTTGAAAAGTGACTTCAAGGCCTCTTGAAAGGAGGCTTCCGGTCTTCATGCAAGCAGACTTCCGAGCCTCTTGAAAGGAAGCATCCGGGCCTTATGATAGGAGGCTTCCGGGCCTCTTGAAAGGAGGCTTCCGGGCCTCTTGAAAGGGGGCTTCCGGGCCTCTTGAAAGGAGACTTCCGGGCTTCTTGAAAGGAGGCTTTCGGGCCTTTTGAAAGGAGGCTTCCGAGCCTCTTGAAAGGAGCCTCGATTTTTCGTCATCGGCCTTTACCAGGCGCCTGTGTTAGTCCAAAGGTTCCGGTTAGGGTATAACTTCCGATCCAATGGTGTGTCGGCTTGGTGGTATTGGTGGTGTTCGTGGTGTTTAAGTTTTGTGACACGTGTTGGAGGCTATTGGTTGAGGTAGAACCGCCACTCTTGGAACTAAGCGGCTGGGATTTTGAAATGTTTTTGGGATTAACGGCGAGATCTGGAGTTAAAAACATCAAATCAAGATTATTTTAAAAATAGATCCAGAGCTGCAGATTTCCCACAGGAATCGAGCTCTGTACTTGGTTTTGATGAACACTTTTATTTTATAATAACGGTCTTCCGGCGCACCGTGATTTGACTTGTCCGATATGCATATGCATGTTTTCTCAGTCCTGGAAGTGATTAGGGTCGCCAGCTGTCCATTCGACGCTCATGTCATGAACATGAAAGACCCATTAACGCTTTTGGCGTTAAAATAGAATTTTCCTCTTCCACAGATTTTTTTAGGTCGTGAAGGCAGTCAATGGCCAATTTTTAATTTAAAGCCCACTTTCTTGAGGATAGAATCTTGATGGCTGAAAACTGAAAATCGCTTTTCTACAGGATCCCCTGAGGCAGCCTGAACTTTCCGGAACCAATGACGCCAATGGCACTACCGTCAATGATACTTTTGCTGCTCATAATTTGATTCCTGATGGAAAATCTCAAAGGTCATAGATTCACGTTATGATACAAAACCATGGACAAGAGTCGGAGTATTAAAAAATGGCAGTGAGTATTGAGTTGTGAGATGTGTACAGTAACATGTGAGTGGACAGTGATAAATGAGAAGTGAGTTATGAAAAGTGTGAAGTGATATTTGAGAAGTGAGAAGTAGGATGTGACTAGTGCGATAAATAGAAACAAGAAGTGAGAGATGATAATTGGAAGGTAAGAAGCGCGATTTTGAGAAGTGAGTGGAGAGATATAAGACAGAAAGAAGAAGGAAGATAGAAATAAGTAAAAAATAAAAAAAGAAGCAAAAAGAAAGAATCTCGTTTCTTACTTCTCGTTCCTCGGTCCTCACGTCTCACTTCTTACTACTCTCTTATTACTAGTAACTTTTCACATCTCAATTCTCACTTCTTATTTCTCACTTCTCACTACTTACTTCACATTTCGCACATCTCACATCCCACTACTCACTTCTCACTTCCGAACTTCTTACTTCTGATTATTCATTTATCACTTCTCATTTTGCACATCTCCTTTCTCACTTCTCATTTTTCATTTTTCACCTCCCAACTAACATTTTTGGTGCTAAAAGCTTCAACTTCTAGCCTTTGGCTGTATAATATTTGAATAAAAGCAGCCAATGCTGAATAAAAGAAAAGCCTCCACAAATAATCCCTTAAACTTCAACTCGACTATTACCCAAATACCTATCAGCTAGTCAGTGTGCCGAATATATTCAATCTTTTATCGTTTATGCAGCTTTCATATAGTCATAAAACAGCTCTGTCTGAATTAGCAACAAAGCTTATCGGTTAAGAGCTCATGTATGTAACTGAGTTGCTTGTTAGCAACTTCCCATATTACGGTGAGTAGCATTCACAATGAAAACGTTTTTGCTGTTGTTATAGCACTAACAATATAGCGTAATGGCGCTATAAATGAACTAACGAAGCTTTTAGGCAACTTCTGTACCTTTGAAAATTACACAACGTTTAAGTAAACCTATTACTGCTTCTTTTAATAGCATATCAGTATGGAACGTCAAAACCGCTATGTTTACATTTGATTTTGTTGCCGGAGCTGTGTATGAGCTATTGATTTCTGTAATGCAGCTACAAAGATATTCACCTGCTCTTATAGCAACTGACAAAGCGCTGTCATTAATGCTAGCAGATAGCGTAAGAAAACAAGCCATTTAGAAGCGATATTTCTGTTGACGGCTACTGTTAAACGATTAGCAGCAAAGTAGCATCTATACAGGTCGAGAAAATGTTGCCTAAAAACAATTTCAGGGATTGATGATAGATAAAAGTTAGCCAACAGAACATGCTGATAGATGTTTGAATAATGGTTGAAATAATGCTGAAAGCATAATTTTTAAGCTTATGTGCTGAAAGCAGCATGTAGGCCTCTTTCTAACGTTTATACAGCATGAATCTGAAAATAGCGTTAGTAAAACAACCTATAGGGTATGCGAAGAAGCACATCCATAATTTTCTTTGTTATTTACATATGTCAAAGTGACGGTGATGACAGAGCAGCGGCCATTGAATCAGGAGATCAGGAGTTCGAATCTAGGTAGCAACAAAATTGATATTTGAGTTTTCACAAAAAAAAAACATTGAATAAACATTGAATTTACTCTCCTCTCAAATAATATTTAATCAAATTGAATTCAGTGGCTGTATAAAACTTATTTAACAGATTCAAAAAATCTGAATAAGCGCCATTGAAGCGAATTATATTACTAAATGGTTTAGTAAAGATTGAGAAAAAACTGTGTAACATGCTGTAAAGTAGTTGTGCAGACACGTCAAAAACAGCTGAATAGATTCGCCAGATTTGCTGGTAAAAGCATTGAATAGAAGTTCTTGATCATATGTATAGCACACATATTCAGCTTGAAGCCGTATAGACGAGTTGAAATAACATTTACATTGACATTAAATGTTAGTTGGGCTGTAACTTCTCATTTATAACTAATAACACCTCTGACTTCTTATTTCTCATTTATCACTTTTCATTTCTAACTTTTCTTTTCCCACTACTCTCACTACTACTACTTAGGATTTTTCTTATAACTTCTCACTTCTCAATAATTATTTCTCACTACACACTTCTCACTTCTTATTTTGCACTTCTCACTTCTCAATACTCACTTCAAATTTCTCACTTTTTATTTTTAACGTTACACTTCTCGCTTCCCACTATTCATTTCTCTCTTTGCACACTTCACTTCTCACTTCTCATCTTCCACTTCTCACTTATATATTCTTATTTCTCACTTCTGATTTCTTATTTCTCACTTATCCTTTTACACTTCTAACTTCTAATCTTTCAGTCCTCGATACTACTTCGCACTTCAAATTTCTCACTTATTACTTCTCATTTTTCATTTCTCACTTCTTACTTCTCACTTTTTACTTCGAATGTCACACTTCTCACTTTTAACTTTTCACTTCTCACTATGCACATCTCACTTATCACTTCGCAATTCTTATTTTTCACTTCGCACTTCACATATTTCACTTTTCACTCCTTACTTATAACTTCTTATATCTCATTTCTGACGTTTCATTTTTCACTTTCAACTTTTCTAACTTTTCACTTCTTACTTTCCTCTTCTCACTTTTCACTCTTTACTTCTTACTTTTCACTTCTCACTACTCACACCGCACTTTGGATTTCTCACTTCTATTTTCTCGCA
This sequence comes from Armigeres subalbatus, assembly GCF_024139115.2. NCBI lineage: Eukaryota > Metazoa > Arthropoda > Insecta > Diptera > Culicidae > Armigeres > Armigeres subalbatus. The sequence continues at coordinate 241,886,467 of NC_085139.1, read as the reverse complement.
ACTACCCACATTCTCACTTCTTACTTCGCACTTCTCACTACTCATTTCTCACTTCTTTCTTCGAACTTTTCACTTCTCACTTCTTATTTCTCACTTCTAAGGGGTCGTACACTAATTACGTAAGCACTTATGGTGGGAGGGGGGCCTTATGGGAACAATCTTACATGGGGGGAGGGGGGTTCGAAAAACCCGGAAAATTAGTGTACGACCCCTAACTTCTTATTTCTCTTTTCTCACTTCTAATTTCTCACTTTGGTTACCACTTTTCACATCCAGCTTCTTACTATATCGTGCATCCTAACTGTTTCTGACAACATCGAAATATCGTGAAAATGCGTTGGAAAATAACTTCGACATAGAGTACATCAAGTAAGGTAGTTATCGACTTACGGAGGGAACGCAGTATGCTAGATTCAAGGGACTTTGAATTTCATCGAGTAAGGGAAAATATCGAGTTACAGAACATCGAGCTAGGGGGAGTTTACTGTATTTACATCATACATCATTATATTAGTCAACTCAAGAAAAGCATTAGTGAAAAAATAAAAAAGAGCCAATATTCAACCTATCCGAAAAATATAAGCGCCATGCTTTCAGCTAATCCGTATTATCTCCGTTATACGGCCTAAACATGCATTTGTAACAGTTGTAAAACTGGACCAATTTTTTCATCGAATGCTGACAGGACGGAACTGGTTGATACTTCACGGAATTTTGGCAATTTGATTTTTTTTTTCAATTTTGCCTCTTTTTATCATTTTATCCATCTCTAATCTAACAATCTTGAGTATAACCATGACGATTTCATCAGCATTGCAGTCGGATTTTTTTTTAATATGGAGTTTGGTATTGGTTGAAATTTCTTTCGAAATTCCAAGGTATAGACCTTTAGGACATACGACGTTTGTTAGATATGACCTCCCAAACTACATCAAATATAGATCCTTCCAAGTCAAAAGATGAAGGTATTGCCTTTGAAACAGATATATGAATTTCATTGAGAAACGTTGTACATAAAAGAGTAATGGAAATCATCATTTCAACCATTGCTTAGTTCTTTTTCACTCAAAATTTGCACAAGTATCGAGAAAATCATTTTGGCCTTTTAGTGGAATGTCTTCACCTGACATTGTCCATTTAATTCCACCATATTGTAGTTTTTACATACACTGGATTTTGTTTTTACGCGATTTACATTTTCTCAATTTTCCACTCATCCTAAATGTTTAACGTATCTTAATTATCATGTGATTTTTCTTTGATTTATTCTGGATTTTTTGAAACATGTTGCGAAGAGTTTGGTGGCAAATTGAAGTCACACGATCAAAAATACGAGCGAAAAAAAATCGTGTAAAGACAAAATCCTGTGTATACGTATTTCGATCTCAACTGTAAGGCTGTCTTCAATGTCTCGCACATGACTCGACTCAAGTACGAGACACTGAAGATGGCCTTACAGTTGAGTTCAAAAAACGTATCTGTAATGATTATGACGTGGTGGAATTAAATGAAATAGTATTAAACTCGTCTTGTGACAGCAATTAGTATCGAGTCGATTCATAATCCGAACTTCATTTCAACCATATTTATCCTACCACTAAACAAAGTACAGGTTCACGAAGTTACTGTAAAAGATATATTTTATGGGATAGTCTGTTATACCTTCATGCCATGTATGTTAAATGCTTCATAGATAAGCCGGACACAAATATTACCTCCCCGCAGATCAACCAATAAGGAACTCATCAACCCTTTTGTTGATTAATTACTTTGGATGCAGAATCCCTTGATTACCATCGTTCCATCCCACGATGCACTCCCCTTCATTACCGCCCTGAGTGTCTTTATTAGCCTCGAGAAGCGTCAATCGCTTAAAATGTCTCATTTTTTATAAACCGCACCCGTCGTCGCGACGTGATGGGAAAAACGACTACACGCCAAGATAATGTTACAAGGCGTTTCCAGCTAGCACCTTTCATGTGGTGTCAAAAGCCAACAACCACCATCGCCCAAGCGGATGGACTGATGACGTCCGGTGACCTAAGCCGTACCGTCATATCAGTCATTCGAGTGGAGCACTGAGGGAAGTCAAGATCAAGTGCAACGCGCGCGTACCATTACTTCGGTGCAGTGAAAGCCATCTCGCCACCAGCTTGATGTGTTGTGACTTGTGGCTTACCCACGATTCCCATCAATGCGAATCAGCGCGCGCGCATAAAGTACCAGCGCAGAATGCCCGCCGGACTCTGTTCTCGCCGGTAATGTCGATTTATAATTACATACCCCATCGAGCCTGTTTCGCCCCACCAGAGCAATCAACAGACCCAGAATTTAGCAGGACAGAACCTACCGGTTATGTCTTCCTCTTCTGAAGGAATTCGAGACTGGTATGCACTTAATTCTGTTGTGGTTCGTCACACAAAATTCGAAAGGGAGGGCCCATATCAAGGCCGGTGAACCTTCTCCGACCGGCGGGAAGCTGGGTGATGATTGAGCAAATGTGAAGAGTAAGAGGTTCGGATATCGCAAATGAAGAAAAACAAACACGCTACTGGAAGTGACTCGATGGGATGGAGTTGCAATGGAAATAAGATCGAAGGCTGAACTGGAACGGATGTACAGAATGGAAGACGGCGATGGCATTTGATAACGTTTTATGGAAATTGGTGTTGCAGTTAGCCGTTTAAAATTCATTAATTAGTTATCGGGAGATTCTTCAACATTAAGACACACTTCAACAAAAAATTGTGTTTAATTTATTTCGAACCTGTTTACTTACGTGATGGGGGACATCTTGTTTGTAAATGCTTTAGTTGGATGTAATAACTTGGGCAATCGTTTTTCTTGCTATAGTTTATTCTATTCAGAAAAGGCCTATTTTCTGCCGGATCCGATTCCTCGACAAGTTTCAAGGTTTAGAGCGTCTATGAGTACAACTATATGTACAAGATCTTCTTGGAGCTCTGGTCCATATATTTTATTTATATGCATTCAACTCATTTATCCATTGACGTCACGAGCGTATCGACTGATTTTCAATATTAATTTCACAAATTTGGTAGATGTTTGTAGTAGCAGGGCAGCAGGGACTATGTCCAAGGGCTTGACGATCCCTCCCCAGGCCATCTGCGAGTTGTGGGGCTTGCCTAGGATGTGGTGGGGTTTGACAGTGGGCCCTGTTAAATTCTCATAAAAAGCTGCATGTATCCGCAAGTAGGCCCCACCAAAGCGACCGTGTGCCGCTCAAAGCGCACAAGCCCAAGTCCTGGCGTTAGGTGGGACGCTAAACAGCCATGACACGACGGCCCTCCGACGAGACAGGAGGTTTGCGCAGGCACATTAAGACGCCTGGAAAACCAATAATTACAAACAATATAAGAGATAATGGTCATCGGACCGGACCGGATTTTCGGATAGTCTGCACACCGTATCGAATGACAACGGCCAACGATGCATAAACTTCGCAGCCTCCCGCGGAATGGTAGTCCGAAGCACCTTCTTTCCCCGCAAAAATATCCACAAGGAAACATGGAGATCACCTAACCAAGAAACGGAAAAACAAATCGACCACGTTCTAATCGACGGTAAATTCTTCTCCGACATCACGAACGTCCGCACTTACCGCAGTGCGAATATTGAGTCCGACCACTACCCTGCCGTAATCTGGAAAAGTGACGTAACAGCCATTTTACAACATGCATGTTTTCCATTTTTCTGTTAAAAAGCTCGATGAGTAGTACTCGTTAACACCATTTTTGGAAAATGGCGTATACGTCACTTTTTCAGATTACGGCAGTACCTCCTTGCAGTATGCCTGCGCTCAAAACTATCGACGGTGTACATCACGCGTCGAAGTCGGACGCCGGCTTAACATTGAGCGACTACAAGACGGTATACTAACCCAAGATAACGTGCAGCAGCGGGATGTGGCACCTCCAACGGAAGAAAAGCTAGGCGCAGCGTCTCTTGAAGATGGCTGGAGAGATATTCGATCCGCCATTGGTAGCACCACAACCGCTGCACTTGGCACGGTGCCCCCGGATTAGAGAAACGACTGGTATGACGGCGAATGTGAGAAGTTAGTAGAAGAGAAGAATGCAGCATGGGCGAGATTGCTGCAACACCGCAGAGCGAACGAGGCACGATATAAACGGTCGCGAAATAGACAAAACTCGATTTTCCGGAGGAATAAGCGCCAGCAGGGAGATCCAGACCGTGAAAAGATGGAGCAACTGTACCGCGCTAATAACACACGAAAGTTCTATGAGAAGTTAAACCGTTCACGTAAGGGCCACGTGCCACAACCTGATATGTGTGAGGACATAAACGGGAACCTTCTTACGAACGAGCGTGAGGTGATCCTAAGGTGGCGGCAGCACACCGAAGAACACCTGAATGGCGATGTGGCAGACGAAGATGGCGGTATGGTATGGACCTGGGGAACGCGCGCGGGACATAATTTTACCGAATTCAGATCTCCAGGAAATTCAGGAGGAGATTGGCCGGCTGAAGAACAACAAAGCTCATGGGGTTGACCAACTACCAGGAGAGCTATTTAAACACGGTAGCGAGGCACTGGCTAGAACGCTGCACTGGGTCATTACCAAGATTTGGAAGGAGGAAGTTTTGCCGCAGGAGTGGATGGAAGGTGTCGTGTGTCCCATCTACAAAACGGGCGATAAGCTGGATTGTAGCAACTATCGCACAATCACATTGCTGATCGCCGCCAACAAGGTACTCTGCCAAATTTTATTCCGTCGACTAGCACCAATTGCAATGGAGTTCGCGGGGCAGTACCAGGCGGGTTTTATGGGCGAACGCTCCACCATCGGACTAGGTTTACGCCATTAGCCAAGTACTGCAGAAATGCCGCGAATACAACGTGCCCACACATCATCTTTATATCGACTTCAAAGCCGCATATGATACAATCGATCGGGACCAGCTATGGCAGCTAATGCACGAATACGAATTTCCGGATAAACTGACACGGTTGATCAAAGCGTCGATGAATTGGGTGATGTGCGTAGTTCGTGTTTCAGGGGTATTCTCGAGTCCCTTTAAAATGCGCAGAGGGTTACGGCAAGGTGATGGTCTTTTGTCTCTGCTATTCAACATCGCTTTGGAAGGGGTAATACGAAGGGCAGGGATTAACGCGAGTGGTACGATTTGATACGCCGATGACATTGATATCATGGCACGTAACTTTTAGAGGATGGAGGAAGCCTACATCAGACTGAAAAGCAAAGATAAACGGATTGGACCAGTCATCAGCACGTCGAAGACGAAGTTCATGATAGGAAGAGGCTCAATAGAGGACAATGTAAGCGAGTTTCTATCGGTGGTGACGAAATCGAGATAGTTGAAGAATTCGTGTACTTGGGCTCACTGGTAACCGCCGATAACGATACCAGCAGAGAAATTCGGAGACGCATAGTGGCTGGAAATCGAACGTACTTTGGACTCCGCAAGACGCTCCGATCGAATAGAGTTCGCCGCCGTATCAAACTGACAATCTACAAAACGCTCATTAGACCGATAGTCCTCTACGGACACGAGACCTGGACGATGCTCGTGGAGGACCAACGTGCACTTGGAGTTTTCGAAAGGAAAGTGCTGCGTACCATCTACATATGGTGGGGTGCAGATGGCGGACGGTACGTGGAGGAGGCGAATGAACCACGAGTTGCAACAGCTGTTGGAAAAACCATCCATCGCTCACACCGCGAAAATTGGACGACTGAGGTGGGTCGGGCACGTAGCCAGAATGTCGGACAAAGTCGGAGAAAGTAACCCGGTGAAAATGGTTCTCGACAAAGATCCGATGGGCACAAGAAGGCGAGGTGCGCAGCGGGCAAGGTGGATCGAGGATTCATTTATTTCATTTATTTAGTTTACATCTAATCAGATAACACTGAATCAACAATTTGATGCCACAATACACGGTTTGGGGCCGCATCTTTCCATCCTCGATTGCGCACCACGCACGCCAAGTCGTTTTGCACCTGGTCTGTCCACCTCGCTTGATGCGTTCCACGCCGTCCCGTACCTGCCGGATAGGAAGCGAACACCATCTTTGCAGGGTTGCTGTCCGGCATTCTTGCAACATGCCCTGCCCATCGTTCCCTTCCGGCTTAAGCTACCTTCTGGATACTGGGTTCGCCGTAGAGCTGTGCAGGCTCGGAAGCTTCCTTTCAAGAGGCTCGGAAGCCTCCTTTCAAGAGGCTCGGAAGCCTCCTTTCAAGAGGCTCGGAAGCCTCCTTTCAAGAGGCTCGGAAGCCTCCTTTCAAGAGGCTCGGAAGCCTCCTTTCAAGAGGCTCAGGCCTCCTTTCAAGAGAGCTCAGAGCCTCTCCTTTCAAGAGGCTCTCAAGCCTCCTTTCAAGAGCTCGGAAGCCTCCTTTCAAGAGGCTCAGAAGCCTCCTTTCAAGAGGCTCCAGAAGCCTCCTTTCAACAGGCTCAGGAAGCCTCCTTTCAAGAGGCTCAGAAGCCTCCTTTCAAGAGGCCTCAGAGCCTCCTTTCAAGAGGCCTCAAGCCTCCTTTCAAGAGGCTCAGAGCCTCCTTTCAAGAGGCTCAAGCCTCCTTTCAAGAGGCTCAGAAGCCTCCTTTCAAGAGCTCCCTCAAGCCTCCTTTCAAGAGGCTCCAGCCTCCTTTCAAGAGGCCTCAGAGCCTCCTTTCAAGAGGCTCAAGCCTCCTTTCAAGAGGCTCAGAGCCTCCTTTCAAGAGGCTCAGAGCCTCCTTTCAAGAGGCTCAGAAGCCTCCTTTCAAGAGGCTCAGGCCTCCTTTCAAGAGCTCAGAAGCCTCCTTTCAAGAGGCTCAGGCCTCCTTTCAAGAGGCTCAGAGCCTCCTTTCAAGAGGCTCAGAAGCCTCCTTTCAAGAGGCTCAGAGCCTCCTTTCAAGAGGCTCAGAAGCCTCCTTTCAAGAGGCCTGGAAGCCTCCTTTCAAGAGGCCTCAGAAGCCTCCTTTCAAGAGGCTCAGAAGCCTCCTTTCAAGAGGCTCAGAAGCCTCCTTTCAAGAGGCCTGGAAGCCTCCTTTCAAGAGGCTCAGAGCCTCCTTTCAAGAGCTCAGAAGCCTCCTTTCAAGAGGCTCAGAAGCCTCCTTTCAAGAGGCTCAAGCCTCCTTTCAAGAGCTCAGAAGCCTCCTTTCCAAGAGGCTCAGAGCCTCCTTTCAAGAGGCTCAGGAAGCCTCCTTTCAAGAGAGCTCCAGGAAGCCTCCTTTCAAGAGGCTCAGGCCTCCTTTCAAGAGGCTCAGAAGCCTCCTTTCAAGAGGCTCAGAAGCCTCCTTTCAAGAGGCTCAGGCCTCCTTTCAAGAGGCTCAGAGCCTCCTTTCAAGAGGCTCAAGCCTCCTTTCAAGAGGCTCAGAGCCTCCTTTCAAGAGGCTCAGGCCTCCTTTCAAGAAGGCTCAGAGCCTCCTTTCAAGAGAGCTCAGAGCCTCCTTTCAAGAGGCTCAGGAAGCCTCCTTTCAAGAGGCTCAGGCCTCCTTTCAAGAGGCTCAGAAGCCTCCTTTCAAGAGGCTCTGGAAGCCTCCTTTCAAGAGGCTCAGAAGCCTCCTTTCAAGAGGCTCAGAGCCTCCTTTCAAGAGGCTCAGAAGCCTCCTTTCAAGAGCTCCAGAGCCTCCTTTCAAGAGGCTCAGAGCCTCCTTTCAAGAGGCTCAGGCCTCCTTTCAAGAGGCTCAGGAAGCCTCCTTTCAAGAGGCTCAGAAGCCTCCTTTCAAGAGGCTCCAGAGCCTCCTTTCAAGAGGCTCAGAGCCTCCTTTCAAGAGGCTCAGGAAGCCTCCTTTCAAGAGGCTCAGAAGCCTCCTTTCAAGAGGCTCAGGAAGCCTCCTTTCAAGAGGCTCTCAGAGCCTCCTTTCAAGAGGCTCAGAAGCCTCCTTTCAAGAGGCTCAGAGCCTCCTTTCAAGAGGCTCAGAAGCCTCCTTTCAAGAGGCTCAGGCCTCCTTTCAAGAGGCTCAGGAAGCCTCCTTTCAAGAGGCTCAGAAGCCTCCTTTCAAGAGGCTCAGGCCTCCTTTCAAGAGGCTCAGGAAGCCTCCTTTCAAGAGGCTCAGAAGCCTCCTTTCAAGAGGCTCAGAAGCCTCCCTTTCAAGAGGCTCAGAGCCTCCTTTCAAGAGGCCTGGAAGCCTCCTTTCAAGAGGCTCAGAGCCTCCTTTCAAGAGCTCAGAAGCCTCCTTTCAAGAGGCTCAGGCCTCCTTTCCAAGAGGCCTCAGAAGCCTCCTTTCAAGAGGCTCAGAGCCTCCTTTCAAGAGGCTCAGGCCCTCCTTTCAAGAGGCTCAGAAGCCTCCTTTCAAGAGGCTCAGAAGCCTCCTTTCAAGAGGCTCAGAAGCCTCCTTTCAAGAGGCTCAGAGCCTCCTTTCAAGAGGCTCCAGAAGCCTCCTTTCCAAGAAGGCTCAGAAGCCTCCTTTCAAGAGGCCTCAGAGCCTCCTTTCAAGAGGCTCAGGCCTCCTTTCAAGAGGCCTGGAAGCCTCCTTTCAAGAGGCTCAAGCCTCCTTTCAAGAGGCTCAGAAGCCTCCTTTCAAGAGGCTCAGAGCCTCCTTTCAAGAGGCTCAGAGCCTCCTTTCAAGAGGCTCAGAGCCTCCTTTCAAGAGGCTCAAGCCTCCTTTCAAGAGGCTCAGAGCCTCCTTTCAAGAGGCTCAGAAGCCTCCTTTCAAGAGGCTCCAGAAGCCTCCTTTCAAGAGGCTCAGAAGCCTCCTTTCAAGAGGCTCAGGCCTCCTTTCAAGAGGCTCAGGAAGCCTCCTTTCAAGAGGCTCAGGCCTCCTTTCAAGAGGCTCAGGCCTCCTTTCAAGAGGCCTCAGAGCCTCCTTTCAAGAGGCCTCAAGCCTCCTTTCAAGAGGCTCAGAAGCCTCCTTTCAAGAGGCTCAGAAGCCTCCTTTCAAGAGGCTCAGAAGCCTCCTTTCAAGAGGCTCAGGCCTCCTTTCAAGAGGCTCAGAAGCCTCCTTTCAAGAGGCTCAGAGCCTCCTTTCAAGAGGCTCAGAAGCCTCCTTTCAAGAGGCTCAGAAGCCTCCTTTCAAGAGGCTCAGGCCTCCTTTCAAGAGGCTCAGAGCCTCCTTTCAAGAGGCTCAGGCCTCCTTTCAAGAGGCTCAGAGCCTCCTTTCAAGAGGCTCAGGCCTCCTTTCAAGAGGCTCAGAAGCCTCCTTTCAAGAGGCTCAGAGCCTCCTTCAAGAGGCTCAAGCCTCCTTTCAAGAGGCTCAGAAGCCTCCTTTCAAGAGGCTCAGAAGCCTCCTTTCAAGAGGCTCAGGCCTCCTTTCAAAGAGGCTCAGAGCCTCCTTTCAAGAGGCTCAAGCCTCCTTTCAAGAGGCTCAGAAGCCTCCTTTCAAGAGGCTCAGAAGCCTCCTTTCAAGAGGCTCAGGAAGCCTCCTTTCAAGAGGCTCAGAAGCCTCCTTTCAAGAGGCTCAGGCCTCCTTTCAAGAGGCTCAGAGCCTCCTTTCAAGAGGCTCAGGCCTCCTTTCAAGAGGCTCAGAAGCCTCCTTTCAAGAGGCTCAGAAGCCTCCTTTCAAGAGGCTCAGAAGCCTCCTTTCAAGAGCTCAGAGCCTCCTTTCAAGAGGCTCAGGCCTCCTTTCAAGAGGCTCAGAAGCCTCCTTTCAAGAGCTCAGAGCCTCCTTTCAAGAGGCTCGAGCCTCCTTTCAAGAGGCCTCAGAGCCTCCTTTCAAGAGGCTCAGAGCCTCCTTTCAAGAGGCCTGGAAGCCTCCTTTCAAGAGGCTCAGGAAGCCTCCTTTCAAGAGGCCTGGAAGCCTCCTTTCAAGAGGCTCAGAAGCCTCCTTTCAAGAGGCTCAGAAGCCTCCTTTCAAGAGGCCTCAAAGCCTCCTTTCAAGAGGCCTCAGCCTCCTTTCAAGAGGCTCAGAAGCCTCCTTTCAAGAGGCTCAGAAGCCTCCTTTCAAGAGGCTCAGAAGCCTCCTTTCAAGAGGCTCAGGAAGCCTCCTTTCAAGAGGCTCAGAGCCTCCTTTCAAGAGGCTCAGAAGCCTCCTTTCAAGAGGCTCAGAGCCTCCTTTCAAGAGGCCTGGAAGCCTCCTTTCAAGAGGCTCAGAAGCCTCCTTTCAAGAGGCCTCAAGCCTCCTTTCAAGAGGCTCAGGAAGCCTCCTTTCAAGAGGCTCAGAGCCTCCTTTCAAGAGGCTCAAGCCTCCTTTCAAGAGGCTCAGAAGCCTCCTTTCAAGAGGCTCAGAGCCTCCCTTTCAAGAGGCTCAAGCCTCCTTTCAAGAGGCCTCAGAAGCCTCCTTTCAAGAGGCTCAGAGCCTCCTTTCAAGAGGCTCAGAGCCTCCTTTCAAGAGGCTCAGAAGCCTCCTTTCAAGAGGCTCAGAAGCCTCCTTTCAAGAGGCTCAGAAGCCTCCTTTCAAGAGGCTCAGGCCTCCTTTCAAGAGGCTCAGAGCCTCCTTTCAAGAGGCTCAGGAAGCCTCCTTTCAAGAGGCTCAGGCCTCCTTTCAAGAGGCTCAGGCCTCCTTTCAAGAGGCCTGGAAGCCTCCTTTCAAGAGGCTCAGGCCTCCTTTCAAGAGGCTCAGGAAGCCTCCTTTCAAGAGGCTCAGAAGCCTCCTTTCAAGAGGCTCAGAGCCTCCTTTCAAGAGGCTCAGAGCCTCCTTTCAAGAGGCCTGGAAGCCTCCTTTCAAGAGGCTCTCAGGCCTCCTTTCAAGAGGCTCAGAAGCCTCCTTTCAAGAGGCCTCAGAGCCTCCTTTCAAGAGGCTCAGGCCTCCTTTCAAGAGGCTCAGGAAGCCTCCTTTCAAGAGGCTCAGAGCCTCCTTTCAAGAGGCCTGGAAGCCTCCTTTCAAGAGGCTCAGAAGCCTCCTTTCAAGAGGCTCAAGCCTCCTTTCAAGAGGCCTCAAGCCTCCTTTCAAGAGGCCTCAAGCCTCCTTTCAAGAGGCTCAGAAGCCTCCTTTCAAGAGGCTCAGAAGCCTCCTTTCAAGAGGCTCAGGCCTCCTTTCAAGAGGCCTCAGAAGCCTCCTTTCAAGAGGCTCAGGCCTCCTTTCAAGAGGCTCAGAGCCTCCTTTCAAGAGGCTCAGAAGCCTCCTTTCAAGAGGCCTGGAAGCCTCCTTTCAAGAGGCTCAGGAAGCCTCCTTTCAAGAGGCTCAGGAAGCCTCCTTTCAAGAGGCTCAGGCCTCCTTTCAAGAGGCTCAGGAAGCCTCCTTTCAAGAGGCCTCAAGCCTCCTTTCAAGAGGCTCAGAAGCCTCCTTTCAAGAGGCTCAGAAGCCTCCTTTCAAGAGGCCTGGAAGCCTCCTTTCAAGAGGCTCAGGAAGCCTCCTTTCAAGAGGCTCAGAGCCTCCTTTCAAGAGGCTCAGAGCCTCCTTTCAAGAGGCTCAGAAGCCTCCTTTCAAGAGGCTCAGGCCTCCTTTCAAGAGGCTCTGGAAGCCTCCTTTCAAGAGGCTCAGAGAAGCCTCCTTTCAAGAGCTCAGAGCCTCCTTTCAAGAGGCTCAGAAGCCTCCTTTCAAGAGCTCAGAAGCCTCCTTTCAAGAGGCTCAGAGCCTCCTTTCAAGAGGCTCAGGAAGCCTCCTTTCAAGAGGCTCAGGCCTCCTTTCAAGAGCTCAGAGCCTCCTTTCAAGAGGCTCAAGCCTCCCTTTCAAGAGGCTCAGAGCCTCCTTTCAAGAGGCTCAGAAGCCTCCTTTCAAGAGCTCAGGCCTCCTTTCAAGGAGCTCAGAGCCTCCTTTCAAAAGAGGCTCAGAGCCTCCTTTCAAGAGAGCTCAAGCCTCCTTTCAAGAGGCTCAGAAGCCTCCTTTCAAGAGAGCTCAGAGCCTCCTTTCCAAGAGGCTCAGAAGCCTCCTTTCAAGAGGCTCAGAAGCCTCCTTTCAAGAGGCTCAGAAGCCTCCTTTCAAGAGGCTCAGAAGCCTCCTTTCAAGAGGCCTCAAGCCTCCTTTCAAGAGGCCTCAAGCCTCCTTTCAAGAGGCCTCAAGCCTCCTTTCAAGAGAGCTCAGAAGCCTCCTTTCAAGAGGCTCAAGCCTCCTTTCAAGAGGCTCAGAAGCCTCCTTTCAAGAAAACTCAAGCCTCCTTTCAAGCTCAGAAGCCTCCTTTCAAGAGGCTCAAGCCTCCTTTCAAGAGGCTCGGAAGCCTCCTTTCAAGAGGCTCGGAAGCCTCCTTTCAAGAGGCTCGGAAGCCTCCTTTCAAGAGGCTCGGAAGTCTCCTTTCAAGAGGCTCGGAAGCCTCCTTTCAAGAGGCTCGGAAGTCGTTTTGCACCTGGTCTGTCCACCTCGCTCGATGCGTTCCACGCCGTCCCGTACCTGCCGGATAGGAAGCGAACACCATCTTTTCAGGGTTGCTGTCCGGCTTTCTTGCATCATGCCCTGTCCATCATTCCCTTCCGGCTTAAGCTACCTTCTGGATACTGGGTTCGCCGTAGAGCTTGCAGGCTCGGAAGCCTCCTTTCAAGAGGCTTGGAAGCCTCCTTTCAAGAGGCTTGGAAGCCTCCTTTCAAGAGGCTTGGAAGCCTCCTTTCAAGAGGCTCGGAAGCCTCCTTTCAAGAGGCTCGGAAGCCTCCTTTCAAGAGGCTCGGAAGCCTCCTTTCAAGAGGCTCAAGCCTCCTTTCAAGAGGCCTCAGGCCTCCTTTCAAGAGGCTCAGAAGCCTCCTTTCAAGAGGCCTGGAAGCCTCCTTTCAAGAGGCTCAGAGCCTCCTTTCAAGAGGCTCAAGCCTCCTTTCAAGAGGCTCAGGCCTCCTTTCAAGAGGCTCAGAAGCCTCCTTTCAAGAGGCTCAGAAGCCTCCTTTCAAGAGGCTCAGGAAGCCTCCTTTCAAGAGGCTCAAGCCTCCTTTCAAGAGGCTCAAGCCTCCTTTCAAGAGGCCTGGAAGCCTCCTTTCAAGAGGCCTGGAAGCCTCCTTTCAAGAGGCTCAGCCTCCTTTCAAGAGGCCTCAGAGCCTCCTTTCAAGAGGCTCAGAAGCCTCCTTTCAAGAGCTCAGGAAGCCTCCTTTCAAGAGGCTCAAGCCTCCTTTCAAGAGGCTCAGAGCCTCCTTTCAAGAGGCTCAAGCCTCCTTTCAAGAGGCTCGGAAGCCTCCTTTCAAGAGGCTCGGAAGCCTCCTTTCAAGAGGCTCGGAAGTCTCCTTTCAAGAGGCTCGGAAGCCTCCTTTCAAGAGGCTCGGAAGTCGTTTTGCACCTGGTCTGTCCACCTCGCTCGATGCGTTCCACGCCGTCCCGTACCTGCCGGATAGGAAGCGAACACCATCTTTGCAGGGTTGCTGTCCGGCATTCTTGCAACATGCCCTGCCCATCGTTCCCTTCCGGCTTAAGCTACCTTCTGGATACTGGGTTCGCCGTAGAGCTGTGCAGGCTCGGAAGCTTCCTTTCAAGAGGCTCGGAAGCCTCCTTTCAAGAGGCTCGGAAGCCTCCTTTCAAGAGGCTCGGAAGCCTCCTTTTAAGAGGCTCGGAAGCCTCCTTTCAAGAGGCTCAGAGCCTCCTTTCAAGAGGCTCAGGAAGCCTCCTTTCAGAGGCTCAGGCCTCCTTTCAAAGAGCTCAGGCCTCCTTTCAGAGGCTCAAGCCTCCTTTCAAGAGGCTCAAGCCTCCTCCAAGAGGCTCAGAGCCTCCTTCCAAGAGGCTCAGAAGCCTCCTTTCAAGAGGCTCAGAAGCCTCCTTTCAAGAGAGCTCAGAGCCTCCTTTCAAGAGGCCTGGAAGCCTCCTTTCAAGAGCTCAGAGCCTCCTTTCAAGAGAGCTCAGAAGCCTCCTTTCAAGAGCTCAGAAGCCTCCTTTCAAGAGGCTCAGAGCCTCCTTTCAAGAGGCCTCAAGCCTCCTTTCAAGAGGCTCAGGCCTCCTTTCAAGAGGCCTCAGAAGCCTCCTTTCAAGAGGCTCAGAAGCCTCCTTTCAAGAGGCTCAGAAGCCTCCTTTCAAGAGGCTCAGAAGCCTCCTTTCAAGAGCTCCAGAAGCCTCCTTTCAAGAGGCTCAGGCCTCCTTTCAAGAGGCTCAGAGCCTCCTTTCAAGAGGCTCAAGCCTCCTTTCAAGAGGCCTCAAGCCTCCTTTCAAGAGGCTCAGAAGCCTCCTTTCAAGAGGCCTGGAAGCCTCCTTTCAAGAGGCTCTGGAAGCCTCCTTTCAAGAGGCTCAAGCCTCCTTTCAAGAGGCTCAGAAGCCTCCTTTGAAGAGGCTCAGAGCCTCCTTTCAAGAGGCTCAAGCCTCCTTTCAAGAGGCTCAGAAGCCTCCTTTCAAGAGGCCTCAGCCTCCTTTCAAGAGGCTCAGAAGCCTCCTTTCAAGAGGCTCAGAACCCTCCTTTCAAGAGGCTCCAGAACCCTCCTTTCAAGAGGCTCAGAAGCCTCCTTTCAAGAGGCTCAGAGCCTCCTTTCAAGAGGCTCAGAAGCCTCCTTTCAAGAGGCTCAGAGCCTCCTTTCAAGAGGCCTCAAGCCTCCTTTCAAGAGGCTCAGAAGCCTCCTTTCAAGAGGCTCAGAAGCCTCCTTTCAAGAGGCTCAAGCCTCCTTTCAAGAGGCTCGGAAGCCTCCTTTCAAGAGGCTCGGAAGCCTCAACAATTCTAGCTTCGGATCTTGTGTCCAGAATTGATGGATGGCATAATCCATCTCGGCGGTCGGTTGCATAAAGCTCATATTCCTATTGATAAGAAGCACCTGGTCGTACTTCTAGCCGAACATTGCCTCATCTTACTCTTTGCGAATCTTGCAAAAATAGATCGGAGTTTTATCTAAGTTACTATTACCGTCATTTCCAATATGCGTAGCCAGTTGTTATAGTAAGCTTGCCGATGTTCAAAGTCGATGATGTTGGGTCGAATGATAACGTTTGTTTTTCATTTCGTATCAAACTACTTTTCGGTACGAACAATGAAGATTTTCCGAAAGAAATTTCTCAGAATTTCATAGAGAAATTAGATAGAATTTCCCTATAGACTGCATAACAATTTCTGAAAGAGATTCAGTTGAATTTCTGTGTTTCAAACCAGCAAAATAGACAAATTGGATACTGGAATCTGGATGAAGTGAAGTACACAAAAGAAGACATCTGGTCGAAATTTCGGATTGGCACATTGAATATATACAAGTTTGCTATTAAGTTATTATAATATTTTTTCCGTTTATTGAGTTTAGTACAGCTACAATACTTTTTGATTATCCATTAGAAACATGAAACCCCTCAGCAAAATTGTTACGCAAATATTTGCGCTTACATTTTTTTTTTTAAATATTTTAATATATTTGATCGATTGATTGTCTTTATCAACGAGTCTGGGACTGGTTCATCTCGTACGTTTAATATACTCAATTAATTAGTTGGCCTTCAGATTTCATTTTATTATTTCATCCATATTATTAAGAAATCATTTAATGCCACCCACTTTTAAGGCTCCCCAAGACCTAAGCGATTTCATCGCCGCGACGGCGACAACTAGTCGCCGCGATTCTATCGTCGGGTCGCTGCAGGCAATGTTCTATTTACGCTACCATACCAACCGATACCAAGCGATAGAATCGCGTCGCGACTGTCGCATCGCGTGTGTTTGGGGGAACCTTTACGGTGGTTGGCATTGCATTTCTGAGGCCTGGAAACACAACGAGGAAGCTTAGTCTTGGTTCGCCCTCTCCTTTACCTAATTAATTTGATCCGTCATTCAAAACTGGACTTCCGAGTTCAACTTACCCGGTAACGTGGTTTAGTTTCGATCGTCCATTCGCGTCCGGGAACGGTCCACCTGCTGAAACCTATTCAAGCGAAACAAATGCAACTTCACAGCTTCGCGTGAATCTTCCTATCAGTTGTTATCATCAACCAGTTTAGCGCGTTGTCGATAAGATTTATTTCCTTCCTGCATGTATCGGCGAGGTGAGACTTCAGTGTGCGGTTTGATGCCGGTAGTAGTACGATGGAATTTACAGACGCTAAATGTCAATCCAAACATCGAAAAAATACGGCACAATCTTGAACTTGACTTGGCACCTCGGTCACCAGAAAACACAACAGTCCCATCGGAGTTATTGGACGGAAATTAGCGCGGAACGATTCACACGGATGAGCTTAGTTTTAATCGAGCCGATAGTCACTGTCTTTGAGAAATGCTAATTCTTAGGCCGTCTTTCGTCTTCAGCACCAGTTCACCGTACAAGGTTAGATTCTCCCGTCGATCAAGCGATTCGATGCGATACTTCCGCAGTAATGCCACCGCCACAGCCTTCACCTCAAGCAGACCAAACTTCTGCCCGATGCAGTTCCGCGGACCGGCACTGAACGGAATGTAGGCGTACTGGTGACGTTGCTGGGAATTTTCCGGCAGGAAGCGATCCGGATCGAACTTGTCTGGATTTGGGAAAAATCTACCGTCTCGGTGCAGCTGGTAGACTACGATAACGGCGTTGGTTCCGGCGGGGATTGTGTAGTTTCCAACGGAAACAGATTCAGTCAGTTTACGTGCTATGATCGGAATGCTGGGAAACAGTCGGAGAGCTTCTTTGATGCAGCATTCGAGATATTTCATCTCGTTCAGTTCGATCATCGTTGGCGATCGCTCGCAGTCGTGTTCCATGATGGAGTCAATTTCCTCGAAGGCTCGATCCTGTATGAGAGGATTCGATCCGAGGAGGTGGAGAAACCAGCCGATTGCGGTTGCCGTAGTATCGTGACCTCCCAGAATGAACGTATCCACTTCGTCGCGGATGTCACGATCGCTGAGCGGTTGCCCATCTTGTGTTGCTTCGAGTAATAAATCAAGGAATGCTAACTGTCGTTTTTGCCCAACTTCTGATGTATTGTCAACTTGTTTGTTGGCCATAGAGGCTGCTCTCTGCAACCTCCTCTTTTTTATAACACTGTCGGAGAACTCATGCAGTATTTTCAAACATTCAACCTGGCGTTTGAAGTATTCTGTACGCTTGTAGATGAAGTCTGGATGCAGCCAGATTTTCTGCAAGCGCTCCAACATGATATGTCCGATTCTAAAATAGTAAATATTAGTAGAGGTAAATATTCAAGAATTTGAAACATGTAGAGACAACCTTTCACAAAACTTACTCTTCGTGCGCCTTGACGTATTCCGACCCGAACTGCTCTTGAGCATAAATGGGGCATCCCATTGCAGTTTCGCATAAAATATCCAGTGAGCACAGCGTGGCATATCTGGTACAATCGAATCCGTTCTCGTTTCTCAGCTCTTTCCCCATCACGCGCACCATTGTTTGCGCTTGCCGGTTAAACACCTCCAAGAAGTCCGATAGCATCTTATAGTTGAACGTTGGATTGAGAGCCTTTCGACGTTTGTGCCACCGAGAGCCAGGACAGGTGAGCAATCCGTCGCCAAGCCACGGCCGTAGAAACTCGTAGTCTCGTCCCTTTTCGACGTTGATGCTGCCAGCAAGGATGCGTTCAACAGCCTCGGCTTTCGAGATCAGTACGTACGGCATCCGGCCGTTCCATATGCGGCACATGCCCTGCTTGCGACCGTAGATTTTGCGTGCTGTGAGCATTCGGTTGAACATGTCTGTGTTTTTTGTGGAACAGAATGAAAATTTGTTAATAGAGTTAGGTTTTCTAAGATTTTCACAAAACTGCAAGATTAATATAATAAATTTCTAGCCTAAAACACGTGTGATGCTCAACTGATACCCGGGAAAAAGTCATGCACAGAAGAGCAAAACATGATATGGACTTATGGGGCTGATTTATTGATACTGGACTTGATTGATATAAGAGATAAAAGAACAAGCAACAATATCGCAAATTTGCACCGAAATATCATTTGAATAAAAAATTTCTGATTTTGTTCTTTTATTTTTCATTCTCTTCTAATTACTCATGAATGAGCTTTGTTCATAGGAGGTTGTTTCATATGACAGTGTGTAGATAGTAGGGAATAGAGATCCGTATTGCTGTTGTCATAAAAATTGACTTTAACTGAATCTGTGTATTTGCTTACCTACACACACAATATACGGGGAAGGGCCGTATAACTGCATACCGTTCGGCCGAAAGTCATTCGGCCGAAGGCCACCAAGTCGAAAGTTGTTTTGTCGAATATGCCTTTTGCCCGAACAGTCATTTGGCCGAAATTGAACATTTGGCTGAATAGGTCATTTGAAAAGTGAGAAATGAGGTGTGAAAAATAAGACGTATCACTTCTCTCTACTCATTTCTCACTTCTCACTGTGAAAAGTGAATAGTACGAAGTGAAAAGTGAGACGTCTCTCTACTCATTTCTCACTTATCATTTTTCACAGTGACAAGTGAGAAATGAACAGTGAGAAGTGTGACGTTGCTCAATGCTCACTGTAAAAAGTTAGAAGTGAGAAGTAAGCAGTGAGCCTTCTCACTTTTTTTCACAGTGAGAGTCCCTCCTTAGCCGTGCGGTAAGACGCGCTGCTGCCAGATTGGCTTTATATTTCACCCGCAGTGAATTCCGCGCACCCAAGCGCGCGCTTCATTCCCTACGGACGAAAGATTCCTGGCAGTCGCCAACCGGCCAGACGCGGATGATCCGTCACCATATCGGTCCGAGGAGACCGGGGACCGCTAAGTGGACGGAGTCTACCAGCCGGTCCGTCAAGCTACCGGCAATCTAGTGACCCCGTCGGCAAACCGACATCGCGATTCACCGACACGCTTCATTGAGAAGCAATCGCCAAGCGTTGCCCTTGCAGGGGAGCATCGACCCCGCCCAACGGTCATCGACTGTAAGCCCCATCGATACGGTGAGTTTCCCATCTTTTTTTGTACGGAGTGCGGCGTCCAAGGAGGGCGCCGCGGAGGCATCTTTTTTTTTTGTGCCAGTCTTAGACTGAAGAGCCATCTAATGTGCTAATAGATGCCGAAGCAATTTTCACGAGTCGCAATCCGCTGACGACCGCTTAGGTCCGCCATCACGACCCGTGAAACATGCGTGCGTGAGCCATTTTCGCCCCCACATAAATTCCCACCAAATACCCGGAGCGCAGAATGACGAGAAACTGAACTTACGATAATCCGTGAAGTCACGTTAAAATATAAAGCACAGAGCACATGAGAGTGAGAATAGAGTAGAAATAGACAGGAAAGAGAAAACCGCACACAAGCTAGGGAGTAAGAAGTTATAAACGAACACAAACACTAAAACGAACAGAACACAAACTCCGAGCAAACATGTGTCCCTGTTAGTATTAAGGCAATAAGTATGTTTCAGTTGTTAGTAAATAAAATGTTTCAATGTGTCTCCCTAGCCAATTAGTTAATTGATTGTGTTTAACGTTACAACGTGATATTGTTTGTTAGTTTCGAGTCCCGTCCTCTTTGCGAGTTTGACTGTGGTCTATTATGTTGCTCCCAACTCATTGATGGTTGTTGGTGAGAGGAGAGAGTCCGCTGATCATGAGAGCGGCACTAAAGCTTAGAGTACATTAGGTTCTGGTGGGCTCTCACCGATTATTTGAGTGTATGATGCGGCTGTAAACTATGGATGTGAAGATAGGGTGGACCCAATTTGGCACTTATCGTTGTTGCTGGCTAGACCGATACATAAATCCTTATCGGAAAAATTTAAATGGACTTGGGAGAGTGTCATCCGGGCAAATTAAATTGGGCCGTGGTCTCCCTTGTGAAGTGGCGCTTAAGCCACGTGGTTTTGATACGGATCGCTCAGTGCCGGCTACAGCGTGAAGTGAGTACACACTCAGTTTTTATTTCTGCAGTTCGGAAAAAATCCGCACAGCCGTGTGCCCAGCAAAATAAAAACTGATATTACGGCAAAAAAGACGTTTTTTAGCTGTTTTCGGCAAATTATTTGCTCTTGCCTCTTGCGCTTTTTGTGTCACAAAGGAGTTCCAAGTACGACGCGTTGTGCATAAGTCAGACCTTTAGTAAGTCACATCACAGTTGTTGTTACTCACTGAGAAACAAGAGGTGTTGCTTGGGTAGGTCGAAAGTCATTTGGCCTAAAAAAGCTCTTTTGGCCGAAAGCGTCGTTTGGCCAAAAGGGTCATTTGGTTGAAATTGTCATTAGGCTGGAAGGGTCGTTTGACCAAATGGGTCGTTTGGCCGAATAGGCCATTTAGCCGAATGGGTCATCTTGGCGAAAGGGTCATTTGGTCGAAAGGTTCATTAGGCAGAAAGTGCCATTTAGCTGAAAGGGTCGTTTGTCCGAAAGGGTCATTAGGCCGAAATGGTCATATGGTTCCTTATTTCTCACTTCTCACTGTGAAAAGTGAGTAGTGCGAAGTGGTTAGTGAGACGTCTTACTACTTATTTCGCGCTTCTCACTTTTTACAGTGAGAAGAAAGACGTCTCTTCTCACTCCTAATTTCTCACATTTAGTCAAATGACCTATTCGGCCAAATGTCTTATTCGGCCAAATGACCTATTCGGCCAAATGACCTATTCGGCCAAATGGCCCTTTCGGTCAAACGACCCTTTCGGCCTAATGACCCTTTCGGCCAAATGACCCTTTCGGCCAAATGATCCTTTCGGCCTAATGACCCTTTCGACCAAATGACACGTTCGGCCTAATGACACTTTCGGTCAAATGACCCTTTCGGCCAGATGACCCATTCGGCCAAACGACCCTTTCGGCCGAACGACCCCTTCGGCCAAAAAAACCCTTTCGGCCAAATAACCCTTTCGGTTAAATGATCCTTTCGGCCAAATGACCTATTTGGCCAAACGACGCTTTCGGCCAAACGATCCTTTCGGCCAAATGACCCATTTGGCCAAATGACCTGTCCGGCCTATTGACCCTTTCGGCTAAATGACCCTTTCGGTCAAATGACCCATTCGGCCAAACAACCCTTTCGGCCAGATAGGTTTCGGCCTAGTGCATTCGGCCAAATGGCTTTCAGCCGAATGGGTTTCGGCCAAGTGACCATTCCCCTCTCGATATTGCCACTCCATATCTAGATAAGGAGAGGGCGAGGAATGGAAATTGGTACTCGACCGAAAAAAATTAGTTGCTATAAAAAACGACAATAAAACAAATGTTATTTCTAATTGTTGATGTTTTTGTTATTGCGCGAAGGTCACTATTTGCGTTGCATAAGATTAGCGGGAGAGTGAAATAGACAACTAGTGGCACGCAGCGCTGATCTGCGCCACCTTAGTAAAGTCTAGCTCATTGGTCTAGTAGCCTTAAAATTTAAATATATTGACATAAAGAGAATGAATCCTGAACAAAATATTATTATAGAACACATCGAGATAGGAAGATATCGAGATAAGAAGCTTATCGAGATGTCGAGATGTAGAAAGCAAAAGTGTATGTAGTTTGAAGGACCGAGAAAACCAGGTTAGGGACAAAAGGTCGAAATGATAAAAGGTCGAAGGACAATACGTCGAAAGACAAAAGGGCGAATGGATAAATGGTCGGAAAGGACAAAACGCCGAACGGGACAAAAGGTCGAAAGGACAAAACGTCGAACGATACAAAAGGTCGAAAGAAACAACATCAAATACACGGTATTTGGTATTTCCAATGAACGCGTCTGCGTGGCTGCGGCGAAGTGTCATTTAGAAAATCTAGATATCCATCTATTATTTGCACTCATTGAATGATTTTATTTAATTGTTAAAAACAGTGAAAAATAAAAGAGCTATTTGTTTGCCAACTGTGTAGGACATTTCTGTCTCGCGCAATACAAGTTTTATTCATTTCTTGAATCAACAATCTTTTTTTATCTCTAAAAAAACCATCCAGATATTCATGATATTGTTTCTTCTTTGAAAATTGCTCATTCTTCAACTTTGATTAATAGATGCATGTGTTATGTCTGCTTGTAGTTAAATGCATTTCACAAATTCCTTTGGAATTCACTCAACTTGTAATCAACTTATTCTTGATCGACCTTTTGTCCTCTTCGACCTTTTGTCCTCTTCGACCTTTTGTCCCTTTCGACCTTTTGTCCTTTTCGACCTTCTGTGTCTTTCGACCTTTTGTCCTTTCGACCTTCTGACCCTTTCGACGTTTTGTCCTTCCGACCTTTTGTCCCTTCGACCTTTTGTATTTCGACCTTTTGTCCTTTGGACCTTTTGTCTTTCGACCTTTTGTCATAGAAACGAGAAAACCGTCGACATGATCGACAAATCGAGATGACTGTAATATTATATTAGAAACTGGCTTAGGACCAGTACTGGAAAATGTCGTGATCGTCATAAGACAGAGAGCTAAGCGCCTTCTTCCATTTCAGGCGACCAAATGAAAGAATCGAGTGTTCTTTGATAAATTTCGCATGAAAGGAAGTCGTGCTTTATTTTAAAATTAACATTTTAATTAACAAATCAATTTTATAGATATATGCGAAGTGACTAGTCGATAAATTATTCATATTCTCTTAATTCACCAAGTTGAAAATGGTAATAAAACAAAGGTAAAGCAGATATTGCCGACTCTCATGCCCTGTCATGGATCAATATTTTTTGAGATTTTTGTAGCATGCCATTCATCCTTCACGTTTCTAAAGATATTGAAAGGAGCAGATATGTAAAAATCGCGTGACATCTTTTATTGAAAATGAGAAATTGCAGTACTGCTTAGGGGTAGTTCACTAATTACGTAAGCACTTATGGGGGTCTGGGTCTGTTATTTTCTTACGCTCCATATAAATAAAAATTGATTTATATGGGAAAAATCTTACATGGGGGGAGGGGGGGCTGAAAAGCCCATAAAAATTGCTTACGTAATTAGTGTAGTTATGTAGTTATAATTAGACAAAAATTTAGTTTGTGGCTTTGGCATATAATTTTGGCAAATAGGCAAGCATTTAAACGGATTAACACGAGTGGTACAATTTTCAATAAGTCCGTCCAGCTATTTTTCTTCGCCGACGACATAGATATTATGGCACGTAACTTTGAGAAGATGGAGGAAGCCTACATCAGACTGAAGAGGGAAGCTAACCGGATCAACAGGCTCACTGGTGACTGCCGAAAATGATACCAGCAGAGAAATTCGGAGACGCATGGTGGCTGGAGATCGTACGTACTTTGGACTCCGCAAGACGCTCCAATCGAATAGATTAGAAATAGCTGCCGTAGCAAATCGACAATCTACAAAACGCTCATTAGACCGGTAGTCCTCTACGGACACGAGATCTGGACGATGTTCGTGGAGAACCAACGCGCACTTGGAGTTTTCGAAAGGAAAGTGCTGCGTACCATCTATGGTGGGGTGCAGATGGCGGACGGTACGTGGAGGAGGCGAATGAACCACGAGTTGCATGAGCTTCTGGGAGAACTATTCATCGTTCAAACCGCGAAAATCGGACGACTGCGGTAGGCCGGGCTCGTAGCCAGAATGTCGGACAGTAACCCGGGTAAAATAGTTCTCGACAACGATCCGACGAGCACAAGAAGGCGAGGTGCGCAGCGGGCATTGATCAGATTGAAGATGATTTGCAGACCATCCGTAGACTGTGTAGTTGGCGACGTGTAGCCATGGACCGACGTGTAGCCGAATGGAGAAGACTCTTATATACCGCACAGGCTACTTCGGCTTTAGTCTGAATGAATAATAATAATAATAATTAAAGGCTTTAAACACAAACAACATCGATAGGTGTGGCTATCACTTTTGATCAAATCTATGATAAGTTTGTGCTAAAATAAAATAGCAAATCATTCCGCGTGGTATCTATTTCAGCGTGTGCTTAATATGTTCACAAATACACGCTTTTTAGAAGTAGGTAATATTATTTTCCGAATTCATTTTCTTCAATTTATATAAATATTTAATATATTCGCTCTTCTTGGTGATGATGACGTGTATGAAGCGGTTATCAGAAAATCAATTATTTTACCTTTCATTCGAAAACCTATTCCCGAGCCCGTCCCCTGCATCATGCGAATAGCTTCAACATGCTTGCCAGCAAGTATTCAGAGGGTAAAATTATTGTAACAGATTGCAACAAACGTTTTGTCGCTTTTTGACCGTTGACTACCATCCCCTATGGATTTTACTTTGTTGAATTGGAAACGAGCCTAGTTTGTTGCGTGCAAGCTTGTGCGTTACATCTTTCTTTCCTAATAGGGTAAGAAGGGTATTTGAGGCCACTCACATTAATTATTTGAAACACTTTACGCATTATTGCATTTGATCATAATTTGTAGAGCTAACTTGTATTTAAAATTACTTAATTTTATTAATTAATTTGCCATAACTGACGTCTTTTGCACTTTTTTTTTGTGGTTATTTGGAAGTCAATTGATTAACCATAGTTAAGATGTGTCACATTTGGTACATTTGTTTCTTCTTCTTCTCCTTCAATGGCTCCTAGGATAGGATGTGACAACTCAATTGCCTTGTTGTTTTTAGTCGGTTGCTTTGACGAGGTTGTCGCCAGTGCAGCCAAAGTAATTTGGTACAAAATCATAAAAATATCATGAATCAAAACTTGATGTTTCTCTTTCTGTTCCAACCATTATTTTTGTAAGAGAAGCAAAAGACTAACAGAGAGATGTTTTCGCTAATGTAAATATGACTTTGAGTTTGAAAATGACATAAAGATAAATCGTAATGCTTAAAATCAACAGTTTTAAAGCTTTAAGCCTAGTATGCAGATCTCAAGGAAAACGCTCAAGGAAAATTTGATCTAATTACCAAAGTAATTTTCACATATGCAACCGAAAAAGTAGGCGAAAAACATGTTTTGTGATCATTCGTAATTCATTTGGCAAAACGTCATAGTGCAGGTGAGTTTTATTGACCTGGAGATTTTTTTAAATCATCTGTTGTTGCTTTTACTTCTAGATGGATTTTACCGGCAATGTTGCTGATGGTTTCTGGAAATTCGAACGTGAATGTTCGTTCGGGATGCGCTATACTTGCATTGATTCCGCATTAGTACCACCAGGATCCACAATAGCCGCAAATGACCATCCTGGGGGCCTAGTACTACCGGTACTATTCATGTAGTTTGGAATCTTTTTAGGAGCAGAGTGTATCGGATGTAATCTAAAAGCTATAAATCTTTATAAATAAATGGTTTCTCATGGCTTCCATCGGTATCTAGAAAGAAACTTATACAAACTTTGCTGTATACACAAATCGAGATTAGAGCTGAGCTATGCTCCGATTGAAATATAATTGGCGACGGTGTGATAGACAATTTTCAATTGGCGGCGGCGTCACACCATTAAAAATCGGCAGCGGAGGTGCAGCGTCGAGGATCGGTGAAAGCTAGTAGAGCGAATTTTGAATATTGTCGATTGCTTCTCGCGAAGGGGCAGTTTTCAAATCAATGATTTGTCAACTAAAGTCTCCAACCGTTTTGAGTATGAAATGGTACCAATAGTGAAGTTATTGATATTACCATAAAAGGCAATGATTTGAAAAAAATGATAAAATATCAAAATGCACACTTCTCAGTTAGTTTATCGGAAATCACCATATACTCTTTTGCAAACTTCACCATGAATTATCCAATACTTTACTCATGGAATTTCAACTAGGAAACTCCGAACAGATTTCTTCAGCAATTCACCGAATATTTTGCCAGGGATTCCTAAGAAATTATATTAGAATTTTCCTCGAAGTTTGAAAATTGCTGCAGAAATTCCTCCAGAAAAACAATTGAAAATCTCAACCGTCTAAGACGAGTTAAGTACTCTCCATTTAATTCCACCAATTATTTTCGATATCTTTGCAGATACGTATTTCGACCACAACTGTGTGGTCGTCTTCAGTGTCTCGTACTTGACTGGACTTACGAAACACGCATCTGCAAAGATATCGAAAATAATTGGTGGAATTAAATGGAGAGTACTTAACTCGTCTTAGACGGTTGAATACATTCCACTAAAAGAGCTTTATATATTTTTCTGAATTGAAAATCTTTTGGTCATCAAGATAATTTCAAAATATTTAATCCCTCTTCTAGGATTTTTTTCGGAATTTTATCCAAGAATTCCTCCGAAATAGTTTTATAAAATTCCAGGAAACAATTCGTAGGTTCCCCCATGATCGCTCCGAAAGTTCCTTAGAGAGTTCCCCCATGAGCTCTATTGAAAATTCACCCAGAAAATTCCCTGATAAATTTCTTAGCAACTTCAGTAGTTCCTCAGGAAAATTCTACAAAAGTTCTTTCGAGAATTCCACCAAGAAACTCCAAAACCAGAATTCCTCAGAAGATACTAGGGATTGTCCCAGAAATGTCATGTAGAATACCGTCGGATGTCTCCCGGGTAGTTTTTATGAAGTAGTCCTGTGCGTTGATAGTCTGCGTAAGCATATTACGCATTAAAAATTCTCCGGGAGCTCTCCCAAAAAATCATCCAGGAATTACTTCATAAGATCCTACATGAAATTTTCTGAAATTTATTATTAAATATCAATAATTATAATAAGTTCAATATATAATCAAAGGATAATATAAGTAATCACTCCGGAAGTTTTATCAGGAATTGCTTCAGAAGTTTCTTTCGGCATTCCTCCGGAAGTTCTATCAGGAATTCGTCCAGAAGTTCAATCAGTAATTCATCCGGAAGCAAATTATGGAAATCCTCCGAAAGTTCTTTCAAGAATGTCTACGAAAATTCCTTCGAAAATTCCTCCAGAAGTTCCTTTAGGAATTCCTCCAGAAGATCTATCAGAGCTACCTCCGGAAGTTCTTTGAGAGATTTCTCCGAAAGCTCCCGAAGATATTCCTCCGAAAGTTCATTCAGGAATTCCACCAATAATTCTCCCATAAATTCTACCATGAGTTCCATCAGGTATTTCTCTGAAAGTTCCTTCAACAATACCTACGGAAGTACAGGAATACTTCTGGAAGTTCCACCGGAAATTCTATGGAAGTTCCTTAAGATATTCCTCCTGAATTCTATGAATTTTCTATCACGAATTCCCCCGGAAGTTGCCTAAGAAATTCCTACAGAAGCTGCTTCAAGAATTCCTGTAGAAGTTCCTTCGGGAATTCCAACGAAAGTTGCTTCAGGAATTCCCCGGCAGTTGCTTCATGAATTCCTCAAGAAGTTCCTTCAGGAATTTATCTGAAAATTCCAGCAACAATACCTATGGAAGTACTTACAGGAATTCCTTCGGAAATTATTTCAGAAACTCGTTGGCAGTTCCTGCAAAAAACCTCCAGAAGTTCTTCCAGGAATTCCTCTACCACGAATTCCTCCGGAAATTGCCTAAAAAAATCCGGAAGTTCTTTAGGGATTCCATCAATAGTTCCGCCTTGAAATTCTCCACAAATTTCTTCAGCTTTGCCTCTGGAAGTTCCTTCAACAATACCTACGCCAGTTCTTACAGGAATTTATCCGGAAATTCATTCATAAATTTCTAAGGAAGCTCCTTCGGAAGTTCTT
Organism: Armigeres subalbatus; assembly: GCF_024139115.2. NCBI lineage: Eukaryota > Metazoa > Arthropoda > Insecta > Diptera > Culicidae > Armigeres > Armigeres subalbatus. Next base: position 241,859,329 of record NC_085139.1, on the reverse strand, counting down.
CCAGGAACTCCTCCGGAAATAGCTTCAAGGATTCCTCCAGAAGTTGCCTAAGAAATTCTTCCGGAGGTTCTTCCAGGAATTCCATCAATAGTTCCTCCATGAATTTCTCCATAAGTTCCTTCAGCAATTTCTCTGGAAGTTCCTTCAACAATACCTACGGAAGTTCTAACAGGAATTTCTCCGCAAGCTCCACCAGAAATTCTTTCAGAAATTCCTAGGGAAGCTCCTTCAGAATTTCCTCCTGTAGTTCTTCTAGGAATTTCTCTGGAAGTTCCTTCAGAAATTCCTGCAGAAACTCCTTCAGGAATTCCTACGGAAGTTGCTTCTGAAATTTCCCCGGCAGTTCCTTCAGAAATTCCTTGGAAAATTCCCCCAGTAATTTTTCTTGAAGCTCCTCCAGAAGTTCATCCAAGGTTTTCTCCAGGAAATCCTCAGCAAGTTTCTCCAGGAATGTCTTGTGAAGTCCCTGCAGGAATTCCTTCAGATTTTTTTTTAATAACTTCAGAAATTTCTTCGGTTTGGCTTCCTTCAGGAATGCTTCCGGCAGCTCCCTGGGGAATTCCCTAGAAGTGTCTGCAGGAGTTTCTCCCGTAGATAGACTAGGAATTCTTTTCGAAGTTCTTGCAGGATTCTACAGCTGCCTTGAAAGCAAAGGCGTAGGATTACCAATCCAAAGTTGAAAAGCAGGCCAAGTTCCAGTTTGAATGTAGTGCCATTGAAGAAGAAGACAGGAATTCTACCTTAAACTCCTTCAGGAATTCCTCTGAAATTTGCTCAAGGAATTGCTCGGGAAGTTTCTTCAAGTGATCTATGGGAAGTTTTTTCTGGAATTTGTATGGAAATTCCTTCCGGAATTCTCCCAGAAGTTCCTTTAGGAATTCCTCCGAAGTTCCATGAGGAACTTATTCGATGGGTGTATGGGAATTCTTTCGGAAAATCTCTCTTGAATACCTCGGGAAATACCTCCGTGATAATCAGCAGGAATTCTACCAGAAATTTTTCCAGGAATTCCAGAAGTTTCACTAAGAGCCCAACAAACAATTTTGGCTGAATAAGCTGGTTTACTAGCTGAAGAAAGATATTTTTGGTTGAATAAGTGCTCTATTAGCTTCCGATGTTTGCTGGGAGTTCCTCGAGAAGTTCATCCAGGAATTCTTCCGGATGTTACTCTAAGAGTTCCTAAGGAAGAACCTGCAGCAATTCATTCAGGAATTTCTTATGAAGTTCCTGCAATAAATCCTTCAAGAACTTCCCAAGCAATTCGTGGAGCCGATTTTCAAGTAGTTCCTGGAGGAGCAATTCTTGGAGAAACATCTGGGGAAATTCCTGGAAGAATTTAAGTAGACTCTTCCGGGGGTTCGTGGAGCAGCTTACGGAAGACCTTCTGGAGGAACTTTCCGAGGCATTTTTGGAGGAATTTCCCAGGAAGAACTCCAGGTAGAGTTTAAAGAAAAAATCATACAGGTACTTACGGATGAATTTCTCGAGGAATTCCAGAGAGATACTTTTTGAAGAAATTCTCCATGGAACTTTGGAGGAATTCCTAAAACGATTTCTGGAAGAATTCCTGAAAGAACTTCTCAAAGAACATTTGAAGGAACTTCCTGAGCAAATTCTGGAGCAACTTTCCGAGGATTTCTTCGAGGATCTCCCAGAAGAATTCCTGTAAGAGCTTCCCAATTAACTTCTGGTCTATCTCCGGGAGGAACTCCTGCAGAAACTTCTGCTCGAACTTCTAGGGAATGCCTGAGTGAACTTACGGTAGCATTAATAAAGGACCTACTGAAGGAATTCAGAAATTTAGGGAGGAACTTCCGGAAGAGCTTCCAGAGGAGAGACTTCCGGAGGAACTCCTGTAGGAACTTACAGAGGAATTCCTGGAAAAACTTTGGGAGGAACTTCCGGAGGAATTCGTGGAGGAACTTCCGGAAGAATTCCTGGAGGAACTTCCGGAGGAATTCCTGGAGGAACTTCCAGAGGAATTCCTGGAGGAACTTCCGGAGGAATTCCTGGAGGAACTTCCGGAGGAATTCCTGGAGGAACTTCCGGAGGAATTCCTGGAGGAACTTCCGGAGGAATTCCTGGAGGAACTTCCGGAGGAATTCCTGGAGGAACTTCCGGAGGAATTCCTGGAGGAACTTCTGAAGGAATTGCTGGAGGAACTTCCGGAGGAATTCCTGGAGGAACTTCCGGAGGAATTCCTGGAGGAACTTCCGGAGGAATTCCTGGAGGAACTTCCGGAGGAATTCCTGGAGGAACTTCCGGAGGAATTCCTGGAGGAACTTCCGGAGGAATTCCTGGAGGAACTTCCGGAGGAATTCCTGGAGGAACTTCCGGAGGAATTCCTGGAGGAACTTCCGGAGGAATTCCTGGAGGAACTTCCGGAGGAATTCCTGGAGGAACTTCCGGAGGAATTCCTGGAGGAACCTCCGGAGGAATTCCTGGAGGAACTTCCGGAGGAATTCCTGGAGGAACTTCCGGTGGAATTCATAATGGAATTTACGAGAAAAATCCTGCATGTTCTAACGGATGAGTATCTCGAGGACTTCTTGAGAGATCTTCTGAAAATAATTACTGATCAACTTACTAGAAAAGTTCTCCTAGTACTTCAGGAAAAATTTCTCAAGGAACTTCCCAAAGAACACTTGAAGGAACTTCCAGTGCAAATCCTAAAATTACTTTCCAAGGATTTCTTGAAGATCTTCCAGAAGAGTTCCTGTAATAACTTTCGAAAAAAACTGGTCTATCTGCGGGAAAAACCCCTTAAGTAATTTCTGGGGCATTTCTGATGGAACTTCCGGGAGCATTAATGAAGGAACTCCAGAAGGAATTTCTGACGAAACTTATGGAAGATTTCTTGAAGAAACTTCCGGAAGATTTCTTGAAGCAACTTAAGGAATTTATGGAGGAACTATTGAAGGAACTTCCTGAGGAATTCCGGGTGATTTTCTAAAAACAAGTAAAATGCTTCCCAATGACAACTTGAAGGAACTTCCCGAGCAACTGCTGGAGAAACTTTCAGAGGAATTTCAGAAGGATGCTCAGGAAGAATCCCTTAGAAATGATGGAGGAATTCAATCGGAGGTATTCTTGAGGGAACTTTACAAGACATTGTTGGAACAATTCCTAGAAAAACTTTACAGAGAATTACTGGAGAAACCCTTGCGAAAACTTTTGGAGGAATCCTAGAGGGAGCTTCCCGAAAAATTGCAGGAGGAACTTACATACGAATTCCTAAAGAAATTTCTGGAAGGCACTTCCGGAGGCATTCCAGCAAAAATCTCCGGAGGAATTTCTTGAAGGAACTTCTTGAAGAATTCTTGAAGGAACGGTGGAACTCTTGTAGGAACTTCCAGAGGAATTCTTGAAGAAATTTCCGAAAGGAAAATTCGGTGGAATTCGTGAAGGAACTTCTGATAGAACTTCCGGAGGAATTCCTGAAGTATTCCTGATAGAAACTTCCGGAGGAATTCCTGAAGGAACTTCCGCGAAAAATACTGAAGGAACTTCCGGAGGAATTACTGGCAAACCTTCTGGAGGAATTCCTGATGGAACTTCCGGAGGGATGCCTGAAGGAACTTCCGGAGGAATTCGTGTACGAACTACCGGAGGAATTCCTGATATAATTGCCTTCCGGAAGAATTCTTCTAAGAACTACCGGAAAAATTAGTGAAGAACTTCCGAAGGAATTCCTGAAAGAACTTCCGGGGGAAATCTTGAAAGAACTTATGGAGAAAATCTTGAAGGAACTTCCAGAGCAATTCCTTAAGGAACTTCCAGAGAAATTCTTTAAGAAATTTCCGGAAGAATTCCTGAAGGAACTTTTGGTGGAATTCCTGGAGGAACTCCTGATAAAAATTTCGGAAGAAATTCTGAAGGAACCTCTGGAGGTATTTCTGATAGAAACTTCCTCAAAACATTACTGAAAGAACTTTCAAAGGTATTCCTACAGGAACTACCGGAAAAATTCTTGAAAAAACTTCTGAAGGAATGGCTGAAGGAACTTCCGGAGCAATTCCTGAGGGAAATTTTGAAGGAATTAATTAAAGTTTCATAAAATTCCTGAAGGAACTTCTGCATTCCGGAGAAATTTCTGAAAAAACTTCCGAAGGAATTTCTGAAGGAACTGAGGAATTAGTGAAGACCTTCGTGAAGAACTTCCGGAGGAATTCGTGAAGGAACTTCCGGAGAAATTTGCGAAGGAACTTCCGGAGCAATTCATGTAAAAACTTCCAGAGGAATTCAGAAGGATTCTCCCAAAAAATTGCTTGAGGATCTTTCATAGGAATTCGTGAAGGAACTTCTGGAAAGGACTTCCTTAGGCATTCCATCAGAAATTTCCGGAGGAATCCCTGAAGGAACTTCTTGAGAAATTTTTGAAAGAACTTATGGAGGAATTCTTGAAGGAATATTCCGAGGAATTCCTGAAGGAACTTTCGGTGGAACTCCTGGAGGAGAACCTGATAGAAATTCCGGAGGAAATCCTGAAGGAAATTCTGGAGGTGTTCCTGATGGAAACTTTTGGACTAATTCCTGAAGGAACTTCCGCAAACAATACTGAAGGAACTTTCGGAGGAATTCCTGTAGGAACTTCCGGAAGAATTCCTAGAAAAACTTCTGGAGAAATTCATTATGGATTTTCCGGATGAATGCCTGAGGGACCTTCCGGAGGAATTCGTGTAAGAACTACCCGAAGAATTCCTAAAGAAATTTCCGGAGGAATACCTGAAGGATCTTCCGAATGACCTCCTATTCCTGAAGAAACTTTCAGAAAAATTCCTGAAGGATCTTCCGGAAGAATTTTTGTAAGAACTTCCGGAAGAATTAGTGAAGAACTTCCAGAGGAATTTCAGAAGAATTTCTGAAAGAATTTCTGGAGAATTTCCTGACGGAACTTTCGAGGAATTCCTGAAGAAACTTCCAGAAGAATTCCTGAAGGAATTTCCGGAGAAAATCCTGACTGCAGGAGGAATTCCTGTCAGAACTTTCGAAGAAATTCTTGTAAGAACTTGAGGAGGAATTTCTGGAGGAATGCCTGTAGGAACTTCCGGAGAAATTTCTGAATGAACTTCCGGAGGAATTTCTGAATGAACTTCCTTATGAATTTCTGAAAAAGCTTCTGAAAGGAGCTTCCGGAGAAAATACTCCAAAAACCTCCAGAAATTTCCACTAAATTAACTTCGAGAATTCTTTCACAAATTTCCTCGGAAATTTCTTCAAAAATTCTTTCGGATATTCGTTTTGATTTTCCTCATACATTTTCTCAAGGTTATCTCTAGAAACTGATACGGCAAATTTTTTTTCAGGACGAATTCACGATGGTGTGTATGTTGGAATATCAAAAGAAGTTATAGAAACAAGAACGGATGGCTAAGAGTTTGATAAAATAAACTGATAATATCTGTTGAAAAACAGCTGAGATCATTCGAAAATTTAGTAGTTACGGTTTTCTAAACCAATGAACCATAGTGTTAATAACAAAAATTATAGTTCATTTATTTAATATCAAGAATCATGAAAGATGTGTGACAAATCAATTTGACGAAGTACTAAAAAACCTACTGTATGTATACCCCTTTGTTTAATAACCTTAATCCCATGAACATATATTGACTTATAAACAAACTTACATACACTTGAGCCACTAGCAAGAACTTAAAAAGCATGTAGAAATGAGGCATTATTAATTTATTCAAAAAAATATTCTATTTTTTATGTGCCTACATTCGATGAAAATGCTCCGATCTATTCTCTACTCAAGCATAGCAAGTTACTTTACGTTGGGCCAATAGCACGAATATGGATTTCTAACGAATACAATGCCTAAAAGGAAAACTCCATTAATATTCCAAACGGTATTTGATGAGTGTTTCGTTTTTATTTGTATTAATATTTATTATTTCTACTTGTTATACTTGAAACAAAATACCTAGATCACATTGAATGGTTCTTAGCTTCCTGCCAAGTAGTCAATCCTGACGGGAACTAGTCGATTCCTAGCAGGGAGGGACTGGAACAATCGCATTAGAAGCTCCGGTACGTGCAATTGCAAATCCCTCATCTTCATCGAATCGAAAGCACATTTGCCGATGTACTGAAGGAATGCGGATTCAACAAGGTATCGCTGCCGGATGTGTGTTGGAGGCAAACATTGGGACGAGCGCGTAAAGGTAATCGTACCATTTATTAGAACTGCGACAACACACGAGCTGGAAACAATTTTCATTAGTTATAACCTATATGCAGAGATACTATGGAAGCACTGACAATGATAACTTATTATATACGCAGCTCAAAACGCGAGTAAGGCAGCTGCTCGAGCTATGCCATCAAAAGCATCATGATCAGAACGTTTAACTAGGCCAGCGGAGTTCAAGCCGACTGTTGGAAAGCTCAACTCTCTTTGATAGACAAATGAGAACGCCCTAATTCACTTTGTCGCTTCAAGAACATGGCCATTTGCAGCAGCTACTTCCATCATGGCCTTCCGTTTCGCTACACTTGAAGCTCACCACAGTCGGACCTGAAACAAATTGCAAACAAAAAACAAACAGAATGTAGAAAACCTAACTAAACGTCATTTTACTTGCGGAATAATGCATCAGTGCATTATTCCGCAAGGAAAGACGTCAGTCTGTGTTTTCTTTACTTCAATACGCCTACTATTAGCTAATCATTCGTTTTCCTTGGCAGCTCCGTACTGCTCAAGAAATGTCAGCAGCAGATTCATTCCTTGACCGCTACTTGCCCTATCTTTTTGTACAGTACTTTAGAAGTCCATACCACCCTTTACAACCCTTGAGAATAAGTAATATGGCGTTTGCAAATCAATATTTTTTTATTTTTTACCAAAAAACTGAAGTTCAAACATTTACGTATTTTGCATGATATCAACTTTATAAACCTGCAACACGGCCAAACTAACAACATGCTGCCCTACGAAAAACGCGCCGTCACCAATCGAAGTAATCGATTGTAATTTTCAACCAATCAGCAACCGGTATGATTGTGACAGCAAATCGGTACATTTTTTACTGACTACTTGGCACATCCTTAGCTCAGCCATCAAACTACGTGTATTAACATTGCAGCGGAGTTATGTCTTAGCTCATTTGACAGGAGCGATCGCCCGCAAAAGCGAATAACCGTTAAAAAGTGTGAGACAATCAGAGAGCGCCAATGACACGTCGGTTCGTCGGTGCTAGTATACTATTAGCATTTCCTCAGTTGTTAATTGAAAGCTTTTCGTTGCCCGTCAGATTTGTGACATAAAAAGAAGTGAACAAAAGGGAGGGAATGTGCATGGGAGAACAAATGGGAAAGTTCGGAAAAGGTCTCTTGAAGAGGGCATACAGCGCATAAGCGTACAAGACCTTATAGCTCCTTACCACAACGGGTTATGAACAACAAGATACCCTGAAGGTTCAGGGTAGGTGGAGTCAATTTCACTAAGTGTTTACTATAGATAGTGGAATATATAGATGAGCGAAGATAAATCCTCTGTCTCCAAACGAACTGTCAAACGTGTCTCCAAACGAGCATGACGTCCCGATTTCAATGGAAATATTCAGGGCTGTGACGTCATATGCGCGTGTGCACGGTCAAAAAAATCGACTCAGCCATGCTTTTGCTCATCTATAGATTCTACTATCTATAGTGTTTACCAAATATTTAAGAACACAATCGCGCATAGACTAGGCAGTTACTTATCAGATGATAAGAAGTTCCATGATCGGATTGACAACTATTACAAACAGATAATTCAACGCGTAATCTGCAATGTGATAGTTCAGTGACCTGTCAAGGCCTTGAATAGGACACTGCAACTCTGTTTAGACATATTAGCTAAATAGCTTGCTACTACCAGAGATGGCTCCCGGATGTACAATTTTGTTTGATGACATGAATCCAGACTACTCCAATGCCATTTGTGCTAAGTGACATCCCAAGAGTTGATCAAAAGCTTCACCCAACACTTGGATATTGGAATAGCTGGCTCAGGACCAATAAAGTCATGTGATGCTCCATTACGAGCTAACTCATCAGCCAATTCGTTTCCAGCTATGGAAGTTCCTCAATTTGAGTTCGACATGCGATTACTAACTTCGACCTTGAGTTGGCCGAGGCGAGAGCTTTAACAGCTGCTTGGCTATCCGAACAGAAGTATAAGTTTACGATGACGACGTGGGAGGCTATTTACCTACGAATGCGTCCTCCGAACAAGAGCTCACCGAGAATCTCATCTCTTCTGGTCAATGGTAGATCTGGCATTTGTAAGTAACGTCAATGAAACTGAAGTAGTTGAAGCGCCATCCACGATGTTGAGACCAGACCTCCATCATAAACCGTTTGTTATACGTTTAGACATACAGCGTACTTTGAATCGTTCTCGAAGTATCACCTCCAATCAAGAATTAGATTTCATTGACGCTGTAAAGTCGGAGTTTGCCTCACTCGATTTGCAAAATCGTTGGTGGAACCGATGTGAATATGGCTATCTCAGCGTTCTACAGTACTGTTTATGATACGGTCAGAAGGCATACTACTATCCGTAGATGTTCCACGCGTCGGACATTCAAGCAACCTTGGTGGAACGCAGACTTACAACACATGCGTAACGTTCTCCGCAAGGCACGACGACGGTATTTCAAAAACCGGAATTTTGAGAATAGAACGTTTCTTCAACGCATCGAAGCAGAGTATGGCGAATTTGTTAACACTACTTTCCGTAACTACATTTTTCGTGTCCAAGAGGAAGTTAAGTCGAACCCATCATCGTTTTGGCGGTTCATTAACAGCAGGAAGAACTCACAGCAGGTTCCTTCGGAAATGTCATTTGGCGACGTTACTTCCAGCGGCACCTCTGAAGCAGCTGAACTTTTTGCCAGTTTCTTCAAATCTGTGCCACATCTCCTCCAACCTCAGCCCGCGCTATAGAATCTCTGCAATCGTACAACGTCAATCTCCAACGCACGATATTCTCTACTGCAGAAATAGCAAGCGCCTTGAGCTCTATTGATCCATCAAAGTTCCCTGGTCCAGATAAACTGTCGCCAAGCTTTATTCATAACTGCTCCCTTCGATGTGCTGGGAATTCCAGTTTGTCTTCTGTTCAACTTGCTATAACGCAGGGCATCTTCCCAGATGCATGGAAGCTATCCGCAGGTACTCCAATACACAAAACGGCTAGGATTCATAAAGTTGAAAATTACCGTCCCTTATCAATATTATGCTGTCTGGCGAAGACGTTCGAGCTCCTTATCCATGAAAGGCTGTATCCGGCTGCCGTCCCTATCATTTCTGAATATCAGCATGGATTCGTAAAAAACGTTCAACAGTGACGAATCTCATGACATACACCAGCATGTTGAACTCAAGCCTAGAAAAACGATGTCAAGTGGACAGAATCTACATAGATTTTTCGAAAGCATTCGATATAGTACCGCACACTTTGTTGCTTAGGAAGCTTGACCGCCTTGGATTTCCTGATTGGATTATCGACTGGCTCTGTTCATACTTGACTGGAAGATCCGCCTTTGTCAAACTAGGTGTTGAAAAGTCAGACACATTCATGACGCCATCTAGAGTACCGCAAGGGTGCGACCACCTTGGTGCGACCGACTTCGTTCCCACCGCCTGATGTACGCTGACGATCTAAAATTTTTTTGGATAGTATCTTTGCTTGTCGACTGCTCTGCTCTACAGCATGATCTCGATACCATAGCCCATTGATGTGTGCTGAATGGCATGGATTTGAATTCAAAAAGTGCAAAATCATCAGTTTCAACAAATCAAGGACGCAAATCGATTTCAACTACTCATCAGATGGAATTTTACTGGATCGCGTCTCTTCCATCAATGATCTTGGCGTAACAATGGACACACAACTCAATTTCAGCGAGCATATATCTTTGACCACCGTCAAAGCTTTTGCAGTGCTCACTTTCATTCGTCGCAACGGCGCGTATGCTTTAAAAAGTTTGTACAACTGTCTTGTTCGCAGCGTACTTGAATATGCCGTACCAGTTTGGGCATCGTTCCATGAAGTGCAGTCAGCCCGTATCGAACGAGTTCAACGTAGTTTTGTCCGGTTCGCCCTCAGGAGGTTGCCCTGGACCAATCATTTGCGATTACCGCAGTACGAGGATCGTTGTCAACTAATACACTTGGAACTGCCAATGACGTGTATATTTGCAGAGGATGTTCGCCTTTGACCTGCTAAGCCGCCGGCTGGACTGTGAGGAGCTACTACAAAATTTGTGTCCCAATTAACCATACATAAGTGGTCCCAATTAACCATAAGTGGTGTAGAACTACGGTTTACAGGATTCTCTTCCATAAAACCGAGTTCCCATAATCGGTAAGTACTAGAAAATGCTCCTTGATTGAGATGTATGTGTAGTGGGGCCACGTCGAAGAGAACTTCGAAAACAGCCGTGGCAGTTGAAGAGAGTGTATCAGTCATTACCATTAGGCACGTCCTTTGAAGATGGTCTAATTTAGACTGAATTGTTCTCACTTCCCCTTTTGCCACCACACAAGACACTCATAAGCCAAAATTGGTCGCACAACTGTTGTGTAAATCCATTTGATATATTTGGGTTTAAGACCCCAAGTTTTACCGAAGGTTCGTCAGCATTGGCCGAAAGCCATACACGCCTGATTCTGAACTCAATGTTAGCAGGAAAGCTTTGAATCTAAAATTAGACCAAACCCACTATCAATAGTCAGATAGTCGTCGGCAAATCCATAGGTAGGAAAACCGTCATTATTGAGTAATCTCAGTAGCGTATCTGCAACGAGATTCCCCCTTAGAGGCATCCGCATACACTTAATTTCCTAATCGCAGCTTGACGTCATGTCTAATAGAGATATCGGTTTTTAAGCATCTGGTGAAATGCACTCTCAACATCCAAACGCCATCACGAATGTGATGATCGATAATACGTTCTAAGCATTTCATAAGAAATGAGGTTAGACTGATTGGTCTAAAACTCTTTGCTTATTCATACGAAGCACGTCCTCCTTTTGGGATAAACTTTACAGTGACATCCGCCAGTATATGGGAATATATCCAGTAGCAAAACTGCATACTAAAAGCTTTTTCAAAACATGTTTGATATGCTCAAAACCTCTCTGAAGTAGAACAGGATACGTCCCAGCCTCTCCTTGAGATTTGTATCGATTCAGTACTTATGATTCTACGTGCTTGAGCCCAAGACCCATAGTTACATGAAAAGACATCAGGAACATCTGAAGATGTTATAAAGACACATCCAGGGAAGTACGTATCAAATAAGTGCTCAAACGTTAATAAGTTCAGAAGAAGTGTAGTCGCTATTTGCCTTGGGAATTTTGGCAACTTGGAAATCCTTGGATATCACAATAATTTTATTTAATCGATCGGCGTTACTCAAATTGGAAACATTTGCACAAAGCTTATTCCAGCCGGATCGCTCAGCAGACTGTAGAGTTTTCTTGTAAGCTTTTCGAGTTTCTTGGTTCTGCAATGCAGGCCTCAGCACGAACGAATCGTTCTTATTTTGAGAACCTTTCAAATTGCACAAAGGCCGTTACAAATATTTAAATTAAATTATGTTCTACTGGTAAAGGTCAATAATGAAAAATAAATATTAAAATGGAAAAAAGCAATACAACTCCTAGGATTTGTTAAATAATATTCTGAAACTCCTCAAAATTGTTCGATTTTTTTTTGTTGCCAAGCTTGGAACCACCGACTGTCGGAGGTGATATTCGGCTATTTACCCCATTTAGTGGCTTCGTTGGCAACATCCGAACGGGATGGCAACCCGAGCAAAGGCAGATAACTGAAATGATATCAAACTGATAACACGATTAGTTATCCTTATTATCATTTTGATATTTAGTTATCAATCATGTGATTAACTGATAACTGAATAATAACAAATTTTATTATCAATACAAATTTTCTTCTAAATTTCGCGTCGTTCAGAAATGGGGCTAAGCATTCTACCCTTGCCAACATACTACTTCTGTTAAATGTAGCCGGCCTATGCTATGAATATTGTGACAAGAACTGTTTCCAAACACTGAACTGAAATTTTCGTCTAAGCAGAGAGTGATTTTCCCCGTTACCCTCGATATCTATTGTTTTGTTTATTACTCTGTCAACAAAGGAATTTACACAAGAGTTGAAATTTTCTTATTTGTTTTATGCTATGCTTATTAACTTTACTTTCATTTCAGGTGTCGTTGAATAATGAAATATGTATCTGAGAACCAATCAAGCGTTGTAGTTTATTAAGTACTTAAAATGGCCTTGCAGCTCCCGGAATATATGATCCAAGGGCATGTGCTCATTCAGGAACGGTGAATAATCTTGACTAACCGCCAAGCTAACCGCAACATAATTCATCTTGGGATCCACAGTGCTTATATATATTGAGAAGCGGAAATTTTAACTGGAAATGTCGGATAATCAAGAAATTGCAACGATCTGGTCTGTTGTGGAGAAAACAATCATGCTCGCACTTTAGTCGATCTAGCAATGGGCTCAACTATTGACAGTTTAAACCTAGGTTTGGACGCAAAAGACAAACCAAAGCTAGATCATCTGAAGCCAAACCTTCAAAAGTCGATGTTGAAAGGACGGTCGACGCATGGGAATATTGAGATGTGAAATAGAAAATCCTTTGGAAGGTGTTTTGTCACAGTAACCCAAAAAATATGTTTTAACTAGTCGACCCGGCAAACGTGGCAGACATTGTAGGTTAAAATGCACGTTGTGGACTCTGTACCCATACGAATCCTAATTTTAGTTTTCCACAATTTATTCAACCTTGCTCGTGATTTTCGCATGAGCAAATATCATATAAACCCGCCGGAAACGATAAAAACATATCTGCAGAAGGAATTAAGTCATAGAACATTGACTGAACTGATAGATTTGAATTTATATAAATAAAAACTACTTGAGGTTGATTTGACTAGCGAGAGGATTCACTCATGGCCGGATTGAGGAAGAGGTGAGAGGGGGGCTTTGAGTCATGGCCCCGGGCCCTCACATAACCGTATGTACCAAAATCAACCTTTTTCGTACATTTAGGGGCTCCCGAAAACTGTCGACCCGTACGATAAACCGTATTTATTCTAATTGATTGCTGGTTCGCTATTTTGAATTTAATTCGGTTATCATTTTTGTTATATTGACTGGTAATTCAACCAAAATGATAACAATTCTAGTTATCAATATAACTGGATAATAAAGTTTATTATTAATAAGTTATTCTGTTCCCAACTCTGTACAGCTGACTGTTATTTACGTAAAATGGTCATATGGCATCATGATTTGATTATAAATAGTTTTCAGTAAATGCAAGATTGTAGAAAGCGTATCGCTCTTCTCTTCTGCTCCTCAAGAAAGCGTAATTGGGTGAGTACCTAGAGACGACGCCGTGCAATCACTCGATTCGAGTTCGAATCCCAGTGCATGGCAACATTTTTCTCAATGCGTAACGAAGTCGGCAAAGAAGATTCAACTATTTTGGTCGATAAAACAGTGATGGCTGATAATTAAATAATAACTAAATCAGTTATTTGAGTAAATATCATGTATAACAAAATGTGTTATCAATTTGGTATCAGTGATAACTTAATTTGTTTTCATGTAGTTATTTCACGAATAAAATTCTGGTATCATTTTTGTTATGTTGGCTGTTAAGTCAGCCAAAATGATAACAAGTTCAGTTATCAATATGTCCGATAACCGGATAACAGAATTTGTTATCAATTAGTTATTTATTTGTGCTCGGGAACCAACGCCACTCATCAACTTGTGTTAGCTCGTGGATTGCCGCCAGCATGAAGTCAACGAATTGACGGTATTGTAGGCGTAGCACCAAGTTAGAATTCGGAAGTCTGGACTTCCGAACCGAACTTTCTTCCGAAGTTTTATTTGTCAAACTAATTGATGCGTTGTTTAGCGCATCTTTAGGCGAATCCAGCGCACTACTTCCGAAGTTGGGAAAGTTGCCTGTATCTGGAGAAAAATCCAACTTCGGTATAAAAAGCGGTATAAATTTATTCCGGATACACAATACTTGCTAGGGTCCGATCGCAACGACAAAAGTTACGTGCAAGAATCACTTCAAAATACTTTGCAATTGATTAGATGTGTGTGATCCTCCATTACGGATTTCGACAACTTTGCACCAGGAACAGCTGATGACAATTTTTACCTAGGAATGGACAAGAGTTTCAAACGAGCTATCTTCGTTTTCGTCGACACCAGAAAGCAACAAACTCTCGTTTTTGCACGATTCTGAAATACGCGACCGCCACAAAGGCTTCTTCAGAAGCGTCGACGAAAATGTGTAGTTCCACTGAGCGGTAATCGTGGTATGTCAAAGAGTTCTATCTTCTCCAATGATTTGATCCATCGGACGCACTATTCGACAAGTTCATCTGGAATACGAACGTCCCAGCCTACTCCTGAACGCCAAATGTGCTGCGCGAGCAATTTACCGTAAACAACCAAAATATCCAAATGGGGTCGAAGATACTTCTTGGGTGTGTTACAACCAGAGCTTCAAATATTCATCTTCATGAAGCAACTTCGGTCCGAATTTTGACAAACCCTCCCATAAATATTCAGAACATAGAATGACATACCTAGTCAGACGACCACTCCACCACCCTACTTTCATCGCCTATCTCTCCAATGGGAAAAAATTGTGGCTAACATCTCTGGGGTTAGCATTCCACGTCTAGAGATGTCGTAAAATCCCGATTAATCGATTAGTAACTAATCGATTACTCTCGATTCCTGTCGATTATTGAATCGATTGATCGTTGGATAATAATCGATTCAAAATTAATCGATTATTACAACGATGAATCGATTAATCGAAGTAATCAATTAATTTGCGACATCCTTATGATGTCGTAAAATCCTGATTAATCGATTAGTAACAAGTCGATTACTCTCGATCTCTCTCGATTATTGAATCGATTAATCGTTAGGTAATGATCGATTCAAAATTAATCGATTATTACAACGATTAATCGATTAATCGAAGTAATCGATTAATTTACGACATCTCTATCCACGTCGAGCATCCGTGCGAGACAGACGATAGTCCGCGTACGGTCCGTTCCTTTTTCAGGTTTTCCTTACGATTTAAGGTTTTTACCGAAAATCAGAGGAAAGGTTCCTTATTAGCGTGAATTTGAAAGTTATTCCGTTAGTGCGAAAATCAGCGTGATTTATTAGTGAATATTTTCGGCGTCCATCGTCACGCGCGAAAAAACATAATCGTCCCATGCCGATAGTCCCTTGTGGTGGTGAGCTCCGTTCGTCATCTAACACCATCATCAACCATCGAACACAACAATCGCCGCCGTACCATCGCCCCCCGCGGCTTGTACCATCCAGCTGCTGTGCGAGATCGAAGAGTGGCACAACACACACGCGACGGACGGTCCGGTGTGCGCTGCAGAAACAGAGTCTGGTGAAGCAGCATCCAGAGAGTTAAGTACACTCATCCTTCCATTCTCGTTGTTTCCCCCATCCTCCCAGTTTTATTTGATTAGTTTTTTTTTAATTCTTTTTCACTCGCCTCCCCCCGTGTCTCCAAACATTACCTTCGTGTGTGTGTTTTTTTTCTGTCCCTGTGATTAGGGATCCTATAATGAGAGATATGCAAATACTTTTCCAGACGATTTAGCAACGCTGTTACTTTTGTTAGCAAACGCTTCCAGCACTTGCCGCAGCGCAAAATGTTGAAGCTTGTATATGACTCTGTATTTGATAACAATTTGGAATATGTTTGTCTGTCCACTAACAGTGTTTAAGTAAGCATTATCTCTAAAATAAAAGTGCAATACAAATAGGCGAAACAAGATACATAAAATAGTATACTTCTACTCGCGAAAGTAAAACAAATTGTTTATTCGATGAAATTTTTCTTAAAATCTATCTCAATACCTCTCAACCTCGTCTCAATCTGCAACAATAACAACGTTCATTTGGCTCACGTTTTGACAGTTCTCAATGCTCGATTGGCTTACAATGGCCGCTTTCGCATATCTCTCATTATAGGATCCCTACCTGTGATAAGTGTCTAGTTTAGAATTGTGCGTGCCTCGCTGCAGCGGCACACCCCGTGTCCGCAATGCACGAAGGCGATGATGGCGGGGGTACTTCGTATTCCCTGTCTGATGCTTCATTGCATTCTGGTGCACCGATAAAAAACTTAATGGACACTAGCAACTCAGATGTTTCCCCCACGAACCCCCGCCACAAGACCTACCCTCCCGACGCTAGTGGGCCTTACGCTGTTTTCTTCCGACCCAAAGGCAAACGGTTAAATATCAGTCAGATTAGCAAAGATCTGGAAAAGCGTTTTTCGTCTGTCACAACCATTGACATGGTTGGGTCTAGTAAGTTGCGCGTCACTTGTACTGATCGCAAACAGGCCAACGAGATTGCTTCCTTTGAGCTTTTCACTCTTGAATACAAGGTCTATCTCCCGTCAGCAGTGTGTCAAATCGCGGGAGTGATCACGGAGGGACCATGACATGCGAGAGTTTGAAACAAGGCTCTGGCCGTTTCAAAAATGCTTCGCTGCCTTCTGTTGAGATTCTGGACTGCAAGCAAATGCATTCAGTATCGCAGGAGGGGGAGAAGCGAGTTTATTCGCCTTCAGACTCCTT
Organism: Armigeres subalbatus; assembly: GCF_024139115.2. Taxonomy (NCBI): domain Eukaryota; kingdom Metazoa; phylum Arthropoda; class Insecta; order Diptera; family Culicidae; genus Armigeres; species Armigeres subalbatus. The sequence goes on along the minus strand of NC_085139.1, from coordinate 241,842,634 downwards.
CTGTGTGACATTCTCCGGGTCCGCACTGCCTGACTATGTGGTGATTGGCAAACTTCGTTTACCTGTTCGGCTGTATGTACCGAAGGTGATGAATTGTGTTAATTGCAAGCAGCTGGGCCACACCGCTCAGTACTGCTGCAATAAACATCGCTGTGCATCGTGCGGAGAGAAGCATGTGGATGGCGCGTGCAAGACGGCGCCGAAATGTGTTTATTGCAACGAAGGCCCACCACATGCTCTCGAAGCCTGCCCGACGTACATACAGATGCGAATTCACCAGAAACGGTCTCTTCAGCAGCGTTCTCGTCGAAGCTACGCCGAGATGCTGAGAAAGGCCGCTTCATCGGTTGTTTCTGACACCATCTATTCGTCTCTTCCTCTGGACGATCAAGGCAGCTCTGACTCTGAAGTTGGAAATGGGATTCCCTTTGTTTTCAAAGGCTCAACGAGGAAACGAGTAAAACAAAGCCAGCGACCCTCGAAAAGCCTAGAAAACAGCCCCAAAGTGAGCCCCATTCCAACATGGTCAATTCCAAAGCAGGTGGAACTCAAAAACGTTCAACTTTTGTGATTCCACATCGGGATGAACGAGAGTTTCCACCGCTTCCGGGGACATCTAAAATCCCAGATGCCCCATTTGTTTCGATTTCTCAGCCAGAAGGAGAGCATAGAGAGCGAACGGAAGAACATCTGAGCGCTCCAATGTTCACGCTTTCTGGCATCGTGGAGCTCATTCTCAACTTCTTTGATGCTTCCGACCCCGTGAAGAAGATGGTGAAAGCAGTTCTTCCTATTTTGACTCCTCTCCTGAAGCAGCTGGCTTCAAAAATGCCCCTCCTCGAGTCATTCGTATCCTTCGATGACTAACTTAGTCAATGAGGGTAAGATGATTTCGATTTTACAGTGGAACTGTCGAAGTATTCTTCCGAAATTAGATATTTTTAAATTTTTAGTTAATAAATTACAATGCGTTTTGCTTTATGTGAAACGTGGCTAACACCAGATGCAAACCTTCACTTTCCTGATTTTAACATCATCCGCCGTGATCGGGCAAATGGACATGGAGGGGTGTTGTTAGGGATCAAAAACTACACTCCTTCTATAGAGTCGATCTTGCCCCGATGTCAGGCACCGAATCTGTCGCATGTCAGGTGACTATCCGAGGAATAGACCTCAGTATCGCCTCGATATATCTTCCTCCAAACACCGCGATATCTCGTAGAGATCTCTCGCACATCTGCTCGGTTATGCCCGAGCCACGGTTGCTCTTGGGAGATTTTAACTCCCACGGAACAGGCTGGGGGGAACTGTACGACGACAACCGTTCAACAATGATATACGACCTCTGCGACGACTTCAATATGTCAATTTTGAATACAGGAGAAGTTACACGAGTGGCACCTCCAGCAAGAGATAGCCGTCTAGATCTTTCCATTTGTTCGAGCTCATTATCGTTGGACTGTACTTGGAAGGTGGTCCAAGATCCCCATGGTAGTGATCATTTGCCGATCGAAGTTTTAATTTCCAATGGACATTATCAATCTGCCCTCTCATATGACCTCACAAGGCACATCGATTGGGGAAAATATGCAGAAGCCATCATCGATGGCATACAGTCGATAAAGGCTCTTCCCCCACGAGAAGAGTACCAGTTTCTAACTCAGTTGGTTCTTGACAGCGCTCTCCATGCACAACGCCGGCCGGTGCCAGGAGCTTCGGTTCGTAGGAAACCACATAGTCCGTGGTGGGATAGCGAGTGCACACGACTCTATCGTGAGAAATCCTCTGCGTTTAAAGATTTCCGGAAAAACGGGTCGATTCTTCTTCACAAACGGTACGTCGCGCTTGAAGTCCAGTTCAAGAAGCTGGTGAAAGTGAAGAAACGCGGATATTGGCGCACTTTCGTTGAAGGCTTGTCGCGGGAGACTTCAATTAAAACTCTTTGGACCGTCGGAAGGAGAATGCGCAACGCGTCGTCCTTTAACGAAGATCGTGAAACCTCGCCGCGGTGGATACTCGACTTCGCAAAGAAAGTTTGTCCGGACTCGGTACCAGTGGAGCAAGTGTCACGTGATACTTTTGCTAACAGGGATGATATGGATCGCCCGGTTTCGATGATCGAATTCTCGCTTGCTTCCTTTCATGTAACAATTCAGCTCCAGGGATAGATAGAATCAGGTTCAATTTGCTCAAAAACCTCCCAGACGTCGCGAAGAGGCGCTTATTGAATTTGTTCAATCAATTCATGGAGTCTAACATTGTTCCGGATGATTGGAGGCAAGTGAGGGTGATTGCCATCCAAAAGCCCGGAAAACCTACGTCGGATTGTCATTCATATCGTCCTATCGCGATGCTGTCGTGTATTCGGAAGCTTATGGAAGATGATTCTCTTCCGGCTAGACAAATGGGTTGAATCGAATGGTTTGTTGTCAGATACGCAATTTGGTTTTCGTAGGGAAAGGGAACGAACGACTGTCTTGCGTTGCTTTCTTCAGAAATTCAGTTAACTTTCGCTAAAAAGAGCAAATGGGCTCAGTGTTTTTGGACATTAAGGGGCTTTTGATTCAGTTTGCGTCGATATCTTATCTGACAAACTCCACTCGTGTGGTTTTCACCAATTTTGAACAACTATTTGTACAATTTGTTGTCAGAGAAGCGTATGAGTTTTTCTCATGGTGACCTGGCAACTTCAAGAATTAGCTACATGGGTCTCCCCAGGGCTCATGTTTGAGTCCCTTCTTTACAATTTTACGTAAGAGATATTGATGAATGTCTCATGCCAAATTGCTCGTTAAGGCAGCTTGCAGATGATTGTGTTGTATCCGTTTCCGGGTCCAACAGCGGTTGATCTGCAAGGACCACTGCAAGATACTTTCGACAATTTGTCTACTTGGGCTTTAAAGCTGGGTATCGAATTCTCTCCGGAGAAAACTGAGATGGTTGTCTTTTCAAAAAAACATAATCCGGCACAGTTCCCTCTGATGGGTAAGAAAATCACTCACAGCATGTCTTCTAAATACCTCGGGGTCTGGTTCGACTCGAAAAGCACCTTCGGGAAGCACATTATGTATCTGACACAAAAATGCCAGAAACGGATCAACTTCATGCGATCAATAACCGGAACATGGTGGGGAGCGCATCCCGAAGATCTTACGACGTTGTATGGAACAACCATTTTGTCGGTCCTCGAATACGGTAGTTTCTGCTTCCAGTCCGCGGTTAAAACCCACTTGCTGAAGCTTCAAGGGTTTCAGCCCCGCTGTCTCCGTATCGCGTTAGATTGTATGATTTCGACACATACTATGAGTTTAGAAGTACTTGCGGGAGTACTTCCTTTGACAGATCGTTTCGCGGAATTATCGTTACGGTTCCTCCTCCGTTGTGAGGTTCTCAATCCATTGGTCATTAACAACTTCGAGAAGCTGCTTGAACAAAATTCTCAATCTCGATTCATGAGTATTTACCACTGGTATATGACGCTAGAGGTAAGCCCATCTTCGGTTGACACCAATCGTGCTAACTTCTTAGACTCCTACAGTTCCTCTGTATCATTTGATCTGTCCATGAAACAGGAGGTTCATGGAATACCAGACTTCCTTCGTGCGGAGGTAATACCTCCATTATTTGCAAGCAAATACGGGCACGCCAGCCAGGAGAGAAGCTTTTTCACAGATGGGTCCAAATCGAATGACTCCACTGGTTTCGGTGTTTTTAACGTTTTCCATAGCGCCTATTTTAAGCTCAAAGAGCCTTGTTCCGTGTATACTGCTGAGCTAGCAGCTATACACTATTCACTCCAACAAATCGCATCCTCACCTCCTCACCACTTTTTCATCTTCACCGACAGTCTAAGTTCCTTGGATGCTGTTCGGTCAATGAAACTCAGTTAGGCACTCAGCGTATCTCCTGAATGGGATACGGAAAGCTTTGAGTGCTTTATCAAAACGGTCTTACACAATCACCATGGCCTGGGTCCCTTCTCATTGCTCGATTCCGGGCAATGAGAAAGCGGACACTTTGGCTAAGGTGGGCGCTATGGAAGGTGATATTTATGATCGACAAATCACCTTTGATGAATTTTTCTCATTAGTTCGTCAGGAAACCTTGATCAGCTGGCAACAAAAATGGACAAATGGGGAGATGGGTAGATGGTTGTTTTCAATTCGTCAACAGGTATCGAGGCGACCATGGTTCAAAAAATTGAATTTGGGACGAGATTTCATTCGAACCATGTGTCGTCTAATGTCCAATCACTACTCTTTAAATGCACATCTTTTTCGAGTGGGGCTCTCAGAAGGCAATCTCTGTGTTTGCGGCGCGGATTACCAAGACATTGACCATGTCGTGTGGGCGTGCGAGGAGCATCGTGGCCCCAGATCTGCGCTAACTGAATATCTGCGGGTCCGAGGAAAGCAGCCGAGGTCTATTAGGGAAGTGTTGGCGGATCTTGATCTCGAATACATGTCCCTTGTCCACCATTTTCTGAAAGTGGCTGATGTTAGACTGTAATCGTCGACCACCCATCCCTTTCGTTGTCGTAGTCCTTTAAGAATGTCTTCCTCTTGTTGTCTACCGTTAAATCCCACTCGTATGTCTTCCTCTCGCTGCTGTCTTCCAAAAAATGTTTATCTCGTTACAGATGTGAAACATCGCCAATGATATCAACTGAATATCAACATCATATGTAATTAATTTAAGCACCCTAAATTCCCTTCCTTTCCTTCAATATTATTGTAATCCCTAACCTCGACCAAACCGCGAGTCTTACGGTTCCCCAAAGTTAACATTAGTGTATAAGAATCATAATAAACTGTATTTAAAAACATGATTCCGGCTCCGTAACGCTTCACGGCAAATGAGCCTTCCAAATAAATGATAGATAAAAAAAAAATCTCTGGGGTTAGCGCGCGGTGGGCCCCACTGACAATTCAAAATTAGTAAACAAAAACATCATTTCAGGACCAATTTTCTGTGATGGAGTAATTGTTGTTAAGTGATTGGAATCATTGGAATGAACTTATTACTATTGTCGTTATGTACCACGTATTCCGTGCCGTGAAAAATTTGTTCGGTTTTCAATTTAATTGTTATAAGACCATCATTCAACACAACACGGTTAGTACGGTGCAAAACAAATTTGAATATTTGGTAACAATATTTTATCCGAAAATAACGCCCACAGCAAAATGATAACGTGAATTTTATGCCGGAGCCAGAAGCATAGCTGTGTGTCATCCGGCTGCACTCCACCACCTCATTCATTCGACTGTCACTGAGTGTGCTTATCATGTGCAGAAAAACCCAACTTAATTCACCGAGTAGTGATACTGCCTTTCTCTTATTTAGTCAAGACAACAACCTCATATAGCGCTTGTATGGCTCAGTTCGATGTATTATTTTCTTTATAACTTTTAAACGCAAAGGTCGATATTTATCAAATTCAATAGTGATCAACTAGGTTTTGCCCTCTGTCGAATAAAACTTGTTGAGAGAAAATCGGTTAAGTATTACAGTATGAAAAGTTGCCTAATGTTTTTCTTTGCTTTTGTGCACACATACGCACACATACATACATACATACACACGGACAGACAGACATTTTCTCAGTTCGTTGAGCTGAGTCGATTGGTATATAACGCTATGGGTCTCCCATCTATAAAAAGTTCGTTTTTGTAGTGAAATTATAGCCTTTCGGTACAACTTTGTTGTACGAGAAAGGCAAAAACATAATTAGCATTGTTTATGTTGATGTTTACCGCTGAAAGTGCCTCGCGGATGAAAATCGGATTCAGTCCTGTGTGATAAATCACTTTACTCATTTGAAACGTGTTCAGATTTCAGATGATTTATCAATTTGTAAAATGTGCATAAATATTCAACGACTAATATTCACCCGAATAATGACAGTCTAGAGCAAGATGAATACACCACTAGGTGTTCCAATCTGCCAAATTAACGATTCAGCTATCTTCAATTTTAATATGGGAGAGCCAGCCGGTTTGTTTTCGTTTGCATTGAAAAAGAATTTTTCTACCCCGCCTCTTCTCTTCCACAAACTAAGCACATTGCAACACCTAGCTGTGTATTCATCTTGGTCCAGAGCCGACTATGAATGTGTCTGGTAGACTTCACCAAAAATTTTCGGTTATTTTACACTCTGGTTTCAACGTTTAACGACAGGTACATATTCTTGCAGCTCAGATTTCGATGCTAATCGACGTTCAAGGCAGCGAAATCACTTTCCAACCATTATTGGTCGGCTGGGAATCGAACCCATGACCATCCGCTAATAAGGCGGACGTGTGACCAACTACGCCACGAAACCTCCCCCCCCCAGGCGAAGCCCGCTTAATATTCATAATTCCCAATAAATGCAGCATGCACGATTACAACTAGGATAAACCGGTAGAGTGTCATACAAGCCTGCTACTAATAATAAAACACATTGCTAAGCTTGTTGCCAAATTTATATCAAACCACTTTAGTGAATAACTGGTTGACCCGGCAGACGTAGCCCTGCATAGTAGGCGAGAATACGCGTTGTGAACAGTCGTGCATAATTCCCATACGAATCTTTATTTTAGTTGTATTTTATAATTTTGTGCAAGATTTTGTCTATTTTATTTTTAAATGAGAAAACATCCTTAAGCCCGGCGGAGGTTACAACGAACAGATTTATCTTAGGAATGAAAAAAATCCATCAAGTCGTGAGCCGTTATCCAGGTGGGTGGCACGCCGCCATGTTTTTGCAGCCAACATCTCAGTGTAAAATTCATGATAGTATGTGTTTTGTTTACAAGCATTCACTCATTAGGATGCAGAACTGTCAGTGGGATACGGTCGCGTAATGTTGGCTGCAAAACAAACCTATTGTGTGAGATAGGCATGCCACCGGGCAGCCGTTATCAAGTTATGTGGATACAAACACAGACCAATTCATTTTTATAGATACAGAAGATTGCATTCAAACAGTCATATTATTATTTCGTCTAATGTTCTTGAGCACTTCTTGTATTATAAATTTCGACAGAATAAATGTTTTGTTACCGCTCAATCTAATTTAAAAACAAACAAAGCACATCAATTCACACAAGCTCCTGCTTGAGTCACTTCCATACAGTCGGTCACACCCATTCGCTAATATCCGAAATCCACAAAGAATCAATCTTGCTTCAATTTGGAAATTTTTGTCACGTCCACTACTTGTGCCGCAACATAGGCACAATATTCCCGGGAGGTCCATTCCGAAATCCTATCACGATCACACACGCGCCCCCGCACCGCGCACACTAACCTTCTCGATCGGTTGCCATCAGCAGCGAATTGCCCAGCAGGGGAACGCACTGCGGCCCCGGCAACTGGTTCAGGTAATGTTTGACACTTTTCTTCCGCGAACCATCACTGGTCCGCGACCAAGTCTTCAAAAATAGTTGACCACTACCGTTGCTATTATGGAAGAAAAACCACGCAAGGGTCACCACGCAAAGCAGCACCGTCACCGACAGCGGGAATTCCCTGACCGCGTGCATCAGCTGAGACGCGATCGTTATGATCAGTAGCAACGGCTCTTTCATTGCGCAAGACGACCCAAAGCGCGCGCTCGACAACGACAACGACGATAATCGACTCTGTTTCCGATGGAGTGATTGGCGAGGATCTTGGTCCCAGCACTTGTGTTCCCGACCGATCTATTCCGCAAACTGAAGGAAGCCTTCTGCAAGGAATGGATATTAAAAGAATTTGCGTTTTAGCTTCTGTAGAAGGGAGTGAGGTACGACGCATAGGAGGAGATCGGAAGAGTGTGCGGTTATGGGCTGGGCACCTTACTTACCAGAAAGCGAGCACTGAGAGCTGTTTGTTTAATGTTTTTAAAGATGCAGATCTCTGGTTGTAGTTCAGATAATAGTCCATGTTGGGGTTAATCTCCTTGTTGTGTGTGAGCACATGTGACGCACATTGAGATAAATTTAAATCCAGCTGTCCAAAAGTATGTCTCTATCAATTATTTTGATCAAACCAGTTGTAAATTAAAGACCAAAAATTAATTAAAGGAAAATCTATCTATCAATAGACTCGATTCGGTGTTTCTTGAAACAATGGGCATTGCTACTAGCACGATAAATTCTTGTAATTCAAAAAAGTAATTAATTCCAATATTTCTCAAATCCAATCCAAATCCAATCCAAATCCAATCCAAATCCAATCAAAATCCAATCCAAATCCAATCCAAATCCAATCCAAATCAATCAAATCAATCAAATCAATCCAAATCAATCCAAATCCAATCCAAATCAATCCAAATCAATCCAAATCAATCCAAATCAATCCAAATCCAATCCAAATCAATCCAAATCAATCCAAATCAATCCAAATCAATCCAAATCAATCCAAATCAATCCAAATCAATCAAATCAATCCAAATCAATCCAAATCAATCCAAATCAATCAATCCAAATCAATCCAAATCAATCCAAATCAATCCAAATCAATCCAAATCAATCCAAATCAATGCAAATCAATCCAAATCAATCCAAATCAATCCAAATCAATCTAAATCAATCCAAATCAATCCAAATCAATCCAAATCAATCCAAACCCACTCCAAATCAATCCAAATCCAATCCAAATCCAATCCAAATCCAATCCAAATCCAATCCAATCAAATGTTTCTGGTTTTGGCCAATGAACAACCACCATGCCTCAATGTGCGCAGCTTCAAGTGTGGACCAGACAATTTTGTGCAAAGAGAAGATCATGTTGCCGAGTACTGAGCAATGAGTAAATTGTGTGTGGTGATGACGGTGTAGGGTGCGAAATGTTTGATTGCCGATTCGATTTGCAGTGTGCTAATTGAGCCGTTGTAAATCTCTGTCCTTTGGTTGACTTCCTCTGTTTAGTCGGTAACTGTAAGTCTGTTTTATGATTCAGTAGAGTATTCCCTTTGTTGTCTAAGCAAAGCTGGGTTATTGTGTCGGTCCATCAAACCCTTGATTTGTTATTTTTACAATTCCGATTAGAAATATGCCCGGAAGAGGTGCTTTTGATTGAGAATCTCGTTTTTCGGTGGATGAGCAAAACTTTCTTTTATAGTTTCATGAACGGATTCAAAACCTTTTTTCTAACTCTCACACTTTAGAAGTTTAGCTCAAAAATATGAAGTCAGCATTGGTTTATTGGTTCAAGGAATAACAACCAATTTTTTTTTTCAATTTGGTTTGTTGGAAAATTCCATTTTCCCAGGATAGTACTCCATCGCAGTCGGTTGTCGGATATTTCAGATCTACTTACTGACCCATATTTTCTTTTACTATTTACCATTCAAGATGCATTCACCAAGGCTGTGAAATCAGCGATCTTTCGTTCAAAAATTGAGGACTGAAGTTTTCGGAGCAGCCCTGAGAACAGATTATGCCGGTAAGCGCGGATGTTCAGACAGTTCCATGTGCTCTGAGAATTAATGTTCGTCGTGATGTCTAGGGCTGCAGCACCAAGGGCAATCCCATCTCTTTACCACCAAGTGCATGGATTGGCTAGGAAGAGAATGTTTTAACGAAAGAGCAATGCCAAGTTCGGCATGTTGGGGGATTTCGGGTCGTTATTTAACATTCTTATTGCAGTAAGAGTTGCTGATCTAGTTTTGAGCATGTCGCACTCAGCTCGGTGAAGTTAGATGAGGAATCTGTCAAGACGGTCAAGAACCAGGGACAGACAAACATTTGTTGAACTACACTCAAAAGGTGACATCAAATTCAACATCATTGTGGACAATTCATCACGAGTTTGGAGACGTCAATAAACAAGACCATACGTAAATGGAAAGCAGCCAACAAAGGCTCTCAATATTAGCATTTTAGCAACATTGAACAATTCGGCCAATATTACGATTTAAAGCTGATAACCATCCTTATAACCAGGAATAATGCACATTGATGATGGAACGTGTTTGCGATTATCTTTCAATTCATTAGAATCAAAACTGTGCGGGTCATTCCAGCTTAATTATTTCTTGAGTGCGTTACACCTGCTGTTCGTACTGTAATTGACCACAATAAAGGAAATAACTCTTTGTACACTTTTATTGGTGAATATAAAACGCATTTTTATTATTATTTAAGTCGACATTGATTGATTTGTGCATTGCCAAGGATGAACCGGACAATCGTTTCTGTTGTACGACGGGGAACCCCTTCGGACGTCATTAAAGCTATTAGGTCTTAACATTTTATTTTATGTTGCCCTTAGTCTCCCCTCTTCTGCTTACTTTAATCTTGAGCCCGTCGCGGGGTCGCAGCACGAGATCACCTAACAGTTTGACATCTTCCCGGCGCTCCACGGCTTCGATGCGATAATTACGAAGCACCGTCGACAGAACCATCTTCTCTTCCAGAATTGCAAACTTCTGGCCAATGCAGTTTCTCGGACCGGCACTGAACGGAATATAAGCGTACGGATGCCGGCCAATGCAGTTTTCCGGTCGAAAGTTTTCCGGATTGTACTTGTCCGGATTGGGAAACACTGTTGGGTCTCGATGCAGTTGGTACACCACGATCAATGTCGTCGTTCCCGACGGGATGATGTAATCCTCCACCTGGACGTCCTCGGTCAGTCGACGAGCGATCAACGGAATACTTGGGTACAGCCGAAGCCCTTCCTTGATGCAGCACTCGAGATACTTCATTTCGTTAAGTTCCTGCATGGTGGGTTTGCGTTCGCGGTCACCGTCCATGATGTGGTCGATTTCATCGATGACTCGATCCTGGATGCTGTGGTCCGATCCCAGCAGAAGAAGAATCCAAGCCATGGCGGCAGCCGTCGTGTCGTGACCTCCTATGACGAACGTGTCGACCTCCTCCCGGACGTCTAAATCTGTCAGCCCGTTTCCATCCAGGGAACCCTCAATCAGGAGATCCAGGAAAGCCAATTGTTTTTTGCGGCAGCAACCAGCTGGTTCCTCCGCAACGTTGTTGTTGTTAAGGTCGATCGTTTCTTCCACGTGACGTCGCTTAGCCAGAATCTCAGCCTTTCGCTCTCGAACCACTCGATCGGAGAAGTTGTGTAACACCTGAAGGCAGTCCTGGTGCCTTTGGTAGTCTTCGGTTTGCTTGAAGATGAAGTCCGGCCGTAGCCAAACTTTCTGCACTCGATTGCGGATGATTTTACCAATTCTGAAAGCAAAAACAAAACGGTCAAACAGATTTCAACATAACAACACGATAACCTGATCAAGGATTACTGTTTGTGAGCTCGGACGTATTCTGAGTCGGAGTTCATCTGCGCGTTCACTGGACATCCCATAGCGGTTTCTGTAATTAATCAAAAAAAAATTAACTCCTATCATCCGCACAAACTGAATCAACAAACCGCAAAAAATGTCCAATGCACACAATGTGGTCAAGGGTACGATGTCGAACCCATCGCCATTCTCCAGCTGCTCCGCGAGCTTTTCGTTCATGATTAGCGCTTGCTTGTGGAAAATGTTGACAAACTCGGAAAGGATTTTGAAATGGAATGCCGGCGTCAAGGTCTTCCGCCGCGGGTGCCAAATGCTGGCGCGGGATGTGAGCAAACCGTTGCCCAACCAAGGCTTCATGAAATCGTAATCGACGCTTTTCTCCACCAGCTTCGGGTTGCTGAGTATGGGCTGTGAAGTGGAAAAGGAAGAGAGAATATGAGTTCCGAACGTTGCAAAATGCATTGAAAGGTCATCTCAAAGAATAGGTCATTTGACCGAATAGACCATTTGACCGAATAGGCCATTTGACTGGATACGAATAGGCCATTTAACCGAACAAACCATTTTACCGAATAGGCCGTTTGACCAAATAGGCGATTTGACCGAACAGTCCATTTGACCGAATGAACCATTTGACCGAAAACGAATAGGCCATTTGACGTAATAGGGCGTTTGACCAAATAGACCATTTGACCGAATAGGTAATTTGACCGAATAGACCATTTGACTGAATGGGCCATTTGGCCGAATAGGACGATTGATCGAATAGGTAATTTTACCGAATAGTCCAGTTTACTGAATAGGCCATTTAACCGAATGGGCCCATTTGACCGAATAGATCATTTAACCGGTTTGGCCATTTGTAGACTTGTGCGCCACCGCGCCACGCCGCCGTCAAAAATGAATCGGCGTACCACTGCATGACAATTTTACACGCCGCCGAATATTTTTTGGCACGCCGATGGCTATTGGAGGACTATTAAGCCAATTACGTACATTTTTTGAGCATTTTTATATTTTTAGTCAAGTTCATATTACATTTATCTTCTTTCAAGTATGCAGAAATTATTAGATTGCGACCTTCTCACAACTGTTACTAGTACAAGCTGATTTTGCTGTACAAGTATGGGGCAAATATAAAAATATTTTTTCTAAGGCTGCGTCCTGATCGCCCGAATTTAATTCGAATTGAATTTAAAAGTGACACTTGAACAGTTCCCGAAATACGTTGCACACATAACAAAATTACTTATCTGGGAATTGACGACTGAAGTTTTGCTATGAAGATTGAATTTCTTTCGGGAGTCATTAAGACTGCTATCGCCGAAAGAAATTCAATCTTCATAACAAAATTACTTTTGACCAAAATACAATTGTTTGTGACAGATCGGTCTTATTGAAAAGCACTTGCGATTCTTATGATCGGGTGATTTTTGATTTTCGAACTATCATTTTCAAGTTTAATTTGATTTGAAATCAGGAAATGAGACGCAGCCCAAGAAATCCATATGTTTTGAAACTCCTATAAGAATTTCTTTGTTCATTATTTCAGAATTCCATTGAATATTTACATTTAATTTAATTTGGAAACTTGAAAAGTTTTTTTATTTCCTATAAACATTCTTTGAAATTACTTCAACTTGAATTTCTCTTGGAATTTCTTTAGGAATTCTTTTAGTAACTTTTCAAGAATATCTTCTGGAAGCCAATCGAGATTTTTTTTGTGATCTATAGAGAGATTTAAAAATGGGTTCTTGGAGCAATATCCGCGGAAACTCTTGAAGGAACTCGAGGAAGAGCAGGCAGGAGGGAATTCCCGGGGGTAGGGTGGAGTTGGGTTAGAAATGTTAAGTGTGATTCGGGAGAAGTTCATTGGATACTTCTAAAGAGTTCTCCAAGTAATTTATGGAGAGTTCTTGGAATAATTTTCAGAAGAGCTTCAGAAAAAAAATCTTTGAAGAAAAACTGGATGACATTCTAGGGGACCATCCATAAAAATCTAAATAATACGCAGATAGGTTTCTGGAGGAATTCACGGGAAGAATTCTTGGAGCACCTTTCCGAGGAATTTCTGGAGAAGCTTTTCGAAGAACTCCTGGAGGAACGTCGTAACTAATTTCTGGTGGAACCTTCGAAAAAATGTATGGAAGAACTTTCGGCGGAATTCCTAGACGAAGTTCTAAAGTTCTATTCCTGGAAGAACTTCAGGAGAGATGCTTGCAAGAAATTGAGGAGAATTTATTGGAGGAACTTCCGCAGAAATACCTGGAGAACCTTCAAGAGCAGCTTTTGAAGGAATTGCTGGAAAACCGTTCAGAGGAATTCCTGGAGGAACTTTTGGAGGATTGCCTGCAAGAATTTGCAGAGTGATTTTTGGAGAAACCCAAGTAACCAAAAGTTCCTTTAGGAGCACGTTTTCCGGTTAATCAGCTTCACTGAGCTGCTTATGCAAAAAACGTACTCTTAAAGGAAATTTTGGTTACTTGGGAGCTTCCGAAGAAATTGCTTTAGAAACTTCCTTTTGAATTCCTGAAGGAATTTCGATAGAACTCCTCACCTAATTCCTTTTGGAAATTCAGAGAAACTCCTGAAGGAACTTCCGGGGCGATTTCTGGAGGAATTTCCGAAGGAATTCTTGGAGAAACTCAGAAGGAATTCCTGGAGAAGCTTCCGAAGGAATTCCTGGAGGACCGTCTGAAGAAATTCCCAGAGGAACTTCCGAGGGAATTCCTCGAGGAGCTTTCAAGGGAATTCCTGGAGGAACTTCTAAAAGAATTGCTGGAGGAACTTCCGAAAGAATTCCTGAAGGAACTTCCGAAAGAATTCCTGGAGGAACATCCGAAGGAATTCCTGGAGGAACTTCCAAAAGAATTCCTGGATGAACTTCCGGAGGAATTCCTGGAGGAACTTCCGAAGCGATTCCTGGAGGAACTTCCAGAGTGATTCCTGGAGGAACTCCCGAAGGAATTTCTGAAGGGACTTCCAACGGAATTTCTGGAGGAACTTCCAAAGGAACTCCTGGAGGAACTTCCGAAGGAATTTCTGGAAGAACTTCCGAAGGATATCCTGGAGGAACTTTCTAAGGAATTCCTGGAGGAACTTCCGAAGGAATTCCTGGAGAAACTTCAAAAAGAATTGCTGGAGGAACTTCCGAAGGAATTCCTGGAGGAGCTTCCGAAGGAAATCCTGGAGGAACTTCTTAAAGAATTGCTGGAGAATCTTCCGAAGGAAATCCTGGAGAAATTTCCGAAGGAACTTTCGAAAGAATTCCTAGAGGAACATCCGAAGGAATTCCTGAAGGAATTTTCGATGGAAATTCCTGAAGAAATTTCCGGAGGAATTCCTGGAGGAACTTCTGAAGGAAATCCTGGAGGAACTTCCGATGGATTTCCTGGAGGAACTTCCGATGGAATTCCTGAGGGATTTTCCGAAGGAATTCCTGGAGGAACTTCCAAAAAGAATTCCTGAAGGAACTTCGAAAGGAATTCCTGGAGGAGCTTATGAAGGAATTCCTGGAAGAGCATCCAGAGGAATTCCTGGAGAAGCTTCAAGACGAAATCTTGGAGGAGCTACCAGAGGAATTCCTGGAGGAGTTTCTGGAGGAATTCCTGGAGGAACTTTCGAAGAATTTCCTGGAGGAACTTCTAAAAGAATTGCTGTAGGAACTTCCAAAAGAACTCCTGGAGGAACTTCCGAAAGAATTCCTGGAGGAGCATCCGAAGGAATTCCTGAAGGAACTTCCAAAGGAATTTCTGGATGAACTTCCGAAGGAATTCCAGAGTGATTCCTGGAGGAACTTCCGAAGGAATTTCTGGAGGAACTTCCGGAAAAAAATATCGAGGAACTTCCAAAGAAACTCCTGGAGGAACTTCCGGAGGAACTTCCGAAGGATATCCTGGAGTAACTTCTGAAGGAATTCTTGGAAGAACTTCTGGAGGAACTTCCGAAAGAATTCCTGGATAAACTTCCGAAGGAGTTCCTGGAGGATTTTCAGGAGGAATTCCTGGAAGAACTTCCGAAGAAATTTTTGGAAGGACTTCAGAAGAAATTTCTGGAGGCGCTTCCGAAGGAATTCCTGGAGTAGCGAAGGAATTCCAGAGTGATTCCTGGAGGAACTTCCGAAGGAATTTCTGGAGGAACTTCCGGAAAAAAATATCGAGGAACTTCCAAAGAAACTCCTGGAGGAACTTCCGGAGGAACTTCCGAAGGATATCCTGGAGTAACTTCTGAAGGAATTCTTGGAAGAACTTCTGGAGGAACTTCCGAAAGAATTCCTGGATAAACTTCCGAAGGAGTTCCTGGAGGATTTTCAGGAGGAATTCCTGGAAGAACTTCCGAAGAAATTTCTGGAAGGACTTCAGAAGGAATTTCTGGAGGCGCTTCCGAAGGAATTCCTGGAGTAGCTTCAGGACGAAATCTTGTAGGAGCTACCAGAGGAATTCATGAAGGAGTTTCTGGAGGAGGAGGAACTTCTGAAGAATTTCCTGGAGGAGCTTCTAAAAGAACTGCTGAAGGAACTTCCGAAAGAATTCCTGGAGGAACTTCCGAAAGAATTCCTGGAGGAGCATCCGAAGGAATTCCTGAAGGAACTTCCAAAGGAATTCCTGGATGAACTTCCTAAGGAATTCCAGAGTGATTCTCGGAGAAACTTACGAAGGAATTTCTGGAGGAACTACCGAAGGAATTTCTGGAGGAACTTCCGAAAAAATTTCTCGAGGAACTTCAAAAGAAACTTCTGGAGGAACGTTCGAAGGAGTTCCTGGAGGAACTTCCGAAGGATATCCTGGAAGAACTTTCGAAGGAATTCCTGGAGGAACTTCTGAAGGAATTCTTGGAAGAACTTCTGGAGGAACTCTTGGAGGAACTTCTGAAAGAATTCCTGGAGAAACTTCCGAAGGAGTTTCTGGAGGATTTTCAGGAAGAATTCCTGGAAGAGCTTCCGAAGAAAT
Source organism: Armigeres subalbatus (assembly GCF_024139115.2). NCBI lineage: Eukaryota > Metazoa > Arthropoda > Insecta > Diptera > Culicidae > Armigeres > Armigeres subalbatus. The sequence goes on along the minus strand of NC_085139.1, from coordinate 241,826,452 downwards.
TTTTGGAAGGACTTCAGAAGGAATTTCTGGAGGCGCTTTCGAAGGTATTTCTGGAGGAGCTTTCGAAGGAATTCCTGGAAGAACTTCAAAAAGAATTGCTGGAGGAACTTCTAAAAGAAATGCTGGAGAATCTTCCGAAGGAATTACTGGAGAAATTTCCGAAAGAACTCCTAGAGGAACTTCCGAAAGAATTTCTGAAGGAACTTTCGATGGAAATTCCTGAAGAAACTTCCGATGGAATTCCTGGAGGAACTTCCGAAGGAATTTCTGGAGGAACTTCCGAAGGAATTCATAGAAGAACTTCCGAAGGAACTTCGAAAAGAATTCCTGAAGGAACTTCGAAAGGAATTCCTGGAGGAGCTTATGAAGGAATTCTTGGAGGAACTTTCAGAGTTTCCGGACGAAATCTTGGAGGAGCTTCCAGAGGAGTTATTGGAGGAGTTTCCGGAGTAATTCCTGGATGAAGCTCTGGGGAAATTCCTGCAGGAACTTCCGAATGATTTCCATGAGGAATTTCCGAAGAAATTCCTGGAGGAACTTGCAGAGAGATTTCTGGAAGAACCTCCAGAGTAGTTCCTGGAGACACTTCCGGAGGAATTCCTGAAGGAACTTTCGGAGCGATTCCTGGAGGAATCTCCGGAGAAATTCCAGGAGGTACTTCAGGAGGAATTCTTAAAGGACCTCCGAAGGAATTCCTGGATGAACTTCCGAAGGAATTACTGCAGGAACTCCCGAAGGAGCTTTTGGAGGACATTTCGAAGGAATTTCTGGAGAAACTTCAAAAATAAATGCTGGAGGAACTTCCGAAGGAATTCCTGGAGGAACTTCTAAAAGGAATGCTGGAGGAACTTCCGAAGGAATTCCTGGAAAAACTTCCGAAGGAATTCCTGGAGGAACTTCCCAAGGAACTTCTGGAGTAACTTTCAGAGGATTTTCCGGAGGAACTTCGAAAAGAATTCCTGGAGGAACTTCCGAATGAATGCCTGTAGGAGCTTCCGGAGGAATTCCTGGAGGAGCTTCTGGAGGAATTTCTGGAGGTAGTTCTGGAGGAATTCTTGAAGGAACTTTCGATTGAATTCTTGGAGGAACTTCCGGAAGAATTTTTGGAGGATCTTCCGAAAGAATTCCTGGAGGAACTTTCAGAGGAATTTCTGGAAGAACTTCTAGAGGAATTCCTGGAGGAACTTTCAGAGGAATTTCTGGAGGAACTGTCAGAGGAATGCCAGGAGGACCTATCCAAGGAATTCCCGTAGGATCATCTTGGGGATTTCCTGGAAGAACTTCCAGAGGAATTCCTGGAGAAACTTCCAGAAATATCTGGAGGACTGTCCTGAGGAATTTCTTGAAGAACTTCCAACGAACCAGCGGAAGAACTTCCTAAGGAATTCGTTAAGGAAGTTACGAAGATACGGAAAACTTTTGACGCTTGAAATTGGTTCACGCCGACTCACGCCACCGCCGCCGATAATCAACGACGTGACGCTGCCGCATGGCTAAAAACTATCTGTCACGCCGCCGCCGATAAAATTTCAATCGGCACCCAAGTCTAGCCATTTGACCGAATACGAATAGGCCGTTTGACCGAATAGGCCATTTGACCAAATAGGCCGTTTGACCGAATCGACCATTTCACCGAATGGGTCGTTTTACCTAATAGGCCATTTAATCTAAATAGCCATTTCACTGAATAGGTCATTTGACCAAATAGACCATTTGACCGAATAGGACATTTGACCGAATAGGTAATTTGACCGAATGTGCCATTTGACCGAATAGGCTTGCATATTACCGCAATAATGTTTACCCTGTGAATCAATAACGTCGAAACTTAGGTATAGTAAAATTCAAGAAACAACTGGGCTCTGGTGAAATTTTCAGCAAAATCGGTTCACGGGCAACCGAGATCTAGAGCTTCAAAGTTGACCAATTTGTATGGAAAACGGCAAGTGGGCACTATATTATGCCTACCAATGTAGGTCATTTAATCGAATAGGCCATTTATCCGTAATTTGACCGGATGGGTCGTTTGACCGAATGCATCCAGGTTTTTTTTTCATGCGGTGGGAATTATTTAGTTTCTCGGTTAACCTGAACATTTACAGCTTTTTAAATACCACCTGAATTTTCTTTAATTTTTTGTGAATTGTTTCGTGGGGTTAACTCCTTGTTTTATTGACGCTGAAGTTCTTAGTCGACTTATACCAACCCGTATAAAGCCCCTGGGTGTAGGCCATTTGACAGAATACGTCATCTAACCGAATAGATCATCTGACCAAATTGGTCGTCTGACCGAATAGGCTATCTGTCCCAACAGGTCATGCAATCGAATAAGTTAAATAAGGTTGAATAGGTAATTTGACTCTGTGACGTCTAACTGAGCAGGTTAGTTGATGGAATAGGTCAACTGATCGAATAGTTGAGCAAAAATACTGTATGTCAGATTAGTTTCTGTGAAAAATTAGAAAACTCTGTTCCGGACAACCGGTTCTTTTGGGAGTTTTGTATTTTCAGGCGAATGATATTCTAGCGAGAGTGAGTGATGTAATGGAATCGATCTTTAGGTTAATTAGCCAAATAAGTCAAATGATCGAAAAGGTCAATTGATCTAATAAATCATTTTTTGATAAATGACGTAGAATTCTTCGGAATTTCCTACATTCCTAAATAACCTACATTCTTCGGAAAAATAACCTACATTCTTCGAAATTTCCACAAAATATTAAAAGAAATTTTTTCCAGAAACTCTTTAGACGAGTTAATACAATCCCATTGAATTCCACCACTTAATTGTATCTTGACAGATACGTATTTCGACCTCAACAGTAAGGCCGTCTTCAGTGTCTCGTACTTGACTCGACTTAGTCGACTTAAGTCGAGTCAAGTACGAGACACTGAAGACGGCCTTACTGTTGAGGTCGAAATACGTATCTGTCAAGATACAATTAAGTGGTGGAATTCAATGGGATTGTATTAACTCGTCTTATGACAAGTGAAGACATTCCACTAAAAAGCTCAAAATAATTTTCTTATCAACTCTTTAGAATTTTTACGGGAAATACTTTGGAGTATCCAACCCCGGTGTTGTGCTGAATCATTATCAAATGATAATGATTGCAATTTTCATGCGAAAACTTTTCACATGAAAACAGTAGGCGAGTATTGCAGTTCCAGAGAAAGCTTTCCCTTTCCCGGTTCAATTTATAGACTACCGTAGCTGTCACTTCATACATTTTCTCTGTCGTTTCGCATGGCATTCTTCGATGACAACGCCAAATATTTGGTTTTTGTTTCAGTGTTTCAAAGATTTTCAAGCCTGCGGAAGAATTTTGACAACTGCGGAAGAACTTTACGGAATCCGCAAAATGGAAAAAAATCAAAAGATCCGCAATACTCAAACGATAATGAACACAGAATTTTCATTCAAATATTAATCTTTACTAATATCAGCTAATTGTCAACAGTCCCGTTATATCTTCTATTTGGCGTTATGGTTTCGTAGTAGTAAGGAAAAGGAGTTCAAAATGTAACGTTAAATGCTTTCAATCAAGATACGATTTTCAAATGATTCTTAATCGCTGGGGAGTTTTAATCACTTGATAATTTAAAAGTAAGATCGCGGGTAAGTTTTGATCATCCACGATTTTTTGAAAATTTGATTTTTTGGCCAACCCTCCGAATTTCAACGAGAAATTTATGGAAGTTTTCACGGAAAACTCTTCGAAATTTCTATGGAAAACTCTTTAAATGTTCAAACCGAACTATTCAACATTTACATATGAAATCCCTCGGAGCTCCACCAAAAAACTATTTTCAATTCCAACGTTACGTTCTTTTGTGTATATATTACGGAAAATTCTATGGAAATGCAAATTGCAAATTTTTATGAATTTCCTCTGGAATTTCCATAAAATTTTTGAATCGTAAATTTGTTTTAAATGGCCAAGGGAATTTATGTGAAATTTGCTTTGTTCTACCATAGATATAATACTATTATATAATGGTACTACTGCAAACAATAAGTCAGTTTTTCTTGAACTTGGGTCAGCATACCTGACCTGGGTGTACGAGAAGAGCAAAACAAAAACAAAACTCGCCGAGTTGATTGACCTTACTGGTTTCGATATGATGCGTTGGGCGTCATAAAAAAGCAATCCCCCCTTACCCTGCTGGTGCGAAGATACGTACGAAAGCGAATCGATGAAACCCATCGCAAAGCATTATCGCTTGCATGCACAGCGCTTTATCTTATTGTCGCATTCGCATTGGCAACCCAAGTAGGATTTGGCACCCAAAAGTGATGCCCACTTCAACTATTCCCACGGCTAGTTTTATGTTAGTAAAGTAGGTGGAGGGGGTCCCATATCATCATCAACTCACCTCGACGGCACTGGCTTTCGATATCATCACGTAGGGGATGGGCCCGTTCCAGGCTCGGCTCATTCCGATCCGACGTCCGTACATCTTCTGCGCCGTAACAACTCGATCAAGGAAATCTGCAAATGAAACATCGATAAATTAAGACCATTATTACAACAGAGGCTCGGTGTTTGAGCCAAGATGCTGCTTCAGTGTATCGACAAGTTCTATAATAAATGGTTGGTTAATGAAACCTGCTAATGTGGTTTTAAAATGTAACTCTTAATACGTACAGGATACAGTACAGAATACCGTCTAAGGTAGATTTAGATTCAGATCGAAGTAGTGAACAAGGGAAGTGCGCGCAAAGGTATGTGTACAAATATGAGAACTGAGAACTGCAAAAAATTGGCCTGACCTTCAAAAACTAGTGAAAACCAGATATTTTGCACGACCAGATGGCCGGAAATTTTTCAATGTTTTGTGAATCTGTGATTCATGAACACCGGAATTGATATTTTTTAGGCCAATTTTTGCTACATTTATATGAGTTCCCCGAGTCAACAATAACGAAATTCATAAATAAATTATTATTTCGACAAATAGTGCAAAATAAAAAGCGGTTATCATCCACTGGCTGATTTTGAAATGAAGGTCTTTATTCATCATCTACAACGCAGCATAAAATTTGCACCGATGAATTAGCACAGAATGGAATACGCGGGCTTAACCTTAGACATAATATTCAACCTATGTCAACAAATGTTTCAGACCGGTTTTCATGCTAAAAACACTAAACAGTTGCCATAATTTTATTAGCCACTTAAGTGTTATGATTAAACAACTAGCGCAGTTTAATTAGATCATATAAGAAACATTCCCATTGGATACCTACTCATCCATACCTATCAAGAAGCTTGAGGTGTCTTGGGCGATCAAAGCTCGGAAAGAAACAAGCTGTTGATCTGATCTTTCGGCTCATCCGAAACACGTCCAAATTGAAGGGTCATCGCATAACCGCGAAATGTGCCCGCAATCAGTGACACCAAACTGTCCGATCAACCAACCGTAAGAAAATTGCGAATAGATTCATTAGCTGAAGTTTTCTCCGCTCGCGGCTTCATACGAAAACGGTAGCATTCATTACGGTGATCGCATAACGATGAAAATATGTTGCAATATCTAGTTGATAAGCTTTTCTTCCAAGAGTGGCAGGGTTTCTGAAGCATTACGAATATAACGGTGGATAACCATCGGTAACCTGAGTAGAAATTTCATTAAAACCCATTGAAAACGCTGTTTGTCAAACGGAATATGCCACAGGGTGCGGAGGGGAGGTATTTCTCTGAAAATATTGTTGAAGCTTGAGATCATTCGAAGTTTAGCATAAAGCGCACACCTGATTAAAGCTTGTTTATGCTGCCATTATCAATTAGATAATGGAATTTCAAGCAAACTCCTGGATTTTATAATCCAGGGCGTATTTAGTTGCAGTATTTAGAAACATATAAAAACCCCAGATTAATCCACCTAGCAGTGATGATGCCTTCTCATAATAGGAAATAGGAAGTGAAAAGTGATAATTGAAAAGTGAAATGAGAGAAATGAGAAGTGTGAAGTGAGAAGTTGGAAATGAGAAATTTGAGAAGTGAGAACTGTAAAGTGAGAAGTGGAAAGTGAGAAGTGAAAAATAAGAAGTGACAAATTCGAAGTATAAGTATGAAGTAAGAAGTGAAAAATGAAACATGAGATAAGAAAAGCAAAAAGGGAAAAGTAAATTGTGAAAAGTTAGAAGTGAGAAGTAAGAAGTATGAAGTAAGAATTGAGAAGGGAGAAGTAAAAAGTGAGAAGTGAGAAGTAAGAATTGAGAAGTGAAAAGTGAGATGTGAGAAGTTAGAAGTCAAAATCTGAGAAGTGAGAACTGTGGAGTGAGGAGTGAGAAGTGAGAAGTGGGAAGTGAGATTTAAGAAGTTAAAGATAAGAAGTGAGAAGTGACAAGTTTGAAGTGAGAATTGTGAAGTGACCTGTGAGAAATGAAATGTGAGATAAGAAAAGCAAAAATTGAAAAGTAAATTGTGAAAAGTGAGAAGAAAAAAGTGTGAAATGAGAAGTTAGAATTGAGAAGTGAAAAGTGCGAGGTCAGGAGTTAGAAGTAACAAGTTTGAGAAGTGAGGAGTGAAAAGTGAGAAGTAAGAATCGAGAAGTGAAAAGTGAGAAGTGAGAAATGCAGAGTGAGAAGGGAGAAGTGAGGAGCGAAAAGTGCGACGTGAAATGAGAAGTACAAAGTGAGTAGTGAGAAGTGAAGCGAGAACTGAGAAGTAAGAGGACCAAGTAGTGAGTTTTGAAAAGTGAGGTGAAAATAGGATTTTTTAACCTATTCTTTATTTTTTCTCATCATTCCATCTCCTACCTTCCTGCTTTCCTTGAGAAAATAGAAGTGAAACATTTGAGAAGTAAAGCTGCAAAGTGAGAAGTGATTGATCCCGAAAATTTCATCACTTACTTTTCACTATTCATTTTGAACATTTAACTCCTCACTTCACTCATTAAGGAAATTGAACGGCATTCGACCAAATGGCGTTCTGTCAAATGACCCTAAACCATATGTTTCGTCCAGGGTGGGACGACCCTACGTTGTGTTAACTTCTTTTGGATTCTCCGGGCGACGATGATGAAGGCAAACTACTGATGAACGGTTTACTATTGATTTATTACCTCCGAGAGGCAGCGTGCCAGCTCGGAGGTTACGATAACGAATACTGTACAGAACATACCGTTCGTGATCTAACATACTGCCCCCCAAAAACGAATGTTTTTTAATTCCTCTTTGTGGCGGGCCCATCTGCTGTTGTTCGTTCGATGCAGCTCCTGCTAGTGCGATGAAATGGTTTACATGGGAGAGCTTCGTTTCGTTGCTGCAGGGCAGGTGCCGGAATGCTGGTGGATGTGATGACCGGTGATTGACTTACGGAGCAGTTGAATGAGTTGATTCGAGTGGTGATACGGCGGCTACGGCCAACGGAATTGGACGACGTGGTCCACGAAAATGGCGCTACGGCCGGAAAGGTTGACGCGGATGGTCCAAAATGGCGCTACGGCCGGAAGGTGACGCGGATGGTCCAAAATGGCACTACGGCCGGAAGGTTGACGCTGACGGTCCAAAGGGCTCTACGGCCGGAAGGTGACGCGGGTGGTCCAAAGGGCGCTACGGCCGGAGATGACGCGGATGGTCCAAAATGGCGCTACGGCCGGAAGGTGACGCGGATGGTCCAAAATGGCACTACGGCCGGAAGGTGACGCGGGTGGTCCAAAATGGCGCTACGGCCGGAAGGTGACGCTGACGATCCAAATGGCGCTACGGCCAGGAAAGTTGACGCTGCGGTCCGCAAATAGCCCTGTGGCTGACATGGTGGCAGTATCGTGATGTTTTTCTCTCCGTCGAATCAAAGTGCGCACTGGCGGGAAGGCAACAGTCCAATTCGATCGCTGCGAGTCCAAATTGCGAAGCGATGATTGAACTGATCGGTTGATGCTTTCTGTCCGACGGGTTGTAGTGCAGTCCACCAGCGGTTGCTTCTATAGTCGTCCAGGAATCCTCCAAGTACCATCCTGGTCACGGCACCAATGTTTCGTCCAGGGTGGGACGACCCTACGTTGTGTTAACTTCTTTTGGATTCTCCGGGCGACGATGATGAAGGCAAACTACTGATGAACGGTTTACTATTGATTTATTACCTCCGAGAGGCAGCGTGCCTGCTCGGAGGTTACGATAACGTATAAGGGTATGCGATAACACACTTTTTCCTAACGAAACGAAACGAAACGAAACGAAATTTAAAATGTCTATGTTGATTCGGATCGAAACGAAACGAAATAAAGATTTCTTTCGATATTTCGAAACGATACGAAATCAAGGTTCATTTAATTCAAAAAATTTCGAAACGAAACGAAATTTTAATTTTTTTCGCGGACTTTTAATTAAATTGTTTTTACATTATGTAGGTACGCAATTCTGATTTCACTTTTTCGAAGCCGAATAACTGTTTTGCGACCAAAAGAATCACAATAACAGAAAAGGAAATCTGTGACAAATCGCCACATTCTCGCCGCATATACCATTGGCGATAAGACAATACCCCAGCATTTGTGCCGCTTTCAAAGAAATTCATCGTGGAGCGTGTGTTCCCGAATCTGATCAATTTTATATCAGTTTTATATCAGTAAGTACATAAAAATAAAGAAATTGTGGGATTTTTCATATACGGATTCAAATTTCGTTTAAAACCTTAGTTCACTTAAGAATTATGTAATTATGCTAAAGCATACTTTATATTGTCTTGTCAGCGTGGACTAAGTACTGACTTAGTCAAAATTAGAAAATGAATGCTTAGATTTATTGTTTTATTTAGTGGGATACTCAATTATGTATCCACATCTGCCAGGCGTAAACGCAGATAGAGAATTAATAATACTAGACCAACATTTGAAAGAGCGTATCAGCCAAAATGTATTCCTTCTTATTCTTCGTCTACATATATAGCATACATTTTCTCACTAGAAGAATCCTGTGCACCTTTCTAAAATGTACGAAGATATGTATTTCCGATTGAATTTAACAGACACATAGTCTTATATACAATCAGCTCGACAAACTGAGCTATTGTCTGTGTGTTCTTGACATATGAGAACAGCTGTTATGGTCAGTATAAGCTGAAAGCAATCTTAAGTAATTTTAATGATCTTTCAAACCGTTCTGAATTTTATTTTTGCAAATTCCATGCGAAGATCTAGAAATGCCCACAAATCTTCAATGTTCCTTACATACAGCGCCGTAGCGTGCGGTTGGCCAGGCTGGCCTCCGCCAAGGCCGCCAGTCTTTAGGGGGCGCCGAAATCAAGGATTACACTATAAGCAAAAGACAAATTTATTTAGTTTAGGGTTGGTACAATGGTAGAGATATGTCTTATGACAAGTAAGAGATATGTGGAATAATCTAGAGCAAACCAAAAATATTGCCTTTTTCCACATCAACATGTTATAGGATTTGTTTTAGTTTTGACTGCTAATCCGATTTCTCCTGGACTTCCGAAACCAATTACAAGAGGTCAGTAGAAAAAAGAGAAAAACAAAAATATAATATTTAACAAGTCATTTGACAATCATGGATTTTGATTATCAACATTGTGTGAATCGGATTATTTAAAATTTTAGTTATTACATATTAGGGTCATCGAGGGATTTCCGGAGCCATAATGTTTGATAGCAGTGACTATTCGCGAAATGTAGAACTTATTGAAGCAGTGCAGCATACATTTAAGCGTTTTTGTATAGAAAATTCTATTACCCTTATGAACCATATCAGAGAAGAATAAGTCGCGTGCAGATCACATCATTAACTCGGTGCGTCCTTGATGTGTCTACGCTTCATCGATTTGTACATGGATCTATTCACTGCAGCATTACTAGTGACCTCCAGTTTTGGTTTTCCTACGCATGGTCTACGTCAGTTGGATCTATTCTACATCCGTAGATCTAAGAAAAACCTGGGAAAAGCTGCACCTCTTTCTCGTTTATGCAAGACTTACAACGAGGGCTACAACGAAGTGGACATTAATGGATAATGGAGCTTTCGCAATTCAAAAGGATTATCCGAAACTAGCAGCTTTGCTAAGCTTTAAAACTTTATTGTATTGTGGTCCGATTATTGGGTAACCCTGTAGGACACTGTACAATATATGAGAAAAATAAATAACTTAATTAACTAAACAAAGAACAATTCACACTCAAATTCATTGGTTTGAATTTATTCAGCTTTTTTAAGTGAACATCCTTAAAAGGTTACATTCATAATAAACCGATTGACAAAATTTAGAAGTGCCTTTAGTTCTTATATCCGGAAGTAGTGGTATGGATTTTTGTGTAATTTATAGTTCAGGTAAATTTCTCGGTTTTTGTTTTTTTTCTCATTTCTTCTTATTATAATCAAATGTATATTGGTCCTGAGGTGGACGGCAATTCCGACCATTGAACAACCCACTGTATAGTTCAATATTATCAACACAAATTTGTGCAAGAAGTGACTTCAAACTATCTACAGACACAATCCTGAGTTAAATTTTCGATGATCCAAGCAGATCCGTTGGCGAATTCGACCACCAACCAATCTACACACCGTACAGTTATTTTTTATTTAATTTGTCCTAACTGGGTTCAGTGGTCCAAAGGTACATTTTACTTGATCCAAATAGGTTCAATGGCAACTCCCGGCCACCAACAAACCAACTCCAAAATATGGTTTTCCCTGATTCGACTAGATCTGGTAGAAACTCTGACCTTCAACCATCTCACCCCAGAGTGAAATTTTATTAACTACGTTAGGTCCAGAAGTGGTTTCAAAACATCGTCAGACCCACTCCAGAATCGGATTTTCCTTGACGCGAATAGGTCCGAAAACGATTCCGATAATCGACCGACGCATTTCAGAGCTGGATTTTATTGACCAAACTAGACCCATCAGTGCGTAGGCTCTGAAAAAACCTTAACATTATTAATGAACTTCCAGCACGGCTCTACAAGGTCGCTTAAATAACTTGTGAAAAAATAAAAAAAGTATCACCAAATGGAAACAAATCTTAGATGGACATTCTGCAATTCAACTTCAGGAACAAAAGTTCTTGTTCTCTTCAAAGTATTGAATAATGTTTAAAGCATCTTTAAACCACTAACCTTCTAATTTTACTGTTCATGCATTTCAAATTGTCAAATTGTTGTTAAATTTTCCCATTTTTATAATCAAAAGAGGGGCGCCAAATCATGGTTTCGCTAAGGGCGCTAGCAGGCCACGCTACGGCTCTACTTACATGCAATTAGTCAAAGAAGAGCTTCCCGAGCAAAGTGTGAAAACATGATGAGAGCATATAGAAAACACATTTTGATTTTGACATCAAATTGAAATCATAATTTGTTTTCAAATATGAATCATCATGATTGATTACATATTTTGATCTCATTTTGCTGTTGATTTCTAAATTGTATGATCTGACATCAAACTGTGTACTTATTTTGTTATCAGAACCAATATCAAATTTAGTTTCTGCTCTCATCGATAGCAGGAATAGTTTTCGATTTGATGTCACAGTAAGATTTTTCTGCTATACAAATTGTTATTTTAACCGTTAAAACGACCAAAAAGATATCAAATTAAGTAATCATATTCGGCGATTTCACAACATCAAAACGAGTTATCGTTTTGCTCTCAAGCTTTGCTCGGGTTATTAGCTTGATTAACTGTACACATCGTAGTTGCTAATCATGATTGGCCGAGAAACAGCAAATATGCACAGCTCACACATTAAATAATTTGCTTGGGATACAAAAAAGCTATTCTTATTGTATACTTGCTTCGGTGTTTCCAATTAATGATAAATAATGATGCTGGTCACGTGCTTATAGTCAATTTAGGATTAGGAGAGGAAAATTAGTTTAACACTCATTGTTATAAAAGACCAAGGAATGCTCTGCATCTCCGTGAGCGCTACGGGAAAGGTATCGTTGGTTAGTTGAGAAGGTAATTCTTGTGAAACCCCTTGGTGAGCGACAAAATATGTATTACGAAGTTATTTTGAAAACAAGAAGACGAAAACTGTGTTTCAATCAATCCAACGCAAGATCAATGTGTTTCGTTTAATAATCTTCTACAACACGATCGATCCTGTACTAAAATTTTGTGCTCTTCGATGCAGACATTTGTTTTATTACTTTACGTTCTCCCACACTAGTTGGCGTGATCAGCATCAACGCGATCGATTTCACACTGGTTGAACAAATTTCTGCTACGCGAGGTAGATTTTTTTCACTTCGCGTTCTCCTGAAAGATATTTTAGTTATCAGATAAAGATTGTCGCTGTCGTCGCTGTCCGGAACATCTTTTGCTGGCGAGGATACGGGATCTAGTTGTCAATGAAGGCAAAACACATGCGATTTGACAGTTAGGTACCACACATGTTTCGGACAGCAGAACAAAGGGAACCGAAGCGACAATCTTTATCTGGTAATTAAAATATCTTTTGTTCTCCCGGACTAGCTGCCGTCCCATGACCAGCATCCACCTGATCGTTACCGCATTCATGTAGAAGAAAACTAAATACGAATTTGTCGACTAAGAATGAGTTTATGTATTAAGCCTTAATAGGAATATTGTATAACCTAAAGTTTTGAAAACAACTTTACGATTATGTTCAGCGGCGCAGCCAAAATTTTTGATAATATAAAGTATGGTTTAAGTTTGAATTTGTTTCGAAATTCCGTGGAATTCCGTTAAATTTCGTTATAGGCTAGTTTTTTCAAGCGAATTTTTTGTAATTTTACGAAACGAAACGAAATCAAAAATCAGATTTCGCCATGCTCAAATTCCGCGAAATTCCGCGGAATTTCGTTTCAAACCACCGAAAACGAAATTTTTCGAAATACCGCATATGCTTAATCTACACAACAGTACCGGATTGATTTAATTTAAAACTACAATAACAAATATCACAAAATTCCTGAAAAAAAGATTTTCAACGCAAATTTTAATAAACAGACAGTTTCGTTTCTCCTTTCTGCTTGTTCATTCCGCCCAGTCCCACCCACTCACGTGGTTTTGACAGTTGAAGTACAGTTGTATTGGTGAACCCGGTCTGAAACCGTGAAACAACACAGTGCGAACCCGACAGTTTCGGGGTTGGAACTATTGCGAACCTAGTTCCAACCTGAGCGAATAAAAAAAAACACTTTGACAGCACTTAGGTTGGAACTGGTTCTAATTCTCGTTCGATTGCAATTATTGAATTTTTAAAATCCATAATGCTTGTTAAATGAGTGCCAGACACAGATCGTATGGAGTAAGTAGAAATATTTATGAAAAAATTGGCTAATAGCTGAAAAGCATGTGCAAAATCCTCAAAACAATGGGAAGTAAAAATACATATAATATGACAAATATTCGAATCATTCTCGAATACTCGATGCTATGTGAAAGTAAATAAAGTTTTAGGCCATATGTAACCATAAAACAGTAGATTACTTGAAAAAATTTGAATTATTCAATAAACGAAGTGTATTTATTATTATCGGAACGGTCTATAGGTTCAGGTTTCCCTTAATACAGGTTGCCATACAAAAGCCATGCTCATACTTGTACATTTTATTTCATTAAACGGATTAGGTGAGAATTGCATAAAAAGTTCAGTCTCAAGAGGAATCATTGCACAGAAGTACCATGTGTCTCCATATGCTGTTATGCTTATATGCGGTGAACAGTTTTCAACATCGCTACCTACCGTTTCCCCTTGGAGGCTCATTTTTGCCTGAAAAACACTTATGAAAACATACAGATATCGTAATAACTTAGATTATCGTATTAACTAAGTATTTTAACTTATGTATATGCAATCATGCAAACATAAAAATGACTTCAACGCCATTTAAGCGACGAACCTTCTCCTATTTTGTGACCAAATAATCTCGGAAATTACCCAATCGATAAACTAACGCCGGCTACCAGTCGATTCTAGAGAACGAAAACGGCAAATGCAACACATAGGCTTCGTGAATACAAATTGAAATCCGCCAAACGTATCATACAATTAAGAGGCTCCAGGCCGAACAGTTAACAAATAGAAACTCAATTGTGAACATCGTACCTGATGCTATATCTGAAAGTTTCTTCACGTCTCAAGAAAGTTTCTTCAATTACAACGTAATAACAACAACAGCAGTCACGAAACGTAAGTTCGACCGTTTACTTTCGACTTCCGCCCAGCATTACAACTCCAGTAGAATTGCTCCCAATGCGAAGGCAATCCACAATGCAACGTCCAAAACACTCCCACCGGAGGTCGAGATCATTCTTAGCCTTGGTCCAAAGTTTGCTCTACCGTACATGTCACTGAAGGAGATACCATTCAGCCACATCATAGCAGATGTCGAAAATGTTCTGATTTCGTTGAATGACAATGAGGTCCGAGATAGAACTCGTTGTTCAGTTGTGAATACCATTCAAAATTTCATTCATGGCTTCGACGACAAACAACAGGACATGTTATCCCGCTCTATAACACATGCTTGCAAGGTGACACAAAGCTTCATAAAAATGAACTCTGATGTGATTATCGTCGAATCGGATAAAGGGAAACAAACAGTGGTGATGTATGCGAAGGAGTATGACAGAAAGATGCAAGAGATGTTAGCTGACCAACATACCTACGAAGTCGTCAGAAAAAACCCGACATCTGGATACATCGTTTTGAGACTTAAGAATCTTTCGCTGATCGATGCCAGAACAGCATTCCAGCTGAAAACTAGCACAGCACAATGTCCTCGGATTTATGGATTACCCAAAGTGCATAAACCCGAAATACCGCTGAGACCAGTGGTATCCAACATAGGAGCACCAACCTACATGCTTTCCAAATACATAGGAGGGATAATACGTGACTCAATGAACAGCAACTATAATATCAAGGATTCTTTCTCCTTCTGTCACTATATAAACTCGGTTCGTTTACCAGAGAATCATATTATGGTATCCTTTGATGTAACGTCTTTGTTCACGTGCATCCCCCGAGATCTGGTTCCTGGAATAATCATTCAAAGATGGCACGATATCAAAGAAAAAACAAACATAAACCTCGATCTGTTTCTAGAGATAGTGAACTTCTGTCTGGGGTGTAATTACTTTTCATATAAGGGAAAGTATTACAAACAGATTTTCGGCACTGCAATGGGCAGTCCTCTCTCCCCCGCGATTGCAGATCTGGTGATGGAAGCACTTCTGGACAATGTAGTTAGCAAAGTTGATTTTCCTATACCAGTGTTAAAGAAGTACGTTGATGATTTAATACTTGCGTTACCGCCCGACAAAGTGGTAGAAGTCTTGGAAATTTTCAACAGTTTCAACAGTAACATACAGTTTACGTATGAAATGGAGCAGAATGGAAAAATACCTTTTCTGGATATGGTACTTGTACGACGAACGGACCAAACAATACGAACGGAATGGTACAGCAAACCTATGGCCTCGGGTCGTCTATTAGATTTCTGGTCAGGCCACCCTTTGCACTTGAAGATTAATACTGTTGTGAATTTCATACAGCGCGTTCGAGTTTTCTCCACAAATAACTCTGAGGAATCAATCAACAAAATCGAAAAACAAACATCACCATAGAGAATGTAATTTCACCCAGCTACAAACCGATGCTATATGTGGAAGAGCTCAGACAACGTTTGAGGAAATCCCTCGGTGATGCTTTACCCAATGTCGTACTTGCTCCACGATACGGAAACACCACCAAAAAGATCTTCTCAAACTTTAAAGACACCATTCCTCCTGATATGCGAAGCAATGTTATCTATCGCATACCATGCAATGCGTACTGTGGAGCAAGCTATGTCGGGTTGACAACAACCTTACTGAAGCAAAGGCTGAACAACCATCGTTCAACAATAAATCAACTTGATAAACTCCGCAACAACAACCATGATTCATCGACGACGTACGAGCTCGAAAGATTGAAGGAGAAGACGGCCCTTTTGAAGCACAGCATAGAAGAAGATCACCATTTCGACCTGGAAAAAACAACAATTTTAGATCATCACAGAAGGCAATCTGCCTTACCCGTTCTGGAAGTTTGTAGCATTATTAACACTCCGAATACAGTGAATAAGAGATCTGATGTTGACAATCTCAGTTCTATGTATGTAGGGCGTAGGCATATTACACACTCTTTAAAACAAAAATCAAAACCCGACAAACACACATGTTAACCATTAACCATAAAACCAATAATCAACACACATGTAAACAAATAGCCATGAAAAAGCAATCATTGTACCCACAGCGATCCACACCTCATCCACAATATTTCCACCACAGCTAGTGATACAAACTGACCCTTGACCGAAAAGTGAGAGATAATAACCGAATTCAGATAATAGCCTTGATTAATGTTTTATGTTCAGAAGTAATCCTATTTTATACTTGCTTAATATGAACTGCTTATTGAAATTAGTTTATACTTTTGTAGGGGTTTGCACCAACTTTTTCAGAATTTTAGACGGATTATGTTCATACAGAGCTTTCCAAACGATAACAGCTATACATTTCTAAATCCCTGAAGAAGATGTAATATAACATCGAAACGTCGGTAAATGGATAATAAGTAGTTGTTTAACTGCATAGAGACTGCGAAGCCGAGAAAAAAATCCCTGTGATTTATTTATCGTAGTCATTATTTTCAAAGGTGAAGTCTGCTTTCTTTTAACCAAGTGATAAAGTATCAATAACAAAACACAATTACCCTGTTGACCTACCCTGTTGTAATGGAATCAAAATATCAATTCAAAGACGTTAGATTTTAATACAATGATTTCAAAAAGTTTCTCAAATTTGTATAGGGGAAATGACGGCTCATTCACGAGAAAGGCTCCATCACCGCTAGGTGGATTAATCTGAGTTTTGAAGTTTAAATTAGAATAAAATTAACTCAAAGCGATAGTGTTGTTCAGCCATCGCAGACTCGAACAATATTGTGAAAATAAAAAAAAATGATGAGAATTTTTATAAAACGTTTTTACACTCAACTAACGGATCCGGATTACAAATCTTAATACAGTTTAATTTTGACATAGAGGAAATGACGACTTTGGCAGGTTTTGTTCTATTATTGTCAGGGGGGTTTTCTGTAAACAATTATTCTCAAATTTGGCCTAAACATTCTTTGCATATCAAAAAATATTGTAGCAGGATTTCATAAAATTTGGTCAGAAAAAACCCCCCTGACAATAAAAAAACAAAACCTGCCAAAGTCGTCATTTCCTCTATGCCAAAATTAAACTATATTAAAATTTGCAATCCGGACCCGCTAGTTGAGTGTAAAAACGTTTTATAAAAATTTTCCCCTTTTTTGTTTATTTTCACAATATTGTTCGAGTCATCAAAGGCCGAACAACACTATCGTTTTGAGCTCATTTTATTCTAATTTAAACTTTGAAACCCAGTTTAATCCACCTCGCGGTGATAGAGCTTTTCTCGTGTCTTATAAAAATAGTATTTTGGCCATAACTTTTAAGCCCATAGTCCGTTATGGCCAATTTTCAATACGAAACAATGCGACAGGATTCTGCGTCGAATGCAACTTGTTGCGATCGGTTAAGGATAAGTGCCAAAAAATGAGTGAGTTTTTTTTGGCGAGTTTTGCGCACAGGCATACACATACATACACACACACAGACATCACCTCAATTCGTCGAATATATGCTATCGAATATATAACACTATGGGTGTCCGGGCCTTCTATAAAAAGTTTGTTTTTAGAGCGAAAAGGTCTCCACTGAAATTGATAAACAAGAAACATACCATCCTTACAACCCAGCGTGACGTGCAATCCATTTCCTATGATGGGTAGCGTAAATGGTCCTGGAAGCCTGTTGATGTGGTAAACCAGCCGTGCCCGTTTCCTCTTGTAGGTGAATGTTGCACTGAAGATAATCACCAATATTACAATCGTAACCGGCGATAGAACGTTGAATACACTTGCTACTGCTGCTGCCACATTGTAATTCTTCTGATACGCATCCATCGTAAGTGAGTTTATTTTATCTAACTGTGCCACTTCATGCATCTAATTCATGTATCACTCATAACTGTGCCTGTTGTCACTTTCTTCAATTATTTTTTTTATATTTTCACTAGTTGAATTATTTTCGTTCGTAATAATTTTATTTCAGTTATCACATCTTCTATTTTGTCACAGGTCGCTCCCCTTTCGGCCACACGCTTCGCCGATTGTTACGCGCACGCGGCAATGTTCGGATCGGAACTGAACGTTAGAAGCTGGCGCACGCGGCTAGGAAAGCCTCCAAACGGTGATCTTCTCGGATCTCTGACGACGCGGTACCTGCGTTTGGACCTGCAAGGCTCCCCCCATCCGTCCGTTGGGCGTTAGTCACGGCAACTTGATGCGGTGGTGATTGGACCGCGTCCGACCAAATTTTTTGTCAATGGATGCCAGGCATGGCGAACTTTTGCGCGGGGTAGAGAGCCGGCTGGCGGAATGATTAAAAGCAGCTCCAGTTTGGGCGAACTGTGTCAGGAGGTGATTGTTTTGGTACGAATTGACGTAGTACTTTACGGTCATGAGTAAATGAATTGGGATTGGAACGCTCTAATGAGGTTTTATGGCGAGAAAATGGCAATCTAAGGTGACAGAAAGTCGATGCACACAAACAATGCTATCTTGTGTACAAAAGGGAAATCGATCTTGATTAGAAAATTCATTGACATCGTGTTGATTTATCTGATGACATTCGCGCTATTAATAACAACATCAACAGCGTTCGCTACTACATTTTCCTGCTGTTAATTAGGTTATTATTTTACTATTAGCAACCATGTTTCCAAACATGTTGCTGCTTGGTAAATCTGGTATTTGTTTCTTATGCAAAATTGAAAAATTAACTGGAGACTACTAACAAACTTCTTACAACTCTACAATGAAAACAAGCAACTTTTTGAAAATCCCATGATAAATGAGATTTGTAATATGATTTGAATAATTCTCATTAATGGAGTCAAATTTGCGAAAACATGTTTTGCAAAATAAAAGTCGTCAAAGGTTTGTTTCCCAACCACCTCGGTTTCTGTCTGCGAAATCCTAATTGACTACGTTTAATAGGATGGTAATTTGACCAAATGCCTATGAGATAAATTTGCATTCTTATCTCTATCAAAGCCCACAAAAGTCACGCGAGGCCCATCGTTTGGATCTCTGCCATTTCATTACGTCGTCGCGTCGGTAGTCGATTCAATAAATCGTTCCACTGGCCCATCTCCGCCTTGTCTGCCATTGGATAGCTCTCACCCGAAGATGTTTGGACCCTATCATCACGTGTGTTGTTACGCGACCGTAGTTTAGCGCAGTTGACAAGAAACCGACACGGTGAAGGCCAAACATTGCACAGATTGGGCTTGGTCAGGGTTATCCGCTGCTGCTGCTGCTGCCGAAATGCGATGCAGAACCGTCTTCGAATGCGGCCCAACCGGTAGCCGTAACACGACGTAAATCTATGACGCATGATTGGAATCGTTAAAATGTGTCTTTGTCGGTCAATTGTCATCGACGTCTATCGATTTGGCTAAAAAGCATTCATAGTCGGTTAGTTCGAAACGCTTGTTCCCATAGTTGCATCACTGTAGTCAGGCAGATAGAATGATGAGATGGACTCCGGCTGTCTTTTGTGGAATTCGAAACAACATAAATTCAAGGAAAAAGTGTCAGAAAAATCTATGGATCGGATCCGCTTATTTCATCCGCCTGACTATAGCAAACAAATGGTGCTCTAGCTCTAGATTATCCCTTCTGGCGGTATATCCAAAGCAAACGGCTTTCACAGAATGTTTTCAAACTCCACGCGCCGACCCGACAGGGGAAGGTTCTCCAAACTGCAGCAATGCAGCGCAGCGTGTTGGAGCGAGTCCGCTCGCACGTTTCCTAGACCATTCGGAAATTAATTTTTCAACCAATTCATGCCGATTTGGTTCACTTCACGGCATCGGGCGCAAGGTCTCTTTTCAGTATTTATTTATGTTTAATGTAGGCCGTTTTCCATTAGATAGTGATTGACGTCTTCGCAGCGGAAGAAACTGACGCTGCGTTTGTTTCGAAGGGTTTCAATGCGGTTTCACTTTGCGCATATTAAGAATTGATTTGGTGTCGATGGTCAGGTTATGCTTCAGATAGTCTATAAATAGACCAATGCATTTCTTTCGAGTTTTTGTATTAAACGTATCACGAGAGAGTTATTGTTATTGTTTGGGGCTATGCTTTTTATTTAATGTACTAGCTGTACGTTCCCGGCCTTGTTTGATTTTACAAATCAATTTTTTCTCTTTGATTTCGCTCACACCAATTGGTCAACGGAATCGGTCCGGTAAAATGTGACAAAAAAAAACAGATTAATACACCTAGCGGCGATGATGCCTTTTTCGTGCATCGTAAAATGTATTGAAAAAAATCACATAAGGAAGGTCAAAAAAGCACTGTAGGGGAATAGATCGCATTGTTTTTATAATTTTGCATGTTTTTGCATTAATCACTATGCATTGCCATCATTGAGCTTGAGCTTGATGACCGCACAATGGATTTATGATAGGTGGATGAGCTAAGTAGTTGCATAGATCGGGATTCACATTGGTAAGTGATGCGATCCATGCAACCTTTAAAAGATATTAGTGTGTACGTCGTCATTGAAAATAACGAACTATTCAAAAAATTCTTAAATACAAAATAGAGAAGCCTTTCTCGTTTTGCCTTTCTCGTACAACAAAGTTGTACCGAAAGGCTATCATTTCACTCCAAAATCGAACTTTTTATAGAAGTCTCGGAGACCCATGATGTTATATACCAATCGACTCAGCTTGTCGAACTGAACAAATGCCTGTCTGTCCGTGTGTATGTGTGTGTGTACACGAAAACCGAAAAACAGTAACCACTTTTTCATATAGTAATTCTTAACCGATTTTCTCGCAACAAGTTGCATTCGACAGGGAACAAAGCTTTGTTGATCACTATTGAATTTGATAACGATCGACCATTGCGTTTAAAAGTTATTAAGAAAATGGAATCGAACTATATAAGCGCCATATAAGGTTGGTGTCTTGGCTAAATGCGAGAAAGGCAGTATCACCACTCGGTGAATCAAGAAGCTTTTTTTGACGTAGAACTACGTCTGTCTTTTCTATATTGGGGTACACTTTACGATTGCAAAAAATTGAAAATCGTCACGAAAATATGATAGACTTTGATCGTTAATATCTCAGCCGTTTCTCGAAGGATTTTCAATTTTCTTGGACCATTCGATCAAGGAAGAGCCAACGCTTCATACCCGATGTACACTGAAGTCGTTTGTTACGCGGTTATTTTTACAGGAATGGTTTTTTATGCGATTTTTTTTTCACGCGAATTTCTGGATTTCCTCGGTTCCTTCAGACATACTTTGGGATTTACGCGGTTTTTTACGTTGTTTTAATTTACGCGGCCCATATCTTCCGCGAAAAAACCGACTCTAGTGTGTTACAATATCTATGTAAGATAATATTTACTATTTAAAACTTGCTAACAGTTTAACATTTGGTTTCGGTGAATCAGTCAATCTCGTAAGTGCATCGCAAGCTTCTTCTTCCATAGCACTACGCTCCAACTAGAACTTGGCCTGCTTTTCAACTTAGTAATTTATTAGCATTTCTTTAGTTATTCATTGAATGATTTTTTAAGTCCGCCATTGCAGGGCTTTTAGCTGGTGCAGTTAGTGTATGCTAACTTAAGGTCACTCCTGACGGAATCCAATATTAAAAGTGCTCGCGTTTTCGGGGGCACACCACTCGATACGGAAGCAACGCACAACTGTCATTCTTATTATTTCACGCATGCTGCGACGCAGCAAAGCTAAATTAACAAAAATGACAGTTGTGCGCCGCCTCTGAATCGAGTGGTGTGCCCCCGAAAACGCGAGCACTTTTAATCTTGGATTCCGTCAGGAGTGACCTTAAACGTGCGTTTTCCTTGGGGGCGTTTGACGGTAGCTTCTTGCTTACGTCTGTTGATGCCAGTAGAGGGGCTCGGAATCTTCTTCGCTGCTGCAGTGAATGCGTTCTGGTAAACTTTCTTTGGCTCGTTTCTGCCCCATCTTTCGCAATGGGTTTTTCTGTAATGAGCCACCAGGGGTTTAGACTGACTTAGCGACGGGTGGTAAGTCTCTATAGCATGGTTTCCCAAACTGTGGGTCCCGACCCCCAGGGGGGTCGCGAGCGGATTGTTGGTGGGTCGCGTAGAATATTAATTGCTGCTCGAAAGCCGAACCTTTTGATCATTTTTTTTCAAGAACATAATTTCAAGTTCAAACCGCATTTCATTTTATATATTCATCACATGCTATTTTAGAAAACATTTATGCCTAAAAGCTGTCCCCTTAATGAAGTAAAATAAAAACGCTTACATTTTGACAAACAATATCATGTTTCTCATTTTTTACATTTGTACATGTAAGGTAACGTGAATATTTTTATGTGCAAGAAGCCGAAACAGATGACATTCAGATTCAATTAATGCCTTATACTACTTGGTAAAATGCATTTTCTCATAGGTGGGTCGCGAGACATATAGAATTTTGCTAGGTAGGTCACATACCCAAAAGTTTGGGAAGCTCTGCTCTATAGCATCGGTGATGGTTGCAGCTGTACACTATCAGCCAGGCTTGTGCTTTTCAAATTGTGTAATCGATTATCATTTAAATCTAGACCAACATTTGAAAAGGGCGTGACAGCAAAAATTCATTCCTTCTGATTCTTTGTCCATATATATAGCTATATATGCAGACGAAGAAAAAGGAGGAATAAATTTTGGCTGTTACGCCCTTTTCAAATGTTGGTCTAGAAATGTAAACCTAATTAATACCAATTCAATACGCGAGGAGAAGTGGATGAACGCTGTCATCAGAGGAAAAGTAGAAGCACTGAAATTTAACACGGCAAGGTATAGCCAATGGAATTGAAAATAATTTTAAAAATTACAAACAGAGACTTTTTTGAAAATGATTTATCAGGCGGGATTAGACATTTCTTCTTCTTCTTCTTATTGGCATTACATCCCCACACTGGGACAGAGCCGCCTCGCAGCTTAGTGTTCATTAAGCACTTCCACAGTTATTAACTGCGAGGTTTCTAAGCCAGGTTACCATTTTTGCATTCGTATATCATGAGGCTAACACGATGATACTTTTATGCCCAGGGAAGTCGAGACAATTTCCAATCCGAAAATTGCCTAGACCGGCACCGGGAATCGAACCCAGCCACCCTCAGCATGGTCTTGCTTTGTAGCCACGCGTCTTACCGCACGGCTAAAGAGGGATTAGAAATTTAATAAACATTAAAAGTAGTACCATTTCCGTAATCATTTCAAGAAAGAACTTCATTATCATTAACAATCAAATTAATATATGTATGATGTAGAAAATCAAAATTCTAATCTCATGCTATAAATTATTTGTAAATAAATATTATTTTTTAATTTTGAAAATAATTTTGAGAGCTGCATCCAATACCTCGCTGTGACATTTTTTTCATGATTCTACTTCTCTTTTGATGACAGAATTCATTCTTCTCCTAGCGTATGTCAACAATGAAGTTCAATCGGATGTTTGGCATTGTTACCAATGCTTTTAATCGAGATACAATTATCGAACGATTCTTACTCTCTAGCGAGTTTTTATCAATTGGTAATTTGGATATGTGAACGCTTGAGAGTGTTGTTCATGCTCGATTATTTGTAATTTTTATTTTTATCTTCATTTTCAAATGTTAGCCCAAAAATTATATACATCACCAGTTATGCTCACTCAATCTCAGGAGCATAGGATAAACAACGAAAGCAGATTCAGGCTGGGCTTAAAAACGCTTGCTTTGGTCTCATTGCACAGAATAGCCGAAAACCTGTATATTACATACAGCTACGTAGTTCAACGTCACCTTAACGTACAACCCGATTGGGCTGAACCTTTAAGTTTTTTGTTTTACTTTAATTACGAAAAGAAAAAATGCAATGTGTATGATACGAATATAGAAAGTTTACAGATGTTGTGGAAAGCCGTAAATAAGTTGAAGCTTGTCTTTTACAAAGAAAGTGGCTCCAAAACTTCTGGTTCCCCGGTGTAGTGCTTGGCTTTCTCAGACATTAGCCGGCCCTACTATGAATTTAACTAGTTATCATGAAATTTTCAAACAAATAGCCTGGAAATAGTTAAAATGAAAGACCTAGTATTGTATTCACTTCAAAATGTTTATATTTAAGATAAATCTTTATTTATTAAATATTCCAAATAAGCAATTACAGCACAAATGGAGCCACTTACATCATTTATAGTGACATGGACCATAACTACATAATCTAAAAAAATATATTTGAAGAGATTTCGGTGCTTTAATTCATTTATTCAGAAAATAATAGATGAGTATTCTTTTGTACAGTCGAAATAGCAATGGTGAAAAGCTGGATACATTGTGCAACTCTAAAGACTTTGAAGGCGGGATTACTTTAAGGAAACAGGATATATTCCTAAGTCTCAATTCGATCTACCCCGTACCATTGACGGTTCCGTTGCTATGATGGCTCCCCCAAACACACGCGAGGCGAACGCCACTTGATTGTCTATTGCGGCCACGCCGGCTGTTTCCTCTGCGAACCTACGATCCGGACCCGCCAAGAAGAACCTTGGCGAGTAGAAAGCCCTCGTTCTCGAGTTTTATAACTACGGCCACGCCAGCAGTTTTCTCCACGAAGCCACGATCCGGTCCCGTCGACAGCAAACCCGTTGAGAAGAAGAAGCCTCGGTACCGCCGAAAGCCATCCCGAGAAGCAGAATCGTTGGCAAATTGCAGAACCCTCGTCCTCGTGCTTGTCCAACTGCGGCCCCGACGGCCGACGGTTGTTCTCGCCACGAAGCAACGATCGGGTTCCGCCGAGAAGAAGCCTCGACAAGTAGCAAAGCCCTCGTCATCGTGTTCAACCTTTCGGCCACGTTGGCTGTTCACTTCGCGAAGCCAGAATCCAGCATCGCCGGTAGCCAAACCAACGAGAAGAAGCCGCCTTGAAGACCCGCCGAGAAGAAGCCTCGACAAGTAGCAAAGCCCTCGTCATCGTGTTCAACCTTTCGGCCACGTTGGCTGTTCACTTCGCGAAGCCGAAATCTGGCGTTGACGGCAGCCCAACCAACGAGAAGAAGCCGCCGCCTCGAAGAATCGCAAATCTACCGTCCTTGTGGTAAGCACCTACGGTCCCGCCGGCTGTCCACTTCGTGAAGCCGCCTACGGTCCCGCCTGCAAACCAACCGGCTCGTCGAACCCCACCCAGGGACGGGAATGGTTGACATTTATTTTTACCATTCATGCTTCCATGCAAAAAAAATAAAAACAAAACCACGGCAGCCGCAGCAGCAGTCACGCCAAGCAGATGACAGTCAGCACATGCTTTTTCCTATTGTCTCTCCCCACGATTAATGTTTTCGTACAGTAATTTCACAACGTATAACCGTTTTTGGGTAGGGGGTCCCGTAGCGTAGTTGGCTACACGTTCGCCTTATAAGCGAATGGTAATGGGTTCGATTCCCAGCCCCCCACCAAACCCTCGTCAGTCGCCGGATCCGCAGCCCATACGGTGGTGTTTGGGGTACGCGCCTTACCTTCACGCAGTGTTGGGAAATGAGTGAGCATGGTTCGTTCCATCCTCACTCACTCACTCATATGAGTTGAACCAGTTCTACTCACGCGTGAGTACTCACAGGTATGGTGAGCACTCACGCGTGAGTAAACTCACGCATGAGTGAGTAAAACTACTCATTCGATTTTTTTGGTGAGTAAGTGAGGAAATAGGTATATTAAAAAATATACTGTAAGGTTCTTCTTTCTTATTGGCATTACATCCCTACACTGGGACAGAGCCGCCTCGCAGCTTAGTGTTCATTAAGCACTTCCACAGTTATTAACTGCGAGGATTCTTAGCCAAGATACCATTTTTGCATTCGTATATCATGAGGCTAACACGATGATACTTTTATGCCCAGGGAAGTCGAGACAATTTCCAATCCGAAAATTGCCTAGACCGGCACCGGGAATCGAACCCAGCCACCCTCAGCATGGTCTTGCTTTGTAGCCTGCGCGTCTTACCGCACGGCTAAGGAGGGCCCATACTGTAAGGTAAGGTAACAATAATTGAAAATGCGAATTTCCTAAGTCAATTGAAGATCATGAAATATACGTGTACAGGTTTGTGTTGAGGTGCGTGTTTGTGTTTAGGTGTGTGCTTGAGTTTAGTTGCGTGTTTATGTTTTGGGTGCGTGTTTGTGTTTAGTTGCGTGTTTGTATTTTGGTGCGTGTTTGTGTTTTGGGTGCGTGTTTCTATTTAGGCGCGTGTTTGTATTTAGATGCGTGTTTGTGTTTATATGCGTGTTCATGTTTTGGGTGCGTGTTTGTGTTTAGATGCGTGTTTGTGTTTAGTTGCGTGTTTGTATTTAGGTGCGTGTTTGTGTTTAGTTGTGTGTTTATGTTTTGGGTGCGTGTTTGGGCTTAGGTGCCTGTTTGTGTTCAGGTGCGTGTTTGTATTTTGGTGCGTGTTTGTATTTAGGTGCGTGCTTGTCTTTAGTTGCGTTTGTGTTTAGTTGTGTGTTTATGTTTTGGGTGCGTGTTTGTGTTTAGGTGCGTGTTCATGTTTTGGGTGCGTGTTTATGTTTTGAGTGCGCGTTTGTGTTTAGTTGCGTGTTTGTATTTTGGTGCGTGTTTGTGTTTATGTTTTGGGTGTGTGTTTGTGTTGAGTTGTGTGTTTATGTTTTAGGTGCGTGTTTGTGTTTAGTTGCGTGTTTGTATTTTGGTGCGTGTTTGTGTTTTGGGTGCGTGTTTCTATTTAGGCGCGTGTTTGTATTTAGATGCGTGTTTGTGTTTATATGCGTGTTCATGTTTTGGGTGCGTGCTTGTGTTTAGATGCGTGTTTGTATTTAGGTGCGTGTTTGTGTTTAGTTGCGTGTTTGTATTTAGGTGCGTGTTTGTGTTTAGCTGTGTGTTTGTGTTTAGTTGTGTGTTTATGTTTTGGGTGCGTGTTTGTGTTTAGGTGCGTATTTGTATTTTTGTGCGTGCTTGTCTTTAGTTGCGTGTTTGTGTTTAGTTGTGTGTTTATGTTTTGGGTGCGTGTTTGAGTTTTGGGTGCGTGTTTGTGTTTAGGTGCGTGCTTGTGTTTAGTTGCGTGTTTATGTTTTGGGTGCGCGTTTGTGTTTAGTTGCGTGTTTGTATTTTGGTGCGTGTTTGTGTTTATGTTTTGGGTGTGTGTTTGTGTTGAGTTGTGTGTTTATGTTTTGGGTGCGTGTTTGTGTTTAGTTGCGTGTTTATGTTTAGTTGCGTGTTTGTATTTTGGTGCGTGTTTGTGTTTAGTTGCGTGTTTGAGTTTTGGGTGCGTGTTTGTGTTCATTTGCGTGTTTGTGTTTAGTTAGGTGTTCATGTTTTTGGTGCGTGTTTGTGTTTAGTTGTGTGTTTGTATTTTGGTGTGTGTTTGTGTTTGGGGTGCGTACGACTACGAACATAAAAATAGCTAGAAGGGACATGCGTTATAGTCAAAGCCTTCAATATTATTTAAATTTTCCAATAAATTTCTGTACCACCAGACGTGGTTCGATCATTTAAATCAAGCACAGACAAACAGACATAACACTCGACAAATTTACATCGTTCACTGATTTACTGGTCAATTCAAATAATCATTAGTTGACCAATCGATCACTAGTGGCGTGTGCATCGAATTTACTCTATTTTGACGTTTGCTCACTACCGCTACCTAGTTCGTGATTAGCCCAGCTAGCTGAAGTCAACAGATGTCGTTAGTGTTTGAACGACGATGGATTTGATGAATGAATGTTCAATGTATTATGTTTTTTTGTCTGTGGTTCAAGTTTTACTCATTTTTTCAGAAGCCGAGTTTTAAAATGTGATTGTATAGCCAATTGTTTTTACTCTAAAATGTTTTATATCAAGTATTTTATTAAATAAATAGTCATTATAAATGAGTCAAATTTGAACTAAATGATTGTATCATGCCGTAAGCATATTATTATTTTATACCTGTTCGTGCAGTGCAGCATGAGAACTAAAGATGCCGGCTTTTAATGTTTAGCACTTTTACAAAAAAAGACCAAAATCATTTTCGAAGCTGGCTAAATTTAACAGTATGGAGCGTCCACACATTACGTAAAGCTTAAGGGGGGAAGGGGGTTGGTCGAAGTGTGACGATCCATACAAAATTTTCAGATGTTTCATACAAAAAGTGTGACATAGGGGAAGGGGGGGGTTGAAAATGCCCAATTTATCCATTACGTAATTAATGGATCTTTCCTTTAATGTGTTAATTCAAATAATATGAGCCTTGTATATTCTCTAGTTTTGTCAATGTATTTTCGTATAAAGATATGTATATGTATTTCGACTCTTAATTGATCATTTCTACAGTATTTTTCGAATAGTAGAAAATCGTTAATTTATTATTTTTACGGTATAGGGCAGCGGTTCTCAACCTTTTCTCTGAGAGGTACCCCTTCGAACTTTTGCATTCTTTGAGGTACCCCCTCTCAATAAGTTTAACTTATAAGATATAAGAAAAACGGACCTGAAACTTTCCAATTCTAATTAAGTTTATACATCAAGCTTCCTACAATAAAGAGGAAATTTCGGAAATTTCGGAGGCTTCCGGGCCTCTTGAAAGGAGGCTTCCGAGCCTCTTGAAAGGAGGCTTCCGAGCCTCTTGAAAGGAGGCTTCCGAGCCTCTTGAAAGGAGGCTTCCGAGCCTCTTGAAAGGAGGCTTCCGAGCCTCTTGAAAGGAGGCTTCCGAGCCTCTTGAAAGGAGGCTTCCGAGCCTCTTGAAACTAGGCTTCCGAGCCTCTTGAAAGGAGGCTTCCGAGGCTTCCAAAGCTCTTACAACGAAGCTACTGAGCTTTTCGTTGCTTTCATGTCTCCAAAATATAGACTTCCGAACCTTAAAATTCAAAATTTCAGTACAGAAGCATATTCTTACCGTATTATTCATCATTTTGTCCCGATCAGGTAGATTACATTGAAAATTATCAATTGATTCGACGTCTTGCCCTTTTGATCTTTTGTCCCATACAATGTGCCATCCCTTCATACACTATGCTTATAAAAACTGTATCAATAAGTTTTTATTGAAACTGTTCTACATCCGCCATTACGCCTTTGTGTCCGAGGTACCCCTGGGACCAACGAAGGTACCCCCAGGGGTACATGTACGCCAGGTTGAGAACCGCTGGTATAGGGGTTTAAAAATATGGCTAAAAGTAAATATAATAAATAAAGATAATACTTCAAACCACCTTATTTAATGAATAAAATTGTTATAAACAACAAATAAATGCTTTTATTTAGTAATTTCATTCTTAATACCATGCTCCTATATCAATAACATTCGCATCAATTTATGAATTCATGGAGCGGTAACCTCGTATAATATTTTTTATATATTCATTCAGGTTTGTTACGACGGGACCTTGAAATATTTTCCATGCCGGCCAAAACCAGATCCGCGTCATGAACTTAAATCCGCACGACCTTGAACTGAATTAGTGTCAAATACACGTGAGATGTCATTTTTTATCACTAGAATTATGACTATTTTCACTTGAAGTGCGTTATATAAAAAAACGATTTTAGGCTGTGAACCATTCCACCGATTCGTTTAACTTTTAGTTAAAATTTGACACTTCGATGGTTATTTTCCCATCGTGGTTAAAATTTTACTCCGAAGCCGACCCATTTGAGTTTTGATAGATTGATAGTTATTCGGAACGAAATGGATTTGGCGCCAATTTTCTTGCGAACAAAGTTTAACTATCGAACTGTCAAATCTAACCATGCTCCGGAGCAGGGCTATTTCTAACCACGGCGAAATAACCATCGAACTGTCAAATTTTAACTAAAAGTTGAACGAATCGGTGGAATGGTTCACAGCCTTAATACCATCAGATATGTATAGTAGATTAACACTTAACTTCGTGAATCTCTCCACATTACGCAACGGACAGCATCTTGCGTCTCAAAAGGCCCAAAAGCGAAAGTCAAGGGGTGCATTAAGGCTCCCCCAGACCTAAGCGATTTCGGGGCAGCAGGGACAGCAGGAACAGCATGATGTCCAAGGGCTTGACGACCCCTCCCCAGCTGTCTGCGAGTCAGGGAGAACTGCCTAGGGCGTGGTGGGATTTAGCAGTGGGCTCTGCTAAAATCCCTCCCAAAAAACCACAAGTGCCCGTAAGCGGACTCTATCAAAGCGACTGTGTGCCGCACATGCTGAGGCAGGAGTCGAGGTATCCCATCGACACCTCGAGGAATTGCAGTGGAGTGTTAGAGTGAGCACCCGAAAAGGGTCACATGGAGCGAATGGTCTTTGGAGAAGCTGCTTCGGCGGCAGGGTAGCAGTGGGTTGTACCCACACACCTACAGTTGTGCACATGTGGTGCATGGGGAGTGTCCCTGCTTCGGCAGGGTAGCGTATGGTCTGCTTCGGCAGTGGTGTGATTGATCTGCTCGTGCTGAGGCAGAGTGTCGTAGCGCAATATCTGTAGGCCCAGGCAGTTACCGCTATTGACACCTCGAGGCATGGCAGCGGAGCGTCCGGGAGAGCATCCAAGTAAGACTCAAATGGAGTGAATGGGGTGCGAGCACCCAAGTCAGTCTCGCGTGGGACGAGTGCCTGTGTGAGCGATAATGAGTGAGTACGCTTAGAAGTAGTACTGCGAGGTAGTTCCTGGGGGAAACGATGGTGGAGCCCAAGGGAGTTTAGTCGGTATTACCGGTATGGTCGAGTCCGACACTCCAGTACACTTCCGTGTGGTAGTTTGGCAACTACAATGCACGTGTACTGGGTTAGTGTGTAAATGCATTCTCCCTTGTAAAAAAAAAAAAAAAAAAAGACCTAAGCGATTTCATCGCCGCGACGGCGACAACTAGTCGCCACGATTCTATCGTTTGGTCGCTGCAGGCAATGTTCTATTTTCGCTTCCATACCAACGGCGACAGAATCGCTGTCGCCAAGCGACTGTCGCATCGCGTGTGTTTGGGGAGCCTTTAATCGAAAAATTACACAAATTTAACAGTTGTCAACTATTTGAATTACATTTTCAAAACTTTATTTCCAAACTCAGCAATCAAAACACGATTTCTAGCATATTAGAATTACCACTCCTCGAATTCGTTCCTTGCACCCAAATTAGTAACAAAAAATTTTTGAGATTTTTCAGCAGTGCTCAAAACGACACATATTAACCCAAAATTGTTCAATTTGCAAATGTTATTGATATAAGAGCCTACCTATCTACCTACCTACCTACAACTACCTTATTTCGACATGATCTGTTGCATATTACATCGTACGTTGAGACACCTCTCGGAATGTCTCTTTACTACTTTGCTTACCTTTTGTGACACCATAGCGCCATAATGGAATATATTGGTAATTTAGTATTCTTGATACCATTCTAATTTGCCGCTCTATGCATACTTGTACCAAAATGAAGTGGAATGAATCTGAACAAATCGCCATTAGTATGACAACCCTTCGCTTTGAAGATTCATTTCATTTATTTAGTTAACATCTAAACAGATAACACTGAATCAACAATTTGACGCCACAATGCACGGTTCGAGGCCGCATCTCTCCATCCTCGGATACGCCCCACGCTCGCCAAGTCGCTTTGAAGATATGGTGACTGTTTTGCACGTTCTTTATATTATTGTTATTACATTTTTTAGTTAAAATTTAATGCTTAAGCCATATTTTCCCCTACAACAATAAATTATGGAATTTGTCTAGATTATGAATTGAAAGACAAACTTGCATAGAGTTTAAGCAATATAATAAACATTCAAGCGCACGTGCATAAACACATACGCGCCCAAACAAACACACACACGGCACACACAAATACACACGCGCGCAAACACAAACATACCCAAACACGAACACACATAAACACACGCGCGCACACTCAAACACACCCACACACAAACACACGCAAACTCAAACCTACGCACACACGCACAAACAAGCACACGCATATGCACAAAAACCCGCGCACACAACCATCATCTATATTCGTCAATTGGTATTAACCACAATGAGTCTCGAGGCCTTCTATTAAAAATCGTCTTTGAAGTGAATATATCGCTGTACGAAAAAGGCAAATATATATAAACATTGATTTCATACGTAAATTATATCTCAACATTAACTTCAACACATTTATTCTCACTTATTTTAGATCCAAAATTTTATTTATTTAATTTTCACCCGAAGCTAAAGCCGCGCCATATGCGCAAAATCCGCGCAGTCGTAACAATCCTGCACTACATTTCGAAATTTATTATTATGCGATTACTTAATTAACATGTTGATAGTAATTCGCAATATATTAGCAACTTCTTATTCGTATAATTTGACAAATTCTTTAGCTTTTTTCATAAATTCATGCCACAATTTTTTACGTACTGCTTGACAACTACCAGAATTGACCAAAACTTGACATCAACATTGTGGAAGAAACAAAAACTAATCTTATTGGATTACTCATATGAGCAAAAATTCCTCACTCGTGAGTGAGCAAAACCACGTTTGCTCAGTTGTGAGTACTCACAGATCGTGAGTAACTCACGCGTGAGTACTCACGGAAAAAATGAGGAATGAGTGAGGAATTTTACTCATATGAGTGAGTTTCAACACTGCCTTCACGGCTGCCTGATGACAACTAACAACTTGTGCTTCTCAGAGGCATTCCTCCAACGTTACCCGGATTAAATGGCAACCGAACAAAGCAACGATCATTGGATACACGACATGGACAAACGGACACAATGGACTCACGACAAGATGAACTGGCAACGACAACAATAACGAATAATGGATATCTAAAAATAGATTCTGTGTGGATTCTGTACAGCAGAATACCATAGTAGATCACGGCACAGTAGCGGTTAAGAACACAGAGTGCCTACCAAATAAATATACGAATAAAATAAAACGTTTTTGGGTGGAAAAATTCATTTCCTTACTCCTTGTTAATTTTAGAGATAAGAACGAATAAATCAGTACCTACGGATAGCACTCCTTCTAGGCTTTGCGCCACAGGTAATTAAACTCGATTCTGTGCTGTTTGCGCTGCGCACGAGCCGAAACAAAAAATCTCATGCAAATGCTGACCGCACGCCGGCACGACTCTAACGTAGCAGCAAACAAACAGTTTGCTTCATCGGCAAAAAAAAATGTCACGATGTCGCGTACATTTTTTTTGCAAACTGTTTCGGCTTGTTTGGTGCATGAAATTTGACTGGATAAAATGTGAATATTCACATAATCAGAGTGTTTTAACGTACATTTCCCAACACTGACCCCACCACCCTTGCCTTCGTGCCCAACTAGCAGCCCAGTCGGCTATCGGCGGTAATGAAAAGTCGTCTAAGGTACGTCACCCGCGCGCATGTTGCCAATGGCCCCCACGTTTTATTCGGCCGCATCCATTCCTTATCCCTGTTTACTAAGCCACTCCTGGCACTATGAATGAAAAAATAAATTATATAAAAATGTATTTGAACAGTAAATTTCTTTCATACGCTATCCCTATGTATGTAAGTGCGTCGTTGTCTTGTCCTCTTTCTGCTATTCCCTCGTGAGTTCCTTCAGCAGGTAAGGCAACCCTGAGAACCCTAATGGTGAGCTAGTTCGGGACGTGTGGACGTCCAGTGCATAGACGGCGGACGTCACTAGCAGTTACAAGTGAAAAAATGAAAAACTTGGTTGGATTTTCAATAGCAGACAATGGGACCGCATCGGATGCAACTTGTTGCGAGTAAATCGGGTAATGATAAGTTCCAAAAAGTGTGTCTATAAACTTTGTACACATACACACACAGACACATACAGGGCTGCGATATGGTGAGTTGACATCTGGAAAGGAACGATTTACACAGTTCTGGTCCTCACAAGTTCCAATCTAACGCTTCCACGGGTCTTCCGATGACAATCGACCGCCAGCCAAGGGTTTTGTACTTAGCTGGTAGTGCAGCCTGGACACTGTTGTCCTTCTGACATCTGCTAGGGTGAGGGGTGCGACCAAGGGGACCATCGTCCCTACCCAAGTAGCACAGATTGTCACAATTGAATTACGGTGATCGATATGCGACAAAATTATATGTGAAATTTTAATAACTGTAACTGTTTTTGTAACACTAGTGCAACCAAAAAAGCGCAAATAATTGAGCTACTATGTAACTAACTATACGGTCTCACATTAAGTTGCACTGTAATCAATCCGTAACATTTCCATGTTACAGTAACTGAAACATTCTGGTCTTGATTGCCACTTTGTAACTATTTAGTGACTTCTACTTGTCAACATTTTATTTGTTGTCATGAAACTTTGTTATGTATTTAATAAGAAAATAAAACAAATCTGGTCACAATGTCACTGAAATTGAATGTCAGTAATCAGAAAGTTGAAGACATGAATCTAAAATAACAAATGGTAAATGTTTATATGCGAAGTGATATTTTTATGTGATATTAGCAGAGATTAATGTGCGGATTGGAATTTTTGGTGAAACCTATCATTTTAGCTAGCTAAAAACCTCGCGCCCTCGGTTAAACCAACTTTTAGGTTTTATCATTTATAGTAACATGAATGCATTTTTGTGCTTAAATAAGTATCAATAACAGTAAAGAAAAAAAAATGTCTCCATTATTAAATCTCTAAATCTCGAATTTGAAATTAAAAGTAGATTCATAGAAACAGCCGTTTTCTTATTTATTATATCAAAACATATTATATAGGCATATTTCCGAGCATATTTCATCAAACGACCGCATACATGATAGTTCAAAAGATTTGATAACTTATGTAATTTTTCATTGTACTGATCTTTGGATTTGGATAATGCTTCTGCCTTACGTGAAAGTTCGTGTATGGTTCAATCGTTTCTTGCTAATTTGCATCTCTATATTTTTTACTTTTCATAATGTCAATTCCAAAACATGACCCTTATGGAAGCCGTAGATTTATCAACATCTTTCAAAAGCAGTTGTTCAACGAACACTTCATAGTTAGATAATTATTAATTTTTAAATGACATAATTTTAGCATCACTTATGCACACCTTTGGGTTTCGTTTTCCTTTATAAATAGGAATGGAATTTTTTTCCACTGGTAATATCATAGGAAGATCGATACAAAAATTCTGCCGGATAAGTATTTTCCCACATTTTATAAAACAAGCACTTTGGTCGAAAAGGAGCATCTAATCATTAATGCACTGTTGTTGTTCTTGGTTCAAAAAGTTATGGAAAAAACAGCTATGTGAAAAAAACTATACAAATTTCCGAGATATTATTTTTCAAAGAAGCAAAAGTCGACTTTTCTCGGAAAGGTATTAGGCAGTAGATAGACTTTAACTTGAGGTAACTGTAACTGTATTGAGTTAACACTCAAGTACGTTCGACCTACCTTATTTTATAAAACTAATGCCTGTTAAGACAAATCATAGTTTTGTCAAATTGCTGTGCACTAAACAATATTAAACTAGACGATAATTTTTAGTACTGTAAACGATAATACCGAAATTCGTTTTTCTAAGTGCACATGAAATTTTTCAGTATACAACGATTTCCGATATGGACAAAATCATTTCACATGCAGTGTTGATCATATAAATAGGGCTATACAAATCCGTTACATACGGGTTACAAGTAACCTATCATTTTTACAAATCATAAACAAGTTACATTGCAACTAGTACGCCTGCGAAGATTAGTTACTAGTAACAATATTTTTTTGCAACACTGATGTGACTCAGCTCAACATTGAATTTAGTTACATTGTAATTTGCTTCCATAGCTATTGATGTTGCAGGGTAACTTGCTTCGTTTGACGTTTGGCAACTTTTGGAATAATTCACATTGTGTTTTATTTTAATTATTAAATTCATGTCCAAATTAGTGAATATACAAAAAAGTATGCATGTGCAGTATCTCTGCATCAAGATTATAATTCGGCACCAGCCATCAATGGTTTTAGGAATTCAAATCAGGATGGAGGCTCCCCCACTATATATCATGATATTATTGTGTTGTTTTTGTTGCTTGGCATCTACTATTCAGATAGTCTTTCGGTAACTAATTAAAAACTTTATTGTGACTTGAGTGTTTATGACAGTTCATTGTTATGGTTACAATTCAATTACCCTGTAACTGCTTAAAAACTGATAACACATTTAGTTTCAAGATGACTGAAATACCCAAATGCAATCAACCGTGACTTGGAAGGTTTCAAGCATCCTAAATCCAACCATTATGTAACCTTTCATTTATTTTTTATATTTAAGAGTTGTTACAAGTGCTACTTGGGTAACACATAAATCCAAGGCGTTAAGCGACCCGTGCCAAAGGGATGCATGGCCAGGGGGGTGAAATAATGAGCTAGGCCTTTAACCGCCCAAATAGCACACGCAACATCTTCCAGCACCTTGTTTCTATTCAGTTTCATTAAAGGCATTGGAAAAACATCAAAGCACGAAAAAGTTGCATCAAGATGTCAAAAACGTTCGAGTTGTGATCAATGTTTCATTAACATTGTAATGCAGTGCGTGTTTGACATTTGGAAACAAACAACCAAAGAATACTGCACTTTATGTTGCAAACACGAAACAAAATCATCAAGATGCATATTTTTCACCGTGTAACTTCAATGCGTCTTTCAAAATTTATTCGTTTGTTTAAATTAAGTTGCAGATAAGTTGAGTGTGTCTTCATGTTTAATTTAGCATCCCTCAACGTTTTGACAACTCACAATTTTTTCCGGTGATGGTGCAATCAAGTAACAGAAAAACCGAATACAAAACTTCATAATCGTATGGTTTTTATGGTGAGTCAACATGCAGTCCCTTCGAAGTGTTGGATGGTGCTGTGGTAGAGTGAAGGACTGTCAATCACAATATCCATAAATCGAATCCAGTTTTATATTTTTATTTTATTTTTTTCCGCTGTAGTATTTTGCAACATTATTGCAATTTCACTGATATCGAAGGATGTTTCCGTAGGCTCCACCTCTTGCGCTTTTTAGATTGCAAGAGAGCTATATTTGATGGCACATACGCAAAGATTGTTTCTTTCCGAATAGTTGCAACACAGTGGAATGTTCAGTAGTGAAACAAGTTGTGTTGCTTGGGCGAGTCTGTGGGGTACCTGGGCACCCTCCACAGTAATTGTCCCTTACCGCGTCATGCTGGGCTCTGGCGTGGTGGACCTCTTTTTCCGAGCAACTCGTGGGATCAAAATGGAAAAACAATTCTTCAATTAGTGGTAGTAGTGTAGGCGACAACCCCTTCGCAAGAGGTGGGTTGTTCAGGTCTCCGCCTAGGAGGTCAGAGGCAATAGTCGGCAGCTCGATGCGCAGCGCCAGCGTGGGTCACTTAACCTTCTCCCCGGCTACGCCGGTAGTGATTATGGACGGCCCACGGCTTGTGAGGGCGATGAACCGCAAAAGCGATGGGCTTTCGGCGACGGAACACCTGGACGCCATAATCCACTTTGCGTCATCGAAGCATAATATCAGCAAGGACCTCAAGGGGAGCTTGCTGAAAGTTCGAAAGTCGATGTTGGACGCCAAGCTGGAGAAGGCGGTCGGGACGGCCAAGTGCGAACCCGTGAAATCTGTGGAGTCGAGGTCTACCCAGACTGAGGCCCAAGGATTCACGGGCTCGAGCTAGGTCGAATCGACCGAGGGCATGCCAGCGAAGACTGTGGTGCCAAAGTCTACCCAGACTGAGCTGGGAAGCTGAACCCCGGCCAGGTACCTCCAAAACTAAGGGAAGGATAAACCTGGAAAGGTCCGTCCACCCAGGAAAGACAATGGTAAGGGGTTACGGCAGGCTGAGAGCTCTCAGCCGCCCAGACCAGGGAAATAGAGGGGGAGGACGCATCCTGGATCCTGGTCAAGAACAAGAGGAAACCGAAGAGGTCAAGGGCGGAAAAGAAGGCCCAGGCGAATTAGGGTAGTAAGAAGTCTAGGGTAGGCACCAATTGCTCCAGGGGCGATGCCCTAGTCATCAGGACGAACGAGGCTAAGTATTCGGACTTCTTGAAGGCGATGAGGAGTGACGTCAAGCTCGGTGAACTCGGCACCGCCGTACGTCGAATAAAACGTACCCGGACGGGTGAGATGATCCTCGAGCTTGCAAAAGGGCGCCGCCTACAAGAAGTTGGCGGAGAAAGTCCTAGGCGAGACGGTCAAGGTGAGGGCACTCACGACGGAGGTGAATCTAAGGGTCAAAGACCTGAACGAGATCATCGAAGAGCTCGTCACCGCACTGCGGCGACAGTGTGAAGTGGAGACGCCCACCGCAGCCGTTTGGCTGCGGAAAGGTCCGGCAGGGACACAGGTAGCATTGGTTCGGCTATCTGCAGCAGACGCCTCCAAGGTCAAGTTAGCCCGAGCAGCACACATGTTGTACATAGATCACAGTAGCTTATGTGTGACCCGATTAAGTCACAATTAGGTTGCTGTAACCAGTTTCATTAGACTTGTGCTGCTTAGGAGGGAGCGCCAAGGTGCGATGGTCGGTGTGCCCTGTGGCAATATACGAGCAACCCAGAGTTTGCTTCTGGTGTGCCTGGAACCGGGGCGCAAGCAATGGGACTGCAAAGGCCCTGACAGAAGCAAGCTCTGTCGACGCTGCGGATTGGAGGGACATAAGGCACAATGCTGCACGAACTCTCCCAATCGTTTGATTTGTTCCAGCAAAGCTGTGAACATCAAGCACTCCATAGGGGGTTCGAAGTGCCCGGCATTTAAGCGTGCTGCAAAATCACAGTGCAGGTAATGCAGCTGAATCTGAACAACTGTGATGCAGCCCAGCAACTGCTGTGTCAGACAGTTGCTAAATGAGGGACGGATATTGCCATCATAGCCGATTCTTACCGGGTACCTGCCAGGAACGGTAATTGGGTCACCGATTGGTCTAAAATGGCGGCGATATGGACAACGGGGAAATACCCAGTCCAAGAGTTGATGTCTTCGACACATTCGTCATTGCCAAAGTCAACGGGGTCTTCTTCTGCAGCTGCTATGTGCCTCCTCGATGGTCGATCGAGCAGTTCGGTCGTATGCTGGATTGTTTGACGGCTAACTTGATGGGGTGTAGGCCGGTGGTATTAGCGGGGGACTTCAACGCTTGGGCCGTGGAATGGGGGCAGATCCTGCTGGAATCATTGGCCATGTTGGATGTGGATTTGGTCAATGTCGGTACCAAAAGTACCTACAATTGGAACGGCGCCGCGTTGATTATCGACGTTACGTTCTGGATCCCTGGCCAAAGGAGTAGTTCGAACTGGAGGATAGATGATGGCCACACTCACAGCGACCACCTGGTGGTTTGCTACAATATCGACTGTACGACCAGCATTCAGCGGACGGAAGAAGGGGCGAGGCCTAGCCCTCGTATGTGGAAGACATCGTACTTCGACGACGAGGTATTTAAGGAAGCGCTCCGCCGCGACCACAATACTCTCGGTCTGAGCGGCGAGCAGCTGGTAACAGTACTCTCGCGTGCATGTGATGCCACCATGCCCAGGAAAGACCACCCTAGGAATGGGAGGCCACCGGCTTACTGGTGGACTCAAGCAATTGCTAACCTGCGCCGCGCCTGCCTACGGGCAGGAGGATCATCGCGGGGCTCTTCCCACGTCGTGACCCAAGTCCCTGGCTTCACTTTGTAGAGCTGCCAGGAGCCAGGGTGGCCGACGAGGGAAGCACAACCGTGGCGGAACTTGCGGGGATTTCACAGTCCCTTACTGTAGGTAAGGCGCCAGGACCGGATGGTATTCCGAACCTGGCCATCAAAACGGCCATTGCTGAGGCTCCCGAGATGTTCAGATCTGTCATGCAGAGATGCCTGGACGAGGGAGTCGAGGGAGTGCGTTGACATAACATCAGGGGTTCCGCAAGGTTCCATACTGGGTCCGGTGTTATGGAACGTCATGTACGACGGTGTCTTGAGGTTGAAGTTCCCGGTGGGCGTGGTAATCGTCGGCTTCGCTGTCGATATTACGCTGGAGGTCTACGGCGAATCAATCGAAGTGTCTGAGTGGTCTGCAGCCCACCCTATCGCAATTGTGGAGGAGTGGATGAGTTCCAGGAAGTTAGAACTGGCTCACCACAAGACTGAGGCGGTTGTTGTTAACAACCGAAAGTCGGAGCAGCAAGCGGTGATAAGGGCAGGCAACTGCACGGTCACCTCTGAACGCTCCATCAAACTCTTGGGGGTAATGATCGACTATAAGCTCAACTTTGGTAGCCACGACAATTACGTCTGCAAGCGTGCCTCCACAGCTATAGTGGCATTGTCCCGGATGATGTCCAATAGCTCTGCGGTTTATGCCAGCAAGCGGAAGCTTCTGGCTAGTGTCGCTCTGTCCATACTGTATGGAGGGAGAGGGGCAGCTTGGGACACGGCCCTGCGTATTAACTGCTACAGAACGAAGTTAGAAGGTACGTATAGGCTCATGTGCCTAAGAGTTGCGAGCGCGTACCGTACCGTGTCGCACGATGCGCTTTGCGTTATCACCGGGACGATGGGCTTGGCGGCAATGGAAACGGTTTAGCGGGTCGGGGATGTAGTCTTGCCTCCCTCGTTTGCTGTTGGAGGTGGTCCCTAACCCCGCACTTCCTGGACGTCCAACCCAGGAAGTCTGTTGAGCAGATTCCCCCTCCATTGCTTAGAAAAAAGAAAAAAAATCCGTAAAGCAGTATCGACGGTGGATGCCATTCGAACAGTGCTCGAGAGTTAGAATAACTTTTAATTAGTTTTATTTTTTTGTATTACATAAGACACCGGATGAACTTCTGGAAGTGCCTTTTCCATGTACGTCCAGCACTAGGGGTCCCCCTTGCTGAATATTTACCTAATGAACATATTGTTTTGAAAAAGCTTTTTAAGACATCATTTATTAGGATAGACAATTACCACAGATAACAGATATTGAGGCTGGCATCCGATACGTGTGTAAACATCCGCAACCGTTAATTCAAATGTATTTTAAATTGGGACCGCGTTTGGCAATCGCAAATATCATTGTTATTGAAAACGCAGCCCGAATGCGGCTTTCAAATGCATTGGCTGCGTTCGACGGTTGTTAATCAGCTGCGTCCGTATGTACTGCCGCAATCAGTTGCGTAGATGGCAGTAGTGGGCCAACGTTTATCAATTCAAAAGTTTACACAGGATTTTCCAGAAAATTTGTTCTAGCCTAAATATCTGTTATCTGTGCTATTACAATGTTTAATCTTTTACTCCTTCAAGCTAAGGGTCATATACGTATATGTAGATACAAATAACAGAGCATAACACTTAAAGCCATCTTCAAGATTAATTTGCTGGTGCTGGCATCAATATTGTCCATGTTTAATGCTTGCACACTATCGATACATAGAGTCTG
Organism: Armigeres subalbatus; assembly: GCF_024139115.2. Classification (NCBI taxonomy): domain Eukaryota; kingdom Metazoa; phylum Arthropoda; class Insecta; order Diptera; family Culicidae; genus Armigeres; species Armigeres subalbatus. The sequence goes on along the minus strand of NC_085139.1, from coordinate 241,784,984 downwards.
CAGTGAAATTAGACAACACAGTTTCGTGGCGTCGATTTTGGATGAAAATCAATTGTGTGCCTGTGATTTACCTGATGAAGATCATTAACCATCTTTGATTTCAACCCCAAATTTGATATGTTATGGATTTCTGATAAGGGTCTTACTGCAATAATCGATTTTGCAGCGATTAATGATAAAGAAAGTCATTGTGTCAGGTCTGTTGGTCTGTGCTTCAAGTAGGGGAACTGTTCCGATTTCCATCTCACTGAACATATATTCATCTCATCGCGAAACAAAAAAGAAATACGGCACCAATTTCGTCGCTTCCTTTCACTAACATGCGTGCTCACTAGGGTGGCTCAAAAAACACTTTTCCAATTTTTTTTATGGGCCGCCCTTTTATTCGGTTGTATTTGATGCCATGATGCTCTGGACAAAATTTCAGCCAAATCGGTCAACGTTTGGGCGGTGCTAAACTCGTTGGAAGTTTATATGCAAAAATGTATGCAGAAATACCCAAAAACAGAGATTTGCAATTGGACGATCAAGAACCATGATACTCATTCACTTCTTGTAGAATTAAATACATAATGTTACGCTGAAAACCGCGAGAAGATTAGAGTTTATTAGACAAAGCATTTTACTGGAGTGTTGTATTGGTGAATTTATTTCTTTTCAAAGGTAAAAGAAACGAAATTTGCTCAAACCCTACTTCAGAGATATGCTAATAACTTAGCCGGGCAAACTTTAATCTTCTCGCGGTTTTCTGCATAACAATCTATATTAAATTCTTCAAGATATGAATGAGTATCATAGTTCGTTATCGTAAGTTGTGCCGTCCAACTGCAATTTCCTGTTTTTGGATGTTTCTGCATACATTTTTGCATATAAACTTCCAACGAGTTTAGCACCGCCCAAACGTTGACCGATTCGGCTGAAATTTTGTCCAGAGCATCAAGGCATCAAATAGAACCGAGTAAGAGGGCGGCCCATCGAAAAAATAGAAAAAAGTTTTTCCCATACTAATTTAAGCACTGCTCACTACTGAAAAAAAAAAACACAAAAATAATAAACAAACCAATATCGGAGCTATGAGATTAAGCTCAGAAGCAGTAACCCTATTTAGTGTAGTCCTCCGTGTTCAGTATCCTTCTCCACTGGACTCGATCCTGGGCCAATCGCTTCCAGTCGCCTTGAAATTGAGCGCTCTCAGGTCCTCTTCAACTGCAGAAAGCCATCGTGTACGCCTTCCACGAATAATATGATGCTAATTTTCTCATAATAGTGACTCCAATCTACTTTTCGTTGGATTTACATGGAATAATATGCATAAAGTACTTCATTGATCAAAAATACTAACTCAAGCAAAGCCAATCGAGGTTTTATATTACTGTTATGTAAGTTCTGTGATTTTCAAAAGATGAATTGAGCGTTAGCTGTCCCATATCTGTGGGGGCGATAACAATTGACGATTGAAAATGACAATAAAACAACAGTTCTTTCAGCTATGAACCGACACCGGATCCAAGTTGTAAAGTTCTGTCAATGATTATACAACGCTCTAGAAGAAGACCCATCCCATCAAAAAATCTCACAACACTCATCCCGAATGAATCTCAATCGCATTACAAACAGTTAAATCTTTACCTTCCAAATTAGGCAAAGTGTTTGTAAAAACAATCAACTTCGGTTCATATCCTGCTGCATGGTGCCGATTGTAGCAAGGGTGGAAGTGCACGGATTATGTGTTATCCGTTTTGTCGGCGACCAGAGTGGTATGGTGGCACACGGCAGCGGCGCCGTTGAATGGTGTCACTCCCGTGTCGGTCACGTGCCGCCTGATTCGGAAGCAATGAAAAAATAACATTTAACTAAATACTGCCGAGAACTGACTGGCTGCCGGTTCACTCCCAAGGACGACCGCATGGGATCCTTGAGGGAAGCGCCCAATTTGACGGCTTTTTGGTTACGTTCGTCCCCTTTCGTGTCGCTGGATATTGGATTTTCGCGTGACACAAGTAGGCGAGTGATTTTCGTTTGTGCGCGGTACAGGGGAAGGGTGTGCGTCTCTGTTTCATGCCAATATTGCTTAGTGAGATGAATGAAGAACGGCCGACGTCGACGACGTGACGTTGACATGGTTGATTCGGTTGGGCGGTTTCCGGAAAGTGGGTAAACGCAGGAAGGTGAACGGGAAATGGGATTATGGATTGTTTTGATTATGAATTTCGATCTTGGGATGAGAGGAACGAAATCGTTTGAAGGTGATGAAGAGAAAGGCGGTGAACATTATATTCTGCGGGGTTCAATTGGGTTTTTAATGTTGAGCTACTATATATATTTTTTCACATTCGTGGACCTTAAATTTAAGGTCTGAAATCAATCTTATTTTTTATTTTTCAAACTTGACTGTTTGGCAGTTAGCTTACTTGGCATCTTGGCTCATAGTAAAGACAAGGGGATTGTATTACACGAAATTATTAAGTTTTTCGAATTCGATTTAAAATAGGGGCAAGGGCCCTATGGCAGAATACTGTTTGGCCGAATGCCACTTGGCCGAACCCGTTCGTGAGTTAAGTTGCTTCGATTGAAATGCAATCTCATTTTTATGTATTTATAGCTGTGAATTGCAAACTGCACTGCATGACACGTTGTAGATGTTGTTCTAATTGAGTTTAAGTTTCTGGTGGTTTTACATTACCATCGACCTCCGTTGCAACTCTATCAGTTCTGATAAACTAACGATCGCTAATTATTGTTTCGAGAAGGAAAATTTGTAAATTGTAACGCATTCAAACGTGAAAAGTTCAATTTGGTTTGATATTTGGACTGTGGCTGCCATTGTGTAACGTAAAGACAATGAATAAAACCAGTGTTTGTGAGAAATGTTCTCTGAGTGTCGATCCTGTAAGTGATCTCTTCACCGTTTGTGAAGGAGATCGCGCGGGTTTTTTTTTCATGCGGGATGTGTGTCACTGAGCGAAGGCGGCTAAACGTTATCTGGATGTGTGATGTGTGCATGAACAACTTTCGGAGAAAGAGAGACTCTATGTATCACGAGCCTGCGAAATAGAACACGATAAATAAGAAATCGGTAGAAGAAGAAGTTCTGTTCCTGAAATCAACAGTAGCTGGAATCGTTGAAACATTAGCGAAGATCACACCCGACATTTATCTGGACGAACCATCACTGCTACATTCGACTCCTATTCCTATTTCCCGTATACGGTATACATACCTTTCAACCTTTCTCAAATCTACATTTCGTCGGTACTTCTTTCCAGGCCTTCTTCATGGGGGAGAAGAAACTTTCCAGAGGCTGAGTGAAATGCGTAGAGTTCGGATGTAGCGAGACTAATATAATACCATGATTTTTGCAGAACAGTATCAAATGAAGCGTGGGAAGTGTGACCATCCAGTAACAGCAATATTGGACATCTTTTATTTTGTATAACGGTCCAAGAGTGGAACACTTTCGAAATATAATCGAAAAGTGAAACTTTCCAACTCCTTGACCACTTTGTACCACATCGGATGGTAAACGGTATTTGTATGGAAATAATATTAACGGCGGCCCAAGATTTCCATCTGCAGATGGTGTCATAAGTACGGTATAGTTTTTACGTTCACTATTTGCAGATAGAAGACGCGCGGCGGCTACAAAGCAAGACCATGCTTGGATTCGATTCCCGGTGCTGGTCTACGTAGTTTTCGGATTGGAAATTGCCTCGACTTCCCTGTACATAAATATATCATCGTGTTAGCCTCATGATATACAAATGCAGAAATGGTAACTTGGCTTAGAAACCTCGCAGTTAATAACTGTGGAAGTGCTTAATGAACACTAAGCTGCGAGGAGGTTCTGTCCCAGTGTGGGGATGTAATGCCAATAAGAAGAAGAAGAAGAAGAAGAAGAAGAAGAAGAAGAAGATTTGCAGATATAGATTGAACATTTTTTGATTCCACGTCGAGCATCCGAGCGAGACGGTTGTAAGTCCGCGTACGGTCTGCTTCTCTTTTGGTTTTTTTTTCCTGAAGTACAGGTAGAGGTTTTTTTTCCGAAAGTGTTTTGAAGCATAGTGCTTGAGTGGAAGTGGTGCTTAGCTGAAGCGGTTAAGTAGCCATTTCGTTGCTTTTGCAAGACAACGCAAAGTTTTGCGTTGTTTTTGTTTTGTTTTATGAACGAATATTACCATCACAATTCATAATTAGTTATCCATCATTGAGCTCCATTGAAAAATTTAGCAAAATCCCTTCATATTCACTCAAATTTAACGATTTGCTATTCTTCCACCACATCCGTAAGATTGTAGTTTAATCCATTAAGAAAAACAAACAACCATGCGTTCACCATCATTTTACATGCAATTGAGTCATTTTAGACCACCATTCGGGCGTTTTGCCCCAGGCCTATTTTTAAAACATTTTTTAAATACGTTAGAAAGTCATGAAAACCTTATTGTTTTGAATAGGAGATCATTGTGAATTGTAGCTGGGTTTGTAAATTTTGCACCTATACGTTGAAATAGTTGGGTATTTTTGTTTATATGGGCGAAAACATCGAAAAAGCTTAAGGGGTGCATTTTGGACCGTTCTCCCCTACTTCGTATTCCATGTCAAATGTTTCGTTGCATTCGGGTGTTCCAAACCAAAACAAAATGGACACCAGCAACACTAAAATTTCCTCTACGAGCCCCCGTCCCAAGGTCTACCCTCACGACTCTAGTGGGCCGTATGTTGTTTTCTTTCGACCCAAAGGCAAACGTTTGAATATCAATCAGATCAGCAAAGATCTGGAAAAGCGATTTTCGTCTGTCATGACCATTGACATGGTTGGGTCCAGTAAACTCCGTGTCACGGTCAGTGATCGCAAACAGGCCAACGAGATTGCCACCTGTGAGCTTTTCACTCTCGAATATAAGGTGTATTTACCGTCAGCAGTGTGTGAGATCGCGGGGGTGGTGACGGAGGGAAGTATGACATGCGACGATTTGAAACAAGGTTTCAGTCGTTTCAAGAACGTTTCTTTGCCTCCTGTTGCAATACTGGATTGCAAACAAATGTATTCGGTGTCACAGGAGGGAGAGAAGCGGATTTATTTCCCGTCTGACTCTTTCTGCGTTACCTTTTCCGGGTCTACACTGCCTGACTACGTAGTTTTTTTTTCTTCCTAAACAATGGAGGGGGAATCTGCTCAACAGACATCCTGGGTTGACCAGGAAGTGCTGGGTTAGGGGCCACCTCCAATGAGGGAGGCAGGACTGCATCCCCGACCAGCTAAACCGTTTCCATTGCCGCCAAGCCCATCGTCCCTTCGGTACAACCAGAAAGTAATGCTTCAAAGGGGGGCCAGTGCATGACGCACCCTCGAGGATAGCTGCGTGTCCTTGCAGCATCGAACATCGTGACTCGCTTCTTTAGAAGAACTCCCTGGTATCGTGCCCGCGCATTGCCGGCTTTCCAGGTGGCCTTCCCACGCCCGATGTCCTCGGAAGGTGGGAAGGTCGACTTCGCGCCTGCTTCCCTCTGCACGACTGGTATCAAGAATGATGATGCCGCGTGCACCCCAAATTGACCTTTCTGCGATAGGGCCTATTCGCCAGCACACAGAGGGACTTGCCGACGCGGTGCCTACGCCTGCCCCAGCCTTGACGAGGACCCCTTTCCGTCCTCGGGCTCGGAACCCGCCCGGTTGACCGACGCCGCGAAAGCGACGATACCATGTTGTTCTTCACGCGGGCACTTGTTCGATAAAAGGATCGAGTTCGACCACAGGGCACCGGTATGACCCATGAAGCCGACTCCGAACCCTTGGACCACCTCTTATTTGCGCCTGAACTAGCCATTCCTCGAGTCCACGCGCCACCTTCTGTGTAGCTCCGAGACGATTTGGACGATAGCCGATAAAACGGCGTTCCAGCCAACTTCATCTTTACACATCCTCCGGACTAGGTTGTCCGGGGTAGTGTCCAGACCACATGTGGCAAGCATGTGGTCGCGCATTGTGCGAAAACGCGGGCACACGAACAACACGTGTTCCGCCGTTTCCTCTAAACCTACGCACACTGGACACTCGGGCGAGGCCGAGTGTCCGAACCGGTGTAGGTACTGTCTGAAGCAACCATGGCCTGTAAGGTCCTGGGTCAGGTGGAAATTGATTTCCCCATGGCGCCTCTTGACCCACGTACCTATCTCCGGTATCAACCTATGTGTCCATCTACCCTTAGTGGAACTGTCCCACGCACGCTGCCATTTGACCATTGAGGCCAACCTGACAGTCCTACGGATGCCTCTCGTGCCGCGCATTTCGAAGCACTCTATGTCTTCACCGATAACGATGTCAATAGGCATCATACCGGTGATGACGCAAAGTGCATCGTGCGACACGGTACGGTACGCGCTCGCAACTCTTAGGCACATGAGCCTATACGTACTTTCTAACTTCGTTCTGTAGCAGTTAATACGCAGGGCCGTGCCCCAAGCTGACCCCCATACCTCAGTATGGACAGAGCAACGCTAGCCCGAAGCTTGCGCTTGCTGGCATAAACCGCAGAGCTATTGGACATTATCCGGGACAATGCCGCTATAGCTGTGGAGGCACGCTTGCAGGCGTAATTGACGTGGCTACCAAAGGTGAGCTTATCGTCGATCATTACCCCCAAGAGTTTGATGGAGCGTTCAGAGGTGACCGTGCAGTTGCCTGCCCTTATCACCGCTTGTTGCTCCGACTTTCGGTTGTTAACAACAACCACTTCAGTCTTGTGGTGAGCCAGTTCTAACTTCCTGGAACTCATCCACTCCTCCACAATTGCGATCGAGTGGGCTGCAGTCAACTCCACCTCTTCGATCGATTCGCCGTAGACCTCCAGCGTAATATCGTCAGCGAAGCCGACGATTGCCACGCCCACCGGGAACTTCAACCTCAAGACACCGTCGTACATGACGTTCCATAACACCGGGCCCAGTATGGAACCTTGCGGAACCCCTGAGATTATGTCAACGCACTTCCGACCCGCCTCCGTGTCGTATACCAGTACTCGATTCTGGAAGTAGCTTCCGAGAATCTTGTACAGGTACTCGGGAATTCCAAGATGCAGGAGCGCATCTGCAATAGCTGCCCAACTGGCACTATTGAGAGCATTCCTCACGTCGAGAGTCACTACTGCACAATAGCGAACTCCCCTCCTCTTACGCTGGATAGCTATCTCCGCGGATTTGGTAACCGACAAGATAGCGTTTACGGTCGACTTACCCTTTCGGAAGCCAAACTGGTTGCTCGATAGACCATCCGCACCCTCCGTGCGTATCAACAACCTGTTGAGGATGATCTTCTCGAGCACCTTCCCCGCCGTATGAAGCAGGCATATTGGTCTATATGCCGACGGATCCCCCGGTGGTTTTCCCGCTTTTGGCAATAGGACCAAGCTCTGCCTTTTCCATGCTTCAGGAAAGACTCCCTCGTCCAGGCATCTCTGCATAACAGATCTGAACATCTCGGGAGCCTCGGCAATGGCCGCTTCGATGGCCAGGTTCGGAATACCATCCGGTCCTGGCGCCTTACCTACACTAAGGGACTGTGCAATCCCCGCAAGTTCCGCCACCGTTACTCTTCCCTCGTCGGCCACCCTGGCCCGTGGCAGCTCCACAAAGGGAGGCCAGGCACTTGGGTCGTGTCGTGGGAAGAGCCCGCGATGATCCTCTCCAGCATCTCTGGAGACCGCTCTATAGGGCCATCGCCACACGTGTCTTGGCCATTACGACCCTATAGGCGTCACCCCATGGATTCGCGTTGGCACTTTGAAACAGACCCTCGAAGCAGGCTTTTTTGCTTGATCTAATCTCAGTCTTCAGAGCGGCTCTAGCAGCCACGAACGCCACCCGTCGTTCAACACGCTCCTCTTCTGTGCGTGCTCGCTGCATCCACCTCCTTGCCCGTAGGCAGGCGCGGCGCAGGTTCGCAATTGCTTGAGTCCACCAGTAAGCCGGTGGTCTCCCATTCCTAGGGTGGACTTTCCTAGGCATGGTGGCATCGCATGCACGCGAGAGTACTGTTACTAGCTGCTCGCCGCTCAGACCGAGAGTATTGTGCTCGCGGCGGAGCGCTTCCTTAAACACCTCGTCGTCGAAGTATGATGTCTTCCACATACGAGGACTAGGCCTCGCCCAATCCGCAGCGTCGACAGAGCTTGCTTCTGTCAGGGCCTTTGCAGTCCCATTGCTTGTGCCCCGGTTCCAGGCACTTGAAGCAAACTTCGGGTTGCTCATATGAAACGAATGCTCCGGTACGTAACCAGCAGCAGCTTATGCGCCACCCACCGAACGGTGAGACTGCTGAGGCTGTCAGTGGCCCGGCAAAGGCTCTTTTCTAGGGCGGATTGAATTTTATCCCTCAAACACCAAATCCCACTAAGCTGACCACACGCAGACACAAAGAATACCAACTTAAACTATTTAAATTCAAAACCCAATTCCAAATACTAATTCTAATTCATCAAATCAATCAACTTTAGACCCAAGGAGATATCTGGTATAAATTCCTTTTAAATTCAAATCGCTAAGTCGTCAACCTTCATACAGGTGTAGGCCTATTGGTTTTCAACTCCTGTTTATTCATCGACCAATTATTCAGTACAGAGGCCTAACGATCTGAAAGTGACGTCACTAAATATCTAGTCCTAGCTTTTGGAATCTTAATAGCTAATTAATTTAAAACTATTTACAATTGAAAGATCTGACCTTATTCCGTTGAATTTCACTCCGCATGCATCGACGATTCGGCAAATCATAAAATCCGTTACCATCCCTCGACGAAAGGCTTGGGGGTCACCTACATCCAGGCGCGCACGTATGCTCTAATGCTTAGCGCCAAAGCTTCAACTCCAGATAGAACGTCTCGTAAAGCTACCGACGATCACCTGCATACAGCGTTGACGATGATGATTGCTCACTCACACAACGATTCTTGCTTCGCTTCGGTGTTCTCGGAAGCTTTGTGAGAGATTCGTGCGATGACTTACGTATCGTCGATAAATTGCAGGAGCTTTCACGTGGCGAGTCGTGTAGCGTAGGGTATACGAGAGAGGAAGCTTTTAAGGTGATAGGCGATGCGGCACTAGGGTGACTCGGTCCAACTAGGGTGACTCCGGACCAAATTGTTCACCGCCAAATCGACCCCACACAAGCACCCGCGATGACCAGCGGGTTTCACCTTATAGTAACAGGAATGTTTTTCACCTGTTAAGGTGGTGCACAAAAACTTATTTTTATAGAAACTTAACTCTGGAAAAACTTTCGTTTCTTACAATCCGAATCTAATAGAGATATACTTTGTTTTTACAATTTTAAAGATTTCACAAAATGGTTTCTAAAATCTTTTGCTTGTCTTTAGCAGACTAATCACACCGAACTATGCAGGCTGACGAATCGCACGAGAATCCAATTAACCCACTATCGGAATTTGCATATTAGGTTCTGCTGATTCGTATCTGTATTATACGTTCGCAGTAAAGCCCACCCCCATCTCCTTCTGCCTTATGTCAATCATATCTAAGCATCCCGCTTCATCCTTAGTTTCTTTTCTATTTTGAGTGCGGGTATAAAAATCTGTAAAGCCTTGAACTTCGTTTAAAAAGGTAAAGTTGCTCTGCTCTGTGGTTGGCTGAATGAGATCCGTGGAGATTCTCGTGAGTTCCCGGAGACAATCTTAAAGCTTAGCTTCGAAAAGCTTCAGTTGCCTCAACTAATTCAGGGAGATAGCGCGTAAGCTGATGATAGAGTGAAAGCTTCATTTTGTTGGAATTATGTTACACTGTTAATCTAGTTGATGGCTTTATGAAATTTATTGCCAAAATATTTGTTACATATATGCCCACAGGGCATACCGACCACCCCACCTTGACGCTCCTTAACTTGACTACCCTGGAGACGTCCGCTGCAGGTAGCCGAACCAATGCTACCTGCGTCCCTGCCGGACCTTTCCGTAGCCGAACGGCTGCGGTGGACGCCTCCACTTCGCACTGTCGCCGCAGTGCCGTGACGAGCTCTTCGACTTCGGTGATCTCGTCCAGGTTTTTAACCCTTAGATTCACCTCCGTCGTGAGTGCCCTCACCTTGACCGTCTCGCCTAGGACTTCCTCCGCCAACTTCTTGTAGGCGGCGCCCTTTTGCGAGACGCCCCGCTTTAGCTCGAGGATCATCTCGCCCGTCCGGGTACGTCTTATTCGCTTGACGTCACTCTTCATCGCCTTCAAGACGTCCGAGTACTTAGATGACTAGGGCATCGCTCCTGGAGCGATTGGCGCCTACCCTAGACTTCTTGCTACCCTCATTCGCCTGGGCCTTCTTTTCGTCCCTTGACGTCTTCGGTTTCCTCTTGTTCTTGACCAGGGTCCAGGAGGCGTCATCCCCCTCTATTTCCCTGGTCTGGGGCGGCTGAGAGCTCTCAGCCTGCCGTAACCCCTCACCACCGTCTTTCCTGGGTGGACGGACCTTTCCAGGTCCTTCCTCCCCCGGTTTTGGAGGTACCTGGCCGGGGTTCAGCTTCCCAGCCCCACTACCCTTGTTCGGGGTAGTAACCCTCCGCGTTTTGGAGCGGAACACTTGAGCCTCAGTCTGGGTAGACTTTGGCACCACCGTCTTCGCTGGCATGCCCTCGGTCGATTCGGCCTTGCCTGAGTCCGCGAATCCTTGGGCCTCAGTCTGGGTAGACCTTGACTCCACGGATTTCACGGGTTTACACTTGGCTGTCCCGACCACCCTCTCCAGCTTGGCGTCCAGCATCGACTTTCGAAGTTTCAGCAAGCTCCTCTTGAGGTCATTACTGATATTATGCTTCGATGACGCAAATGACCGGCGTAGCCTGGGAGATGGTTAAGTGACCCACGCTGGCGCTGCGCACCGAGCTGCCGACTATTGCTTCTGGCCTCCTAGGCGGAGACCTGAACAACCCACCTCTTGCGAAGGGGTTGTCGCCTACACTACTACCACTAATTGAAGAATTGACTTGTTTTTCCATTTTGGTCCCACGAGTTGCTCGGGAAAAGAGGCCCACCACGCCAGAGCCCAGCATGACGCGGTAAGGGACAATTACTGTGGAGGGTGCCCAGGTACCCCACAGGCTCCGTTAAAGGCCTAGCTCATTATTTCACCCCCCTGGCCGTGCATCCCCTCGGCACGGGTCGCACAACGACTTGGGATTAGGGGTTAGGGACGATGGTCCCCTTGGTCGCACCCACTCACTCTAGCTGATGTCAGAATGACAACATTGCCCAGGCTGCACTACCAGCTAAGTACAAAACCCTTAGCTGGCGGTCGATTGTCATCGGAAGACCCGTGGAAGCGTGAGATTGGAACTTGTGAGGACCAGAGCTGTGTAGGTCGCTCCTTCCCAGATGTCAACTCACCATTTCGCAGCCCATGTGTGTATGTGTGTGTATGTGTGTGCACAAAAGCTAAGAAAAACATTAGACAACTTTTCATATAGTAATCCTTAACCGATTTCCTCGCAACAAGTTTTATTCGACAGGGGGCAAAGGCTAGTTGATCACTATTGAATTTTAAAACGATCGACCGTTGCGTTTAAAAGTTATAAAGAAAATGGTACATCGAACCATATTCACCATATAAGGTTGGTGTCTTGGCTAAATGCGAGAAAAGCAGTATCACTACTCGGTGAATTAAGTTGTTTTTTTTACTACATTGATGCATTTATTGTGTATTCTGATTGATGTATCATTTGTATATTTTTATTCATGTTTGTATAATAATTAGGTTTTCGGAACATTTTTACCCTTATAGTCATTGAGACATTAGATGTCAGATTACGATTATCATTGCATAAATAAATAAATAAATAAATTAGCGAAGATTACACCCGAAATTTATCCGAACGAACCATCACTGCTACATTCGACTCCTATTCCTATTTCCCGTATACCTTTCAACGTTGCCGATGGTAAAGTGCCTGGAACAAATAATGATGAAATGTTGCGAACGATGGACGACAACGAATTTGCACTGTTTTTAACAAATATCGACGCCACCGAGCGGGATATGATTGACTGCGGTAGATTTGTGTCCAGTAAGATAGATTTGATAAGCTGTTTGATAAGTCTACAAAACCAGTTACTTAAAAACATAAATGGAAGCTTATTGGCTTATACCTTTACTATGCTTATGAGCATGTACAACTGAGTTATGAGTTTCACCAAAATTGGAGTTAATGACGTAGTCGTTTGCACGCTTTTTCCATCAGTTCTGCGATTATGAATAAATTAGCTTAGTTAGTTTGATAAAGTTAATGTTAATACCTTACTCGGAATATTCTTCAACTCGTGACGCAATTCCAGAACCAGACGACGGTATAGGTTGAGTAACAATCTTCTAAGTGTTCGAGAGGGAATCCGGTAGACCGATAGTTTATATATGATGTCATATGTTTGATTTTCACAATCCACAATTTGTAAGTCAGACAGAATGACTAATGGTGTTATCTGATGAACTGAGATTGAATTCAGGGGAGCACGGTGTTGCTTTGGCAATGATTCGTAGTCGATAGCTGAGGTATCTGACCCAACACTTTTTCCAAAAGTGGTGCGAAGTCAGCTCGACTAATAATTGCACCAAGTTTCTCAAATCTCCATTTCTTCGGTACTTCTTTCCATGCCTTCTTCATGGGGGAGAAGAAACTTTCCAGAGGCTGAGTGAAATGCGTAGAGTTCGGATGTAGCGAAAGTAATATAATACCATGATTTTTGCAGAATATATAGAACAGTATCAAATGAAGCGTGGGAAGTGTGACCATCCAGTAACAGCAATATTGGAAATCTTTTATTTTGTATAACGGTCCAAGGGTGGAACACTTTCGAAATATAATCGAAAAGTGAAACAGAGTTCATCCATCCAGATTCGGTCTTCCCAACTCCTTAACCACTTTGTACCACATCGGATGGTAAACGGTATTTGTATGGAAATAATATTAACGGCGGCCCAAGATTTCCATCTGCAGATGCTGTCATAAGTACGGTATAGTTTTTACGTTCACTATTTGCAGATATAAGACGCGCGGCGGCTATAAAGCAAGACCATGCTGAGGGCGGCTGGGTTCGATTCCCGGTGCCGGTCTAGGCAATTTTCGATTTGGAAACTGTTTCGACTTCCCTAGGCGTAAAAGTATCATCGTGTTAGCCATATACGAATCCAGAAATGGTAACTTGGCTTAGAAACCTCGCAGTTAATAACTGTTTTAGTGCTGAGTAAACACTAAGCTGCGAGGTCCCAGTGTGGGGATGCAATGCCAGTAAGAAGAAGAAGAAGAAGAAGAAGAAGAAAAAGAAGAAGAAGAAGAAGAAGAAGAAGAAGAAGAAGAAGAAGAAGAAGATTTGCAGATACAGATTGAACATTTTTCAAACCTTTCGAAGCTAGAACTCACTGCTTCTTAGGAATCAATGGAAATGCATTTTCCTCCATATTTAAAACCCTCTGTGGATCATCCAAGATATAAAAATTATCTTGTTTTTCAAGATATTCCGTTATTCCATTAAACCCCCGTTACGCTGGGCTGACACCTTTGCGTGGTGTGTTATTTAATAGGCTTATGCGCCATTAGGCATAACGGAGCCGAGTTTCTTTGAAATTTTTGTTTACAATTTCATATTAAATAATTACAACACTTTATCACTTTTCCCAGAGCTATTGTCGGAAATACCAATAGACTGGACACTCTGCTCCACGCAAACTTTCTTGTTTAGGTTTGCTATTCGCTTTGATAGCCGCCCTTTGTTTGTCGCTTCGATGAAATCAGATTCTGTCGTTGAGCTTGATGCTGATGCTTTATCGTCATCATCGTCGTCGTTGGTATTGTCTGCATTAGCAAGCGCGCCTTTGCTCGTTGTCGGGAGTCCATTACTCGAATCAGAGGAAGATAGTGCTGTGCGATTGCTTTCAATCGGGGGGAAATCTGCGTCAGAGAATGGTTTTTCGCTTGATGGTGAGGGGGCTGTTTGTGGTGTTGCAGTTTCGATCCTATTCGGTACGGTAATTTCCTTACATTTTTGCTGTAGATGTACTGGTCTAGAACACTGTCTACAAGTTTTCGAGTGATTCGGATGAGTCACCAAGCATACGTCTGTTCTGAATGTGATGAAAGACGTTATAGGCTGTTTGAGCCTCATTTGCAGCACTCGTACACCATTTGGAACGCCGGGGAAGTAGTGCTTCCAACGTACACTTTGGATTGAAATCACATCACCAAACTGTCTAATAAATTCGCCAATAGACGCGTGTGGTGTGGAAGGAGGGAGATCGTGCACCCGGACGGTTACTGCCTCACTATCCACATACACGGGAATCTTGAAACGCTTCTCATTACAAATAAAAACTCGCTTTATGTTATGCGCTTTTTCGTAGCGTTGCGCAGTACCATTGTCCACCATTTCAATAAATACACAATTGCGCGTATTGTGGAGATGAATACTTTTTACGTCTGTGAGATTCAAAATTTATTTCGCTCTCCAGAAATTTATGCACTTTGCCAACGTCAGGCCGTACTGGAAGAACACTAAAGTCCACCACCAATGTATTTACCCGAATACTCATTTTCTACGATATGAAGCACGGTAGCAAAATAACTATACGTCTTATTAGTACGAGCGACGGCTAAAAACTGAACTACGTGGTACTTATGAGGGTGTCGCTGAGTCGGGGGCCTCTCGTTAAGTAAGTACTACATCAACACTTCCTTCCCCTCCCAAGTTACGGTGAAGATGGGCGTGGCCAGGAGTAGTCATCCTCATGCTTTTGTGATTTTTATCATAGATTGAAATCATGGACCAGACCCACCTTGATTTTTGATAGCAATCTGGATAAGGATTTCAAAAGAAAAACATGAGTATCACTAATGTCCAATCTACGAAGTACACCGTAACTATGCTATGCTATATTCCGTTATTCCATTAAACCATTTCCTCACGTAACAACACGACACAGCTCTGGATGACGCTTCATGGAACGGGCAAACAAACCATCCTTGTGAATTTTCAAATAAGTACCATATTTTATTTATTTGTTATAGATGCACAAACCTCGTGATGGTATTCTATTTTTGAAAACAGCTTCTTTTCCAATTCTCTTAGCGATTTACGCCACATGAACGATTGCCTTTTTTTCATCGATGGGATGACCGGCTTTGGCCTAATCAATTATGAAGTTTACGATACGGGTTTCATCTTCTTCCAATAAAGCCTTTTGAGCTCCAAGAAGTTGATGCTTATATCCTTCAATCGGTCTTCGAGAGTACTTTTTGGTATCTTAAAGCGTTTAGCAGCCACATGGAGAGGGACGCCTCCATTTACCATTAAAACAGTTTTCTGGACATTATCTCTAAAATATTTAGTTTCAGCTCGTTCAATGTTCTAAGATCTCCAAATTATCCTGGAGTTTGTATCGAATGGTCTGCCGAATCAACCAAGGCTTTCATGATGTTCCCAGCCACGGTGTCAACCCAATTATGCCCTCCGAGTATTTTTCTTTTACTTGCGCCTCAAATCCAGATATGTGAGATGTAGTGAGATCTCCGAATCGTCCCGGAGTTTGAATCAAATGGTCTGCCGAATCAACCAAGGCTTCCATGATGACCCCAGCCATGGTAATAATCCACTTATGTCCTCCGAGTATTTGTCTTTCGCTTGTGTGTCAAATGGAGGCATATGAGATGTTCTACGATCTCCAAATTGTCCTAGAGTTTGAATCAAATGTTCTACCGAATCAAACAAGGCTTTCACGATGTCCCCAGCCACGGTGTCAACCAAATAGAAATAAAAGACCAAAACTTTCATACTGCAAGGAATTCTTGGATGAATTGGATTGGATTCATTGTTCAACACTTATCAAATTCATTCCTATGGATCACAATAAGCATACACCAGTTTTGGATTTGAGACGTAAGTAAAAGACAAATAATCGGAGGACATCATAGTTGATACCTCGGCTGGGGCCACCATGGAAGCGTTGGTTGATTCATTAGACCATTTGATTAAAATTCCAAGAGAATTTGGAGATCTTACAACACCTCATATGTCTTGTTTTGAGTCGCAAGTGAAAGACAAATCCTCTAAGGACTTAATTGGGTTGATACCACGGCTTGTCCCCATCATGAAGGCTTTGGTTGATTCGGTAGATCATTTGATTTAAACTCCAGGACAATTTGCAAACCTTATAAAATTTCATATGACTGGATTTGCAATTTGGAGATCTTTCAACATCTCATATGCCTGTATTTGAGACGTAAGTGAAAGACTAATACTCAGAAGACAAAATTGGGTTGGCACCGCGGCTGGGGACATCGTGAAGCCTTGGTTGATTCGGTAGACCATTTGATTCAAACTCCAGGACAATTTGCAAACCTTATAAAATTTCATATGACTGGATTTGGAGAGAGCTTACAATACCTCACGTAAGACGCAAGTGAATGTATTTAAAAGTATCCAACGATCAATAAATTAAGTGAAATACTAGAATATTTTTGTAAAAACTCTTTTTACGTCACATTCGGTTTACGCCCCCTTAATAAATGACGTAAAAAGAGAGTTGAAGGTATCTTCATTTTTCTGCTATTTAGGGCAATTTGGACAAATACCGTTCGGCCTAATAGTTGGAATGTGCTTATGAGTACCGAAGATATTTTTTTTGCTTTATTATCGTATAGAACTGAGTAAGCAGTGAGAAGGAAGGAAAAAATAACTAGGAGGAAAGAAGAAGGATGAAAAAAGAAGGAAGATGGATGAAGAAAGAAGGAAGAAAAAAAGGAATAAGAGAGAAGAAGAATGAAAACGGAAGAAGGAAGAAGGGTTAAAAAAGAAGAAAGAATGATGAATAAAGAAGGAATAAGGAAGAAGAAAGGAGGAAGAAGGAATAAGGAAGAAGAAAGAAGGAAGAATGAAGAGGGAAGAAGGAAGAGGGAAGAAGGAAGAGGGAAGAAGAAAGAAGGAAGAAGGAAGAAGGAAGAAGGAAGAAGGAAGAAGGAAGAAGGAAGAAGGAAGAAGGAAGAAGGAAGAAGGAAGAAGGAAGAAGAAAGAAGAAAGAAGGAAAAAGGATGAAGGAAGAAGGAAGAAGGAAGAAGGAAGAAGGAAGAAGGAAGAAGGAAGAAGGAAGAAGGAAGAAGGAAGAAGGAAGAAGGAAGGAAAAAGAAGGAGAAGGAAGAAGGAATAAGGAAAAAGGAAGAAGGAAGAAGGAAGAGGGAAAAAGAAAGAGGGAAGAGGGAAGAGGGAATGAATGAAAAAGGAAAAAAAAGAAGGAAGAAACAAGAATGAAAAAAAAAAGAAATAAGAAGGAAGAAGTAAGATGGTAGAATAAAGAAAGAAGACCGAAGAAGAAAGAAGAAAGAAGAAAGAAGAAAAAAGAAATAAAAAAGAATAAAGAAGAAAGAAGAAAGAAGAAAGAATAAAGAAGAAAAAAGAAAGTATGAAGTAGGAAGAAGGAAGAAACAAGAACGAAGAAGAAGAAAATAAGAACGAAGAAGGATGAAGAAAGAAGAAAACAGAGAGAAGGAAGAAGAAAGAAGAAATAAGAAAGAAGAAAGAAGAAAGAAGAAAAACGAAAGGACGAAAGAAGAAAGTAGAAAGACGAAAGAGGAAAGAAGAAAGAAGAAAGAAGAAAGAAAAAAAGAATAAAGAAGAAAAAATGGAGAAGAAAGGAGAAAAAAAAAGAAGAAACAAGAAAGAAGAAAAAAGAAAGAAGAAAGTATAAAGAATAAAGAAGAAGAAAAGAAAGAATGAAGTAGGAAGAAGGAAGAAACAAGAACGAAGAAGAAGAAAATAAGAACGAAGAAGGATGAAGAAAGAAGAAAACAGAGAGAAGGAAAAAGGGAGAATAAAAAAGAAGGAAGTAAGAACGAAGAAGGATGAAGAAAGAATAAAAAGGAATGGAGGAAGAAGGAAGAAGGAAGGAGGAAGATAGAAGAAGAAAGAAAGAAGTAGGACGGCGAAAGAAGTAGGGACGAGGAATGATGATGGACGATGGAAGAATGAAGAAAAAGAAGGAAGAAGGAAGAAAGAAGCCAGAAGAAAAAAAAAGAAAGAAGAAAGATTAAGGAAGAAAGAAGATAGAAGAAAGGAAAAAGAAGATAGAAAAAATAAGAAGAGTGAATAAAGAAGAAAGAAGCCAGAAGAACGAAGAAGAAGAAAAAAGAAGAAAAAATTAAGAAGTCAGAAGAGAGAAGAGGAAGAAAGAATAGAGAAGAAAGAAGATAGAAAAAAGAAGAAATAATAAGAAAGAAGAAAGAGAAAGATGAAATAATAAAGATGAAAGAAGAAAGCAGTTAGAAGGAAGAAGGAAGGGGAACAAGGGAGAAGGAATAAAGCTGAAGGAAAAGAATGAAGGTAGAATGTAGGAGTAGGAGCGAATAATGATGAAGAAAAAAAAAGGAAGAAGAAGGAACTTACTTCTTAATTCTTACCTGCTACTACTCACTCCTCACTTCTCATTTCTCACTTTTCACTTCTCATTTCACAGTCATCACGCAGTGTCTCTATGGGGAAATATTATTTTTCAAAAATCAGTATCTCTGAAACACCCACCACGCAATCCTCTTTCATATTCTGGGTAAAATAAAATGTTCTATCGAGGGATCTAGAACAATTTTTATTTTTCTCACTCTTTTCGGTACAAACTCCATAGAAATTTCGCATGATAGCCGATTTAAGCTCCCCAAAAATGTATGGAAAATGACCCCCGATAGAACATTTTTAAAATGCACCTACGTGAAAGAGGGAAACCTATACTTTCGTGTAGTGGATATAGGTGGTGTTATAGAGATACTGATTTTTTGAAAATAAGCCTCTTCGGATGGAGACACCTTGTATCACAACTTACTTCTCATTTTTCACTTTTCACTACTCGTAATCTGAGGTAAATATTATTCAACTACATATTCGGCTACATGGCATTCGGCCTAATGGTGTACGGCCAAATGGCTTGACACCTGAACGAACCTGATCCTTTAACCTTGTTGAAGTTCGATAGCAATTGGGATGGAGCAGTATATCAGGTCCGACATCATCTCATTATAGGTGAAATTCAGCCTTTAATCCACAGAAACTAGCTCTTCTTAAGCCTTGGGCGACTTGCATGCACTTTTCTTTCCACTTAGCAAAACCGGACTCACGATTATTTAAACACGCTAGTTACATTAACTCATAATTTATTGACGACGACAACGGTTTTTATCTTGCACACTTACATATATATTTGTACTTAAAAAACTAGACAAGTTAAAATTGTGCGTAGGCTTGCTGCCCAAGTGTTCGCGGTGGCTACTAGAATTCGACTGGTTTTCGAACATCCTTCAGTTTGGAGGTCAAGGTTCGGCATGTGAAGAGCCGAGAAATGCTGAGCGAGGGAGTCACTCTCTATCGTCGATATCAGTCCGATTACCTATCCATCCAGTAGCCGGTGCCTATGTAATATATGCGTGGATGGTTATGATGTTCTACGGATGGCGATTCGTAGAATATTCGTGGACCGGCTGAAGATCGATTGTTGTTGGGCAGATAGTGGTGTATATCATCACTGATCATCACTGATATCATCACTGCAGAAACCTTGCAAAGTTGAATCCAGGGATGTAGTCTGGGTGGGAAGACTTAGTTTGTTGCAAACAACACCTTTTCTGGAGTTCTTAGGATGCCGGAAGGTTTGTGGAATGAAATTCTTCAACTGTTCTTCGATAGGCGTCAATTCTGAAATATTTTTTTCATAATTGATTTTTTCTATCACGTTTCCGAATCTTCACCATATTATTTTCGGTACCGAGTGAGAACAAATAAACTTAGATTTGATTGGTCATAAATATAATCTACAGCAGCTTGCAAGATTTTGAGATCAGTGGGGCGCAGAACATCCCATCTCACATCTCCACAAAATCAGCGGCAATCAATCCCCAGCTTCAAAGCGTAGAAAGTAAAGAATAATCACCCTCATTCTTGTTTACGTTCGTATCGGATACGTTAGAACGTATCAACAGTTCGCATTCTCGTTTCCGTTCGAACCAATTCTAACCATTCGTTTTTTCGAACATCATTCGTTCGACTTATTCCCGTTTTCGTTCGAATTTACATTTTTGACTACTTTCAATTCGATGCTTTGACCTCGCGAATTGATACGAAACGATTCATTACGATTCTGTTTCAACATTTTCATGTCGGTTGAAATGGTTCAAATGGATGTTCCTGGTGACGAAATTTTGTACATCTTAAGTAAATAAAACATGTTTTTCATTTATCATAAAATTTCACTACCTGATTGCAACTTTACAGATACACATTATGACCTCAACAATAAGGGCGTTTTCAGAGTCATTTTGAGTGAATTTGAGTGATGCGTTTGAAATTTTAGAATGATTTTTTTATGAACTTTTGAATGCTGCATAAATGAATTGAAATTTTGAATGCAATGAATTTGTAAAGCTGCATAAATGATTAAACATTAAAATCTTTAGAAATTCCCGAGCGAATTTCTAAAGTAATACTTTAGCGATTTTCTCAGGAATTCCTAGAGTAACTTCTGGAGGAATTCCCGGAAGAACTTCCGACAAAATTCCTTGATAAACTTCCGGGGAAATTCTGTACGACCTTCCGGAAAAATTTCAGAAGAATCTTCCAAATAAGTTTCTGGAGGAACATTAAGAGAAATGGATGGAAGAATTCCTGAAGGAACTTCCGGAAAAAATCCTGGTGGAATTTCCGAAGAAATCCCTCGAGGAATTTCGGGAGAAACTTCCGAAAGAATTCCTAAAAGATCTTCAAAAGGAATTCTTGGAAGAGCTACCGGAGGAATTTCGGTGGTGGAACTTCCGGGAATTCCTCGAAGAACTTCCGGAAGAATTCCCTTACGAAATTCCTGGAGGAACTCCCGGGTGAATTCCTGGAGGCACTTCTGATGGAACTCCTGGAGGATCTACCGATGGAATTCCTGGAGGATTGTACGATGAAATTCCTGAAGAAACTTCCGATGGAATTTCTAGTGTGACTTCCAGAGGAATTGATGGAAAAACTCTTGGACGGATTCCTGGAGGAGTTTCAATGGAAGTTTCTTGAGGAACTTCCGGAGGTATTCTTGGATGATTTTTTGGAAGAATTCCTGGAATTCTTCCGGTAATTCCTCAAGCATTTCCTCTAAGAACTCCTCCAGGAATTCTTTCGGAGTTTCTTCAAAGAATTCCCCCGAGAATTATTTCAGTAATTCCTCCTAAAATTTCTTCAGGAATTCGTCCTTAAGTTTCTCAAGCGATTCGTACTTGAGTTAGTACTGGAATTTATCCTGAAGTTCCTTCAGGAAATCTTACTAGAGTTCCTCCTGGAAGCAAATAGAAATCTTTATTAAGTGATTTATAATTTTTTTAGAACTTTATTAAAGTGATTCTTTAATATAGTTTTAAGTTCATCACTAACTAATGCAGGAAGTTCCTTCAGGAATTTCTCCGGAAGTTTTTCTTTTTTCTTCAGGAATTTCCCACGGAAGTTCCTTTACTAATTCCTCCGGAAGTTCCTTCAATAATGTCTTTAGAAGTTCCTTCAGCATTTCCTCCGGAAGTTGTCAAAAAATTCCTACAAAAGTTCCTCAAGGAATTCCTTTAGTAGTTTCTAAAGGAATTCCTCCAGAAGTTGCTCCGGATGTTCCTTCAGGAATTCTTCCGTATGTTACTTCAGGAACTTCTCAGGATGTTCCTTCAGGAATTGTTCCGGACGTTCCTTAAAAAAATGCTCCGAAGGTGCATTCAGGAATTCATCCGGAAGTTCTTTGAAATATTCCCTCGAAAGCTCTTTCAGAATATCCTTCAGGAATTTCTCCAGAAATTCCTCCGGAAGTTCCTCAAGCAATTCCCCCGGATGTTCCTCAAGGAATTCCTCCGGAAGTTCCTCAAAGAATTCCTCCGAAAGTTTTTCAAGGAATGCCTCCGGAAGTTCCTCAAGAAATTCCTCCAGAAGTTCCTTAAGGAATTGCTCCGAAAGTCTCCTCAGGATTTTTTCCGGAAGTACCCTCCGGAATTCCTTCGGAAGTTCTTCCAAGAATTTTTCGGCAAATTCCTTCACAAGTCCCAACAGAAATTTCTACAGGAATTACCCCAGAAGTTCCTCAAGAAAATCTTCAGGGAATTCCTCCGCAAAGTCTTCCAGGAATTTCTTCGGAAGTTCCTCCATGAATTTCTTCGGAAGTTCCTCAAGGAATTCTTCCGGAAGCTCTTCAAGGAGTTCGTCCTGAAGTTCCTTCCGGATTTCCTCCGAAAGTTCTTTAAAAAACTCCCCCAAATATCCCTCCAGGAATTCCTGCGAAAGTTCTTTAAAATTATCCTGAAAGCTCTTTCTCCAAGAAATTCTTCCGGAAGTTCCATAAGAAATTTCTCCGGAAGTTCCTTAAAGAATTCCTCCGGAAGTTCATCAAGAAATTCCCCCGGAAGTTCCTCCATTAATTTCCCTGGAAGTTGCTATAGGAATTCATCCAGGGATTTCACCGCAAGTTACTCCAGGAAATTTCTCTACGAGTTCCTCCAGTAATTCTTCTTAGAGTTTCAGCAAGACATTATAGAGAATTGCGTCTGGAGTTCATCCGAGAACTTTTCTTGAAGTTGATCAGGGATTTTCTATGGGAATTTTTGGAAGTCTTTAAAAAAATCCTTGGGAATTCAACTGGAGTTTCCCCTGGGTTTTCCACAGAAATTTCTACTGGAGTTCCTACTAATGTTTCTCCAGGAATTTCTACTGGAGTTTTCTTAGGAATGTCTACTTGCGTTTCTCCAGGAATCGCTATTGGAGTTCCACCAGGCTTTTCTCATGGAGTTCCTCCAAAAGTTTCTTCAGAGGTTCCTCCAGGAGTTTCTTTTGTGGTTCCTCCTGGAGTTCCTTCAAATTTCTCCAGGAATTCCATCAGAAGTTCCACCACAAATTTCTCTAGGAGTTCCTGTAGGAGCTTTACCAGAAATTTCTCCTCGAGTTTCTGCAAGAATTTCAACTGGAGTTTCTCCTAGGGTTTCCTCAGGAATTTCTTCTGGAGTTTCTCCAGGAATTCCTACTGGAGTTCCTCCAATAATTCCTTATGAAATTTCTCCCGAAGTTCATCCAGAATATTCTCCTAGAGTTTCTTCAGGAATTTCTACTGGAATTCCTCCTAGAGTTTAACCAAGCTTTCCTCCAGATGTTCCTCCAAGAGTTCCACCAGAAGTTTCTCCAGGGGTTCCCCCAGAAGCTCCTCCAGGAGTTCTTCCAGAAATTCCTCATGGAGTTGCTCCCGAAATTCCTGCTGTAGTTCCTCCAATAATGCCTCTTGGAGTTTCTCCAATAATTCTTCCAGAAGTTCCTCCAGAATTCTTCCAGAAAATACTCCTGAAGTTTCGCAGATATTTCTCATGAAGTTACTGTAGGAGTTCCTCGAGAATTTCAGCTGAAGTTTTTTCCAGAAATTTCTACTGGAGCTTCTCTTGGGGTTTCTCTAGGAATTCCTACTGGAGTTTGTCCAGGAATTTCTACTAGTGTTCCTCCAGGAATTCCTAGTGGGGATCCTCCAGCAATTCTTTATGAAGTTTCTCCAGGAATTCCTTCTGAAGTGTTCCAGGAATTCCTCTCAAAACTCCTTTAGAAATTTATCCTTGAGTTCCTGTAGAAGTTCCTCCAAGAATTTCTGCTGGAGTTTCTTCAGGAATTGCTCCTGGAGTCGTCTAGAAATTTCTTTTGAAGTTTCTTCCTGGAGAATTTCTGACGGAACCTCAGGAGAAATTCCTGAAGGAACTCCAGAAGGAATTCTTGGGGGAATCCAACGAAAAAAAAATTTGAGGAAGTTTAAAAAAATGAAATATCAGAAAACTAAAAAAAAAAATCACAAGGAAATTCATAATAAATTTCAAGTTAGAAGCATAATGCAGAAGAATTTCGCGGTTTTCCGTAGATGTTTGAAGAATTTCCCATGAAAATTTTTATAAGAATTGTCTATGGAAATTAAGATGATTTCTCTAGACATTAATTTTCGTTATAATTCTGAAGAATTTTCTGTGGAAATTTAGAAGAATTCCATTGGATATTTGCCAAGGAATTGTTAAAGAACAATTTTATGAGGAAATTTTGAACAATTTGCTGGGAAAACTAAGAGAATTTGAAAGAATTTACAGAGGAAATCTTGAAGACTTTTCGCTGAACTTCCAAGAACTTCTGAGGAATTTCTTCAAGAAATTCTGTAAAATATCGCGAGAGTATTTCGAATGTTTTTCCGATGAAGAATCCGAATGGCTTACACAACCTCACTTGATCAGTACAGTTGCTGATGAAGAATGTGTACAGCCTCCAGACATTCTAAATACTCACGCTCCTCTAATGTGGACGTGTACTATACAAATGTGGAAGTATTGGCTTGAGAAAATGGATTGCGAGTGATTTGACTATGCGTCCAATTTGGAAATCTCGAGCTCGTTCAGTAGCCGCTAGGTTGCGAAGGCCGACGGAGGTCCTTCGTAGCTTAGTTGGTTAAAGCACCAGTCTAGCGTACTGTAGGGTAATGGGTTCGAGTCCCATCGAAGGGAAAGTGGTTACCTCCAATACATTTTCCAAATTAATATCTTCCACACAACGTACATATTCACATATGAGTTTTCATAACATTGTAAATTAACGTCAAAGTCGGGTGATTTAATCCCCGGAAATAGGCAATTAACTTTGATTGAACTGATTTATTTGTAATCAGCTCGGAAATCGTCTTTAGAAATTCTTTGTTCCACACAGAACTAACATGCAAATCAAACGAAACGAATCCCAGCGACGGACAGCAATAAAACGGGAATACCGTTTTCGACGTCATTCGAATCGGTATGTTCGTTCGAATGTCAGATACGGACGTAAACAAAAATAAGGCTGAATACAAAAGGTAGCATGATTTTTAAAAACATCGTTTGTTCAAAAAAAGAAGTAATGAAAGAGAATCTCTCATTTGGATACTAGACGTTTTCAAATTTTATGCTAAAAATTACCTTTACCTTAATCAAATGGCACATAACATAAGTGGATCTTAGAACAAAATCCAATCCAAAAGTTGACCCCCTTTTGATGAGTCAAAACTGTTATAATTGGGAACGGGAACATCGTTCTGTCATTTTCAAGTGTAAACAAATAGCATATGATCAGAAAATTATAACACTTTTTTCCAAGACTACAAAGAGCCAGATCTGTAGCCAAAGTATAATGATATTTATTTTTCTATCATCAATTTTTTACATTATTTTTAAAAATGACGGATTGCATCCAAAAGAAGGTCTCTCCTATGCTGTTACTAATTTGATTTATTTGTAGGGTAAACCTCTATTTTCAGGCGATTTTTGATGAATTGTTCGTGTTTTATCCATTTTAACTTATTTATCATACGAAAATAAAATTCCTCTAAAATTGATTATATTTTCGAGTCAGCATGGTAAAAATCTAGATTTTATTCAACATGTGTTGAAAAGTATATTCCTTAGAACTGTTCTACATTGGGAACGAATCTTTATATACGCAGTCTTCGGTTTTTTCGAAAGGATGGCGAGGGATACACCAATGTTTGTCTACGATGCGCAACAATCACAAAATAGTTATAGGGTAAAGTGCCCAATAGTGGACCCCCAACCAATAGTGGACCCTCCAGCCATTTTTGCATTATTACAGCACAACGTAAATATTTTGCTATGAAATTACATCGGGAGAACCTACCTTACAGTTCTATGATTTGATTAAATGCATTGGAAATGCTATGGTAAGTAAAATAAGATGATTTTTAACAATTCTATAAAAAATAAGCACGAGAGTGTCCATTATAGGAATATTTTGAGGGATCCATAATAGTGAAGAAGAACGTCCCGAAACGGAACATAAAAATCAAATGAAGTGTCGACTATGGGGAAGCAATTTCTTATTATAGATCCCCAGGGGATCTACTATAGGGCGAATCCAGTCAGACTTTAAAATGTTAATTTCAACGAATAACGTCTATTTGCGTGTTTCATGTATGTATCGTGAAGAGGAGAGAGGCAGAGCTTGATATTAGATATCACGCAGAATTAATATTTTAAAAATTTGCACTCCTTATGCCAGGAAAAGCAAAATTTCGCTACTAGGGGGTCCACTATTGGGCATTTTACCCTAAATTATCAATCGTACGAAAGCAAACTCGTTTATCATAATTAGGCTTTCTGCGAGCGTGTACGCACACGCACATTTCACTCACACTTTTACTCAGTTTGTTTGCAACCACGAACCGTGCGTTCGTGTTGGTGAGAAATGTCGGCAAGACCCTAATGCAGGAGAGCATCGCAACTGTGAGGTGATTCCAATTTGGACATCATATTAAATGAAAATGTGATGATTCAACATTGAAATCAAGATAATCTTTATCATGCCATGAGGCACGTAATTTGAATAAGTTATTGTACGATGTACGATATTAATGTCATCTCTTTTCTTGGCATTCTTTTCATTATTAGAACATTGGTTTTGGGTTGATAGTATTCCGAATACTCTCTACCAAAAGTAGAGCAATTTCAACGACATGTAGAAAGGAAACAGAAAACACCAAAACTGTGCATTGAACATTTAACTGAGGCTAAATCCAGGTGAGGCATCACCTTTTTAAAAATCGATATTTCTTCAAAATAATCCGATAAATAAAACTCTACTTGTTGTTATTGATAATTTAAGTAAACATAGTGTAGAAGACTTTTGAAAGACAAAAAGTCGGTTACATACACAGAAAAAATAAAGAACCTAAAAAAAAAGTTTAAAGAACTCAACTTTGAGTACGAAGTTCAAATTTTTAACTCAATATTAGGTAGTTTTCTCACTCCCTCTCATGAATGATATCATAAACAAAGAGAGCTGCATCGACCCAACGTATGCTGTTCCGTGGAAGAAGCCAAATTTGAGTTGTTTTCACCATAGTCTCGAGTGAGTGAAAATAACATAAATTTGAGTTGGTGAAACTTCATAGTGGGTGAAAATTCAACACGGGAGTAAAGGCAAAGTACTCACCGGATTTTTTCGTATTTTACTTATTTTTGGCTTCTTCCACGCAAGGGCGGATTTGAGTGAAAGGAACCGTAAAGTGAGTTGTTTCGCGGTTCCGTGTACGTGTTAGAAAAAACTAAAATTCGGGTGCGATTCCACACCACTGGGAGAGACGGCACTCATGGGAAATGTTTGAGAAATGCGGATAATAAATATGCTCATAGCAATGAATGAGCATTTGATACGGTTTTCGAATAAAAACATAATATTTCAACCAAACACCAAACAAATTCATTGTTAAGAGCCCGTGCGTGGCATACGAATGGATTTTGTTCGAGTTTGTCGAATCAATATCAATAATTAAATCAGTTACATACCCTAAACTCCTTTATTTTCTACTTTAATATTGTTTACCCCAATCTCCAATTAATTATAAAAAAACAATTTCAGCTCCTAAACACCCAACGCCACTAGGAAAAATCTTTTGCATAATTCCAACGCGAATCGTATTCAGATATACAATATAAGTCGCGTGACCCCTTGTTAGATCAAATACTGTTATACTATCTTCTGACGTTTCGATGTTCCGTATAACAAATAAAAAGTGTTATAAGGGTACAACTTTTGCTACCCGAGTTACACATATGTTATGTGCAAATGGTTGAATCACATTCTATCCATTTTTTCTAAAAACCCTACGATATGCCGGTGATGCATCCAACAAACTTTCAACTGATGTTACTACCAGATAGATCGCAATTCATTCTTCCAGTTTTCAGATTTGAAATTGGTTGACCAAAATAGTTTGAATTGAGAGCACAAACCAAGTAACATTTTTAGTTTTATAACGCTCTTGAAGACCATTATTTACTCTACAAGAGTACCATAAAACCATTATAAAACCAAAATGTTACTGGGGAATGGCCATTCCAAAAATTAGGCCAGAATCAATAACCCCCATCTGAAAGAAATTCTAGATTTGAAAGAATGCATAAAAGTAACATCTGAATCTGTGGTACCAGACCTAAAATATGAACTACAAGAAAATTCGATTTGAAATAATTATGCAGGTCGACACTAGGATTGTACGAATACCAAGGATAGTAATTGAACTTTTATTGCTCGTAACACATATTTCCATATCAGATACTTTAAAGACGATTAACCAAACAATGTTTTCAATGTTTATGCTATCATGTTTCGTTCAGCTTTGACTTTTACTGTTGCTTCAAGGTTTGTCACAGAAATAAAAAGCCTATTTGCTCAACATTGGCACGATTTTCCAAACAAAAACAAACATACGCAAGAGACCGTTAATTACGTTTCGCATAGATTTTAAAATAGAATTGCAACTGTCTTGTAGTGAGTAGTTCCCCATGCAACCTGTCTCGTGTGCGTTACGTTGATTGATGACGATGTCTCAACGGAAGCAGTTGATTAACTAGCTTTTATCTATCGGTTTTCATTTTACGATTCGCTTCGAAGTTTTTCTTTGTGAATGGTGACCTTACCTGCGAATGAGCGATCCACCGCCAGTCGTTTCAGTTATCGCCGGTTCGGTTTTCGAAAACTTCATTGCTTGCACCTTCGAATGACACATTTCCTTGTTCTCTTAACCTCGAGTTCTCGGATACTGCCAATTAATCAACGTACGCAACATCACTTACAGCTGCCACCAATGCACAATCACCAGCAATTATCATCTGGCTACTCACTTCGCACCATCGAGGTAGCAATTTTAATTTTATTCAAAATTATTGGCACAACATTAGTACCGACAGTACAAATGGTTTGCAAAACAGAATCTTGAAAATTTATTGTTGCATACCGTGGTGGTTCCTCCCTTGACCGGGTCTCGTCCTTTTCCGTTGGTGCGTATCCTTTTTCGTTGGAAGCAGGCAAACACCCTGAGCCGGAACACGAACAGTCCCCTCATGTCCCAACAAAGGGCTGCTGCATGTGCAAATGTCAAACGACATTCGATCTATCTGTTCCGAACCGACCCGACCCTGCGGCCTGCGCCAGCGCGCACCGTTCTGGGAGGTGTAAACCTCTCTGTAAAATATTCCCAATCTGCTAATCTGTTCTATTGAGATGGAATGACATTAATGGGCGAATTTAGGCTACCTTCAGAACATAAAATAGGAATACGCACCACTGCGACGCAGCGAGAGATGCAGAGAGGGGTTCCTCGTTTGCATTCGATAAAGGACCGAATGCAAACGATGATAATTTGCCTAAAGTCAATTTGTAGTCCCTCTGATGCTCTTCTGCTCGCCCGCAAACATTATTCGACGCCACTAATCTTAACAAATGTGGGGTAATTATAATTGCTTTCGCTGTGCGTTGTTGCTGGTCGGAAAAAGGGGTCAGCATTCATTCGGTGAGTCAAGTTTTAAACCATATTGTAGCGATGGATGTAATTTGTCTCCCGGACACAGAACCAGAAAACCGCCCATTGACAGCTGGTTGCATTTTAAATTGTATCAACCGGCAGCACTCTCCGCTGGGCCATCAATCCCACCAGCAATCAGAAACAGCTGATGAAAGCTCGAGCAACCGCAGTGTGAATTTATGGATTTTGAATAACAAATTGTAGTGACGGTGTAGTGTTGGACATTGCCTTTTTTTTTTTTTTTTTTTTACAAGGGAGAGTGCATTTACACACTAACCCAGTACACGTGCATTGTAGTTGCCAAACTACCACACGGAAGTGTACTGGAGTGTCGGACTCGACCGTACCGGTAATACCGACTAAACTCCCTTGGCTCCACCATCGTTTCCCCAGGAACTACCTCGCAGTACTACTTCTGGGGGACGGCAGTACTAAGCGTACTCGCTCATTATCGCTCACACAGGCACTCGTCCCACGCGAGACTGACTTGGGTGCTCGCACACCATTCACTCCATTTGAGTCTTACTTGGATGCTCTCCCGGACGCTCCGCTGCCATGCCTCGAGGTGTCAATAGCGGTAACTGCCTGGGCCTACAGATATTGCGCTACGACACTCCTGCCTCAGCACGAGCAGATCAATCACACCACTGCCGAAGCAGACCACACGCTACCCTGCCGAAGCAGGGACACTCCCCATGCACCACATGTGCACAACTGTAGGTGTGTGGGTACAACCCACTGCTACCCTGCCGCCGAAGCAGCTTCTCCAAAGACCATTCGCTCCATGTGACCCTTTTTCAGGTGCTCACTCTAACACTCCACTGCAATGCCTCGAGGTGTCGATAGCGGTAGCAACGCTACGACACTCTTACCTTAGCATGTGCAGTCCATACTCAGACTTCTGCTGCGCTTCGAGGCTGCCATAGCGGCGGCGACTCGCTATGACACTCCTGCCTCAGCACAAACAGATCACTCACTCCCTGCCGAAGCAGCTCACGCACTACCCTACCGAAGTAGGGACACTCCACATGCCAGTTGGCACTCCCTCCCTGGGCTTGTGCTTTTGAAGCGGCACACAGTCGCTTTGATAGAGTCCGCTTACGGGCACTTGTGGTTTTTGGGAGGGATTTTAGCAGAGCCCACTGCTAAATCCCACCACGCCCTAGGCAGTTCTCCCTGACTCGCAGACAGCTGGGGAGGGGTCGTCAAGCCCTTGGACATCATGCTGTCCCTGCTGCCCCATGAACATTGCCTTGGAATGTTTGGAATGCTTTTGAACTGATAAACGGCGAAATACGTAGATTGTATGACATCTAATAAAATTGGGGTGAATAAATCCTCGTTAAACCTAACATTATATATGAGTAAGAAGAAATTGTGATGATTGTGTTGCTTTTTTTAAAATTCAAGCAATTTTTATTTTTATTTGGAATTCGAGAAAAAAAAAAGTTTATGGTTTTTCCAGGATTCATATCCGAAAAACCGTTTGATGCTACCAAACAGCTTGGCGCTTAAGTTGAGCGACTTTAGTTTGTCCACAAAAAGGGCTTTAAAATCATCGTGGACCTTTTCTAACCAAACTGTACTTATCCAATAAAAAAATAATCAATCCGTCATATTGGAAGCTCATCTATTCGCAGTTTTGCAATTTCACGCACCCAAAACTCTGCCAAACGACGCGTGAAGCGTGCGCCTGTTGTTGCGTGTGGTCTCACTCCCCCTTGTAATGCACCTACCAACAGGATAACCGATGACACCAGACGGAAACTGTCACATCTTATTAGCCCATCCGGGAGCAGACCGATTACCGGCGTCTCACGTTCTATTTGCACAGGTCACGTGCCCATGTTGGTTCGCGTCAGCAATCGCATCGGCGGTCGTCGTCACTTTGTTCCCTTTCTCTCACTCAGTTGATGGCATACCAAACCAATCTGAAACGCCGCGCGGCCGCGCAGCGCAGCGACAGTGAGGAAATTGTTTGAACTATGTACCAACGACCAAACGCAGTTCAACGATATTGGTTTTCAACCTGCCACCCCCTTGGAATCCAACCAGTCGTTGAACGAGGGGCAATGTCATCGCCATGATGTTACCCGTGTGGATAGTTCATTTGCCTGTCAACGAACGGCAGACGGTGGTTGCCATCGTATACAGTTTCCAGGACTGAATCAGGAGTTGTTCGAGGAAGAGAATTACATCTTCTGAGCACGTGTCAATGGTGAAGACGGAATAATATTCTCAATTTACATTGTTGTTCCGTTTATTTAATTAAATCTCCTGCTGGCCGTGTGAGCGAGAGTGCTCGATTGTCGATCCGGAGATGCCGAGATTGATTCTCCGTCCGGTTTAGGGTGTTTTCATTCTTTCAATCATAACGGAAATATAGAAGCCGATAAATGGCCACCCCGGTTGTTTGCTGACCAACGAGTCAGTTGCTCACGATCCAAAGAGAGAATCCAGTCAGCAAAGCAATCGCGTCTGGTTAAGGCTCAAGACTCCATCACAATGTTTTGAAAATAATGACTGTATCGCTTGTTTGTAATAGTGAGGCAATTGGTACGGAAAAATGCAGATAAATTTTGTTTACAACTGGGGTGGGTGGAAATGGGGTGTTAAAAATATGCCAGCTGATGCATAATGTTGCCAGACTTGACGAAATGTTTATTCTATATCATAACACATGTTCACGGTGTATCAAATATATGGGTATTTATCGGTTTAAATTTTTTTATTCACCACTTGGAATTTAACAGAAGCTTACAAAACATGTTTAAATATTTATTTCTGGTATATTTGTTCAATCCGACAAACAGCAATGATTTTTTCCAATAAACAAATCTGGCAACGGAGAAGAGATGATTATTTTCTTTTGTATGCACACCTTTGTTTGCGTGTTGGCTGGCGTATACGTTGTATTGTTCGGATTGAATGAAGTTGCATCGCGTAGATTTTGAACTCACCATTTCACTTATTGCGCTAGTGAATTTGAGTCTTCCGCATTTTATTACATTCACAATACGGTCGTCAAATTTGTCTCTCACTTCGATTTTTGGGAAGCAGTTTTCGACAGTTTTTGGACGCGAAGTGAATTAGTTGGTAGTCAATATTGAAGAAAAAAGTGAAACTCAGTTAGTGAATATGTTTTAGGAGTGATTAAATCAAGGAAACAGTGGGAAAAGATCAAGTGAAAAATCAAGTGCGTGTGTATGTGTTTGCTCCGAACGTTCGGAGTTAGTATGCGTTCGATAAAAATACGAATGTCGGCTCAGGAAAAAAAGGCAGTTTTCAGAGTTTTTCCAGCAATTCCTCAGTAATTGTTAATTTAGAGAAGTGAAAAATTAATATGAAAATGTAATGAATATGGAATGATGGAGGTAAGTCGGCAAATAGCCCCAAAATATTGAATTTAGTTCAAAACTTTATTAGTATTAGTGCGGATTCGAATAAAATCATTGTCATTATCGAATTGATTACGGTTTATAGAGCGTGCTCAGTGCTCAGAGATGCTGGTCCATTAGCATCATATGAAGAAGAGATTGATTACGAAGAAGTTAACAGTAATATCAAAATCCATGAAAAATAAGAAGGCACAATTATTAGTACAACAACTATTTATACAGACTAACGCCTGTGATGCACAATCTCAATCAATCACAGATCTCAATTGGGTCCTAAAGCCCTACCTCGTTTATGGTTGCAAACGATAGTGCATCGGTCAAGAATACTTGTACCGTTGTTATAAAAATTCTGGTAAAATTCTAAATCAGTAAAAATAATATTTTTGTGTTTAAGACATTTTAAGGCAAATTTTGGGCTGTGCAACATTTCAGAACGAATGAACCATCAGCTCAAAACGTCAGCCCCATATATTAACTGTCAAAGGTTGAGTCAAGTGCCCTGCGGTGTTTTGCTAGTGCGTTTGAATCCGTACGTCAAACAAGACCGAAAATGTCGAGGAAGCATTTTTCATCTATTTTTCAATTTCAAATTAAACAATGTTCTTTTCGATTTTTGAGTCTAAAGAAAAACTGACACGTTTAGAATGATTACCTTCATCGTTCCCTGAAAAAAAAAATCCAATAACGATTCTTCATTTTAGGACCCAATTCCGTCGTAATCTACAAAAGGTCGTAAAAGATCTTTCAGCTATTAACGCATTTGCCCAAAAGTACACGCGGCGCTCCCCAGAGGAAACGACGCACCGCGCTTTTTGCTGCCCGTATACTTGATTCTTATGGGGAGATAACATTGCGGCGTTTCATAGGGTGCGGTTGTTCCTTTCAAATGGGAAACGCCGCGTGGAATCTTGTGCAAATGCGCTTTTGGAAACATTACAACAGCCGCGCGGTGTATCGTATTGACAGCACCCTACAATATTCATTGCAAACGCTGCGCAACTCGCTTTCTTGTGCTCGTGCTGGCATCATGTTAGACCGCATTGTGTTCTAGTACTGCGCGGTTGTCTTTTCTCTTTTTTAAGGAAGTTTTTAATGCTACCCGAATTATTTATTTATTCAGACTAAGGCCGAAGTGGCCTGTGCGGTATATAAGAGTCTTCTCCATTCGGCTCGGTCCATGGCTACACGTCGCCAACCACGCAGTCTACGGAGGGTCCGCAAGTCATCTTCCACCTGATCGATCCACCATGCCCGCTGCGCACCTCGCCTTCTTGTGCCCGTCGGATCGTTGTCGAGAAACATTTTCACCTGGTTACTGTCCGGCATTCTGGCTACGTGCCCGGCCCACCACAGTCGTCCGATTTTCGCGGTGTGAACGATGGATGGTTTTCCCAACAGCTGATGCAACTCGTGGTTCATTTGCCTCCTCCACGTACCGTCCGCCATGTGCACCGCACCATAGATGGTACGCAGTACTTTCCTTTCAAAAACTCCAAGTGCGCGTTGGTCCCCCACGAGCATCGTCCAGGTCTCGTGTCCGTAGAGGACTACCGGTCTAATGAGCGTTTTGTAGAATGTCAGTTTGGTAGGGCGGCGAACTCTATTCGATCAGAGCGTCTTGCGGAGCCCAAGTTAGTTCGATTTCCAGCCACTATGCGTCTCCGAATTTCTCTGCTGGTATCATTTTCGGCAGTCATCAGTGAGCCCAAGTACACAAATTTTTCTATCACCTCGATTTCGTCACCACCGATGCAGACTCGCGGCGGGTGGCTCACATTGTCTTCTCTTGAACCTCTTCCTATCATGTACTTCGTCTTCTACGTGTTGATGACTAGTCCGATCCGCTTGGCTTCTCTCTTCAGTCTGATGCTGAGACGAGACCTGCAAAGACGCTGCTTCTTTTCTCTTGTTTTGATACTTGTTCTTCTTTTCATCACAGTTGACCATCGAGTTTCAACGGTTTCCTTGACTGTTTCACCTAAGCCCCGGGTGCACTCTTCTGAGCACAATAAAAGTGTATCCAATTCGCGAATTATTTAATTCATTTTCATAAAGGTTTTTATACCGGGAACAAAACACACGTTTTTAACTGATTATTAATAAGCTAAACGGATGATTTGGAATACTCGTTAAAGTGAAAAAGTCTTCGTAAAACAAAAATCATGCGGAAAATTTTATTCGAGATACCAATACTTTCACACAAAAAGCTGCTGGCTGCACCTGACAGTTCGTGACAGCAGTTGACTGGCAGCAGCTGAAGTTACATTTTTTCCTCTTTGCAAGTCCCGTCCCAGGACTGATGTAGGCTTCCTCCATCTTCTCAAAGTTACGTGCCATAATATCTATGTCGTCGGCGAAGCCAAATAGCGGGACGGACTTATTGAAAATTGTACCACTCGTGTTAATCCCTGCTCTTCGTATTACCCCTTCCAAAGCGATGTTGAATAGTAGACACGAAAGACCATCACCTTGCCGTAACCCTCTGCGGGTTTCGAAGGGACTCGAGAATGCCCCTGAAACTCAAACTACGCACATCACCCGATCCATCGTCGCTTTGATCAACCGTGTCAATTTGTCCGGAAATCCGTGTTCGTGCATTAGCTGCCATAGCTGGTCCCGATCGATTGTATCATATGCGGCTTTGAAGTCGATGAATAGATGATGTGTGGGCACGTTGTATTCGCGGCAGTACTTGGCGAATGGCGAACACCTGGTCCGTGGTGGAGCGTTCGCCCATAAAACCCGCCTGGTACTGCCCCACGAACTCCCTTGCAATTGGTGCTAGTCGACGGCATAAAATTTGGGAGAGTACCTTATAGGCGGCGTTCAGCAATGTGATTGCTCAGTAGTTGCTACCTTTTATCTTTTATCTTTTATTGAGAGGGAAAAGCCAGCGGGAGTGGAGTTAAGAATGAATTTCACTCCTTCTCCCGTAGGCATAAAACCTCTTGTTTTTTCATATCAACAGTTTACAAACCAAATGATACATTCTTGGTGTTTTTTTTTAAACTAACTTAACTTTAACGATACAATATTGGAACATTTTCACTACGACTAACATAACAAAAAACTTGACTTACATAGTGTTGGACAAATATCGACAATATTTTTTTTTCAATGCAGAACGCGACAAATTAAAATCGAATACACTATAACATTGATTGAAAATTCTACACATACTACTAATCGGTTCATTTTGGCCATAATTTGTACGGGACATAGGAAGACGAATAAAATTGTGGGAACGAAGATCACGACGACGAATATCAATATCTATAAGACGGACTAAACAACCACAGTCAATGTTTGAGAGCAGAAGGTCAGATATAAATGAAGCTTTAGCGACATCACGTCGTAAATACAGCGGTTCAAGTCCAATGAGTTGGCAACGATCCTCGTATCTTGGGAGATTTTGAGGGTCGTTCCAAGGCAAGAGACGAAGCGCAAAACGCACAAACTTGCGCTGGATGGACTCAATGCGTTGGATGCCATTTTGGTAATACGGGGACCACACTACAGCTGCGTATTCCAATATTGGTCTAACTAAGGAGCAGTATAGCGCTTTTAAACAGTACACACTTGTGAAATTTTTTGTAACTCAAAATAGAAATCCAAAACGTTTCGACGCTTTTGAAGAAATGTACGCTATGTGGTCCTTGAATGAGAGCTTACAGTCAAGCATAACCCCTAAGTCTTTCACGGTTGTATCCTTCCTTAAAGTTATGTCAAAGATTTTGTAGTCAAAGTTTATGATTGAATGCTTGCGAGCAAAACTTATAACAGAACATTTAGAGGCATTCAAAACCATCCGGTTGGCAACACACCATTCGGCGAATGCGTTCAACTGAGATTGCAGGTATGAAGCATCGGTTACGGTACGAATTACACAATAGAGTTTGAAATCATCTGCATACGAAACTTTGAAGCAGTCGATGGAGAAGTTTACATCGTTTAGATATAATAAGAAAAGGTATGGTCCGAGATGGCTTCCTTGAGGTACGCCTGATGTAACGTTGAAAGATGTTGATATATTATTTCCGATTTTGACAGACATTTTACGACCAACTAGATAGGAACTGAGCCAATCTAAGATTTTTCCCTGAAAACCAAGTCGCTGCAGTTTGAACACCGCAATCTGATGATTAATTTTATCAAAGGCAGCTGATAGATCAGTGTATACTGCGTCAACCTGAAGACGATTCTGTAGCGAGCGAGCTATAAACGATACGTACGATACGAGGTTTGTGGATGTGGACCTCTTAGGGATGAATCCATGTTGAGATTCAGTAATATAATTACTGCAGCTGTGTGTTAAAATGCTAGAACAATAATCTTGAGAAGTTTCGCCATTGCGCAGAGAGAAGCATTTCCACGGGAATTTTAAACTTCGCGTTTGTCTCCCTTTTTATAGACTGGAAAGATGTAGGATGTTTTCCAAACATCTGGAAAAACTCCAGAGCGTAGAGATGTGTTGAAAATGGCAGCCAATGGTGAAGATAGGGCAGTTGAGCACTTCTTAATGATCAGTGAAGGCACTCCGTCTGGTCCAGGATTTGTCGAGCGTTTCAGTTTCGTACAAGCATTCATAACAGTCCCGGCATCAATGAAAGGGTGAGATCCAAAAGTAGATAGAGTGGGTACATTTAGTGCTGCAGCAGATACTTGTTGTTCATCAAGAATCTCGTTAGTAAAAACACTGCTGAACTGCCTGCGGAAAAGTTCACAGATGTCCTTCGTAGAAGAAGCCTCAGCATCACCGAGCGACATAGACGAGGGCAAACCAGATTCGCGTTTTTGCTCGTTAACGTAATTCCAGAACTGTTTTGGGTTGTTTTTAAGACTGCGTTGGATGCGATGTCGATAAGAACTAAAAAGCGATTCGTTCAGCTGTTTGTAGCGATTATTTAGAGAGATGTAATGGGATTTTAGCAGATTTGTTCGGTACTTCGAGTACTTCTTAAGAGCAGATCGTTTAGCAGCTTTTAGACGTTTGAGGTGTCGCGTAGACCATGGAGGGAAAGTCGGGGCACGATGTACTCTTTTGGGAGTGAACTGATCAATGGCATAAACCAACACATTTGAGACAGTCATTGCGGCAGCATTGGCATCCGAATCGTCGAGTATTTCGCTCCATTTAACACGAGATAAGAAATGATTCATTCCATCGAAATCAGTCTTCCAATATACGTAGGTTAGGGTTTCAGTGATTTTTTCGTAAACATATGGTTGACATTCGCTGAGCAGAACATGAAGCGCTGGGTGATGACGACTTATCTTAACAAGAGGAGCAGGAGCACGAATAACAAGACTGCGTTCCGCTATATCTTCGCTGATAAAGCAGAGATCTAACATACGGTTATTTTCATTTTTTATACCACACATTTGGACTAAACCAGCAGTACTATAACAGTCCAGCAACCGCGTGATTGAAAAACTTAACGATGAATGTGATGGATCAGCAAATAGAAATGATGCATTGCTAGGAATCCAGTTGATGCCGTTGAAGTTGAAGTCCCCGATTATCAGAATCTTGTCACAAAGCGCCATTTGCGATATTATCCAGTCAAGCGAGTCAATGTGTTGATCGAAGAGGGAAGCATCGTTCAGGCGGTCGGGCGGAATGTATATGACACAGATGAATAGCTTGTAATTGCGGAAGGCAAGTGAAACCCACAATTGCTCAACGCCCGAACAGTTAGGTGGAGATAGAAGATGCGCCTTGTATTGGGATCGCGCAGCTAAGAGAACGCCGCCACCAGATTGTTTTCTGCTATTGTTAGGCGAGCGGTCTTGTCGAAAAACGGTGTACGAATTGCCAAATATTTGATTTGAATTAGTGCTATCATTAAGCCAACTTTCTGTGAAAATGTAGAGGTCGTAGGTTTCACAGGAACAAGCGAGAGCATAATTACTTACTCGAGTATTGATACCACCAACGTTTTGGTAATAGACTGAAAGTTCATTGCTTAAACTAGAGTAACTCTGTTTATTGTGGGAGGTTGAGTTTGCGTCGGTGTCTGCGGAAGCTGATACACGTTGGGAGCTAATTGCAGAGTAGGTGTTCGAATTGATGAAGCTTGTTGCCGATATTGAGGGTACATCATCCGAGGAGGGCCACGTGTACGGATACGATGGGTCACAGCCGGGGACGGAAACGAGGTTGTTTGATACTCTGGTCGAACTTGTTTGTAGGTGTTCGATTTGCGGTCTAAAAAAGGGGCGATAGATACGCCTTCAGGCCAGAAACCATTTGAAAGAATTATGCTTTCAATGTTCTCAGGGACATTCAACTTGAAAGAGAGGTATGAAAGAGGTCTCATGTTCCTGTCTTGACGAGCGAGCTTATGACAATAAATGAGATTAGGATCGCAGTTAGCCTGAGTTGAGACGTATGCGACGATATTTTCTTCCGATTCGTGTGGCATAAACCGAGTGATGTAGAACCACTTGTCGTAGATAATAGGACGAGCTACAGCAAGAGTGGGTTTCACAGTTGTGGGTGAAGTCCTGGTATGGTTTGGTAAAGGATTAGGTGGCTTAATTACTGTATCGGAGAGAACAGTAATTCCTAAGTTATGTCTATTACCCCCTGGTGTGTTATGGGTTTGAACAAGATTTTTCCTGTTAACTACTACTGGCATATCGATATACTGCTGAGTGTGATTATCACTTTGGTTAGTGTAATATTGCGTTCTGGGTATACTTATAGTAGGTGCACTGTTGGATGGTAGTTGAGAAATATCCGAGCGTTGATGGTTGTTCGTGCAGATATGACGTGGTCCGTTGACATAGCCAGCGATGTTGGTGGTATTCGAAGCGCTAGTATAGTTGATTGCATTGTTGGCGAGCTGGTGAGCTTTGGGATGGTAATAGTGAGCAGCAGAAGTTTGATTGCTTGTAAATTCGGAGGTAGCAGTATCTCCGACATGTTGCGCGACGGGGGCATTGGTAATGTTTCGGCAGGTGTTGGCTTGAACGAGTGTGGTGGCAAACGAAGCGGTGGCATTGGCAGTGGATTCATTGGGAGCAGCAGTCGGGTGGCGAGGAGGCGCATGGATGTGGGCAGCGGAAAGGCTTGAGGCAGATTTTCGATGAGCATGGCTTGATTGTTGGCAGCAGTAGCAAAGTCGATAGTATTAACAGCAGTAGCTACGGTATCAACGGCGGCAGCAGGAATGTTGGTTGTATTATTTGAGGCGATGGAAGGTTGATTTGCAGAACGGTTGACTTGAGAAATGTTCGATGAAGCAGTTGATGAAGGCGGCTGCAGAATGTTGTCGATACCGTCTGAAATTGTAGAAACTATAGTGTTTGTTGCAATAGTTTTGGTTACTGGAACATCAACTTTCGTTAGTTTATCCGGTTGACGAAAAGATGATCGGGAAACACTACTCGTCCGGGGTCTCTTGCAATTATTATCGGCAATGATGGAATCGAACAGGTTCGTTAGGTTGAGAGGATGTTCGTCGAGTGTACGATCCGGAAATGGGTTTTCACTGGCATTTCGGGCTCGAGAGTCGGGATGGATTTGGTGACAGCAGCTAGGCCTTGAGAGCGAATGTGAATACATTCGACAAAAACTTTGTAGCGTATCCATAACAGCACCGGTGAGTTTTAAGTTGGAAGTCGATCGCTGTAGAATTAGTTCCATAGAATCCGAGGCAGACTGCGAGCGATTTTCTGGCAATCGACAGAAGGAGCACAGCCAACAAGCACCGGGGCAGTCGCGAATTGTTTTGGCTATCGAGTTGTTCACATTAGCACATTTGCAGTGGAAGCTCTTAGCACAGAGCTCGCAGTTTATTTTTTGATTGCGAGAGCCGGAGGAACCAAAACAATGGTCGGCATCACACTTGCTGCTTCTGGTCATATTCGTTCGACGCGCGAAAACAAAGCAGAAATGCAAAACAAACGAACGAGCCAAGCGGAGGCTCACCGACCGAGCGGGATAATATCAAAAAAGTGTCCCGTGTGCGAAGAAAATGTAAATTAAACACAATCCGCAGTAAGCCGGGAGAAATAGCTAACTAATGAGCTGTAATTTAATATTATTTTCGCAACTTTCACTTGTAAAAACTTATACCATACGGAGTAGATTATGAAACGCAAAGAACTGTTTACAAACTTTTCTTTTCTTTTCAAACAATCCAGCTTATCGCCCTTTTTGTAGATGGGACACACGACCCCTTCCATCCACTCCTGCGGAAAAACTTCCTCCTCCCAAATCTTGGGAGTGCAGCGCTCTAGCCAGTGCCTCACCACCGTGTTTAAATAGCTCTCCTGGTAGTTGGTCAACCCCAGGGGCTTTGTTGTTCTTCAGCCGGCCAATCTCCTCCTGGATTTCATAGAGATC
The DNA here is from genome assembly GCF_024139115.2 of Armigeres subalbatus. Lineage (NCBI taxonomy): Eukaryota > Metazoa > Arthropoda > Insecta > Diptera > Culicidae > Armigeres > Armigeres subalbatus. Next base: position 241,743,848 of record NC_085139.1, on the reverse strand, counting down.
CAGAGCCGGTAGAATTATGTCCTGCGCGCGTTCCTCCAGGTCGTTCACCATACCGCCATCTTCGTCTGCCACATCGCCATTCAGGTGTTCTTCGTAGTGCTGCCGCCACCTTTGGATTACCTACCGCTTGTTCGTAAGAAGGTTCCCGTTTATGTCCTTGCACATATCAGGATGTGGCACGTGGCCCTTACGTGGACGGTTTAACTTCTCATAGAACTTTCGTGTGTTATTAGTGCGGTACAGTTGCTCCGTCTCTTCACGGTCTCGATCTTCCTGTTGGCGCTTTTTCCTCCGGAAAATCGAGTTTTGTCTGTTCCGCGCCCGTTCATATCGTGCCTCGTTCGCCCTCGTGCGGTGTTGCAGCATTCTTCTCTTCCACTAACTGCTCACATTCGCCGTCATACCAGTCGTTTCTCTGATCCGGGGGCACCGTGCCAAGTGCAGCGGTTGCGGTGCTACCAATGGCGGATCGAATATCTTTCCAGCCATCTTCAAGAGACCCTGCGCCTAGCTGCTCTTACGTTGGGAGTGCCACTTCCAGCTGCTGCGCGTATTCTTGGGCTAATCTACCGTCTTGTAGCCGCCCAACGTTAAGCCGTGGCGTTCGACTTCGACGCATGTTGTACAGAGTTTTGAGCGCAGGCATACTGCAACGAGGTAGTGGTCGGATTCAATATTCGCACTGCGGTAAGTGCGGACGTTCGTGATGTCGGAGAAGAATTTACTGTCGATTAGAACGTGGTCGATTTGGGGAAAGAAGGTGCTTCGTACTGCCATTCCGCGGGAGGCTGCGAAGTTTATGCATCGTTGGCCGTTGTCATTCGATACGGTGTGCAGACTATCCGGTCCGATGACCGGTCTATACATTTCCTCCCTTCCTACCTGTGCGTTCATGTCACCGATGACGATTTTGACGTCCCGCACTGGGCATCCATCGTATGTTTGCTCCAGCTGTGCGTAGAACGCTTCTTTCTCGTCGTCGGGTCTCCCTTCGTGTGGGCAGTGCACGTTGATGAAGCTATAGTTGAAGAAACGGCCTTTAATCCTCAGCTTGCACATCCTTGCGTTGATTGGCTGCCACTCAATCACGCGTTGGCGCATCTTACCCAGCACTATGAAGCCGGTTCCCAGCTCGTTGGTGGTGCCACAGCTTTGGTAGAAGGTAGCCGCTCGATGCCCGCTTTTCCACACTTTCTGTCCTGTCCAGCAAATCTTCTGCAGTGCCACGACGTCGAAGTTGCGGGGATGTAATTCATCGTAGATTATCCTGTCGCAACCTGCGAAGCCTAGCGACTTGCAGTTTCATGTTCCAAGCTTCCAATCGTGATCCTTTATTCGTCCCCCAGGCCGTTGCCGATTGTATCGAGTCGTATTATCTTGAAACTATCTACCTTATAAGGTATGGGACTCGTCAGGGTCGTTAGTCTCCAACTTACCTTAAACTTACATCAATCCGTCTTCTAATTGGTTTATTGGCCAGCCAGGAGGCACGTGTGTCAATCACCGATCCACTAGAGGATCCAGAGTAGTTATCGTTAAGTAGTTATAGTTAAATTATCTCAAAAGCCGTAAAACATTTCATTTAGGGACAACCACCGGAGGACAAGGCTTGGTGGCTCCTTTGCGAGCCGGAACAAAGTGGAAATAGCAAAAAGAAAGTGAAAGCTTTTTTTATCCAGGGATGCGCAATTTGAATAAGTTTGCTACCTGATTAGCTTAGGTTTATTTGCCCTTGGGCGATAATTTAAGTACAAACGTCACACATTTGTACTTGCGTGTAAGGGCCTATGGTTGCCCTGAGTGTTGATTGATGGTCTCTGCTCTGCATGAAAGGGCCGCTAGCAGCCAGCGAAGGTGTTCGAAGCGGGCTTGGCAGCGTGGTGGCAGCGAAATGGGCGGCTGGGTGTACCCGATACTGGTCGGCGGCTTGCCGGACGAATGGTGATTGAAGCGGGTTTGATGGCGTGGTGGCAGTGAAAGAGGCGGTGTTGGTACCCGATACTGGTCGGCGGTGGCTTGCAATCCGGGATAGCTTGAGATGGCGGCTACGCTGCGGGTCGGCCTCACCGATCGAAAGTTCTCCACCACTGCGGAAAATGAACGAAATCCACGTGATACGTCGCTACGGAGTATCTTCCCGACCTGGCCGATGCCCGAATCCAAGATGGCTGCACACACACGCCTCAGGACACTGGTGCACTGGAAAATGGCTTGAGTTGACTGCTTACAGCCGCGGAACGGAATCACGGCTTCCGGGCTGATGCTTTGCTTTCTTTCCGGTCGAACCTCTAGAACGAGGGAAATTTGGCTGAAGGTAGAGCGCTGCTGGGGGCCACCCTGGTGACCGCTACGATCTCCTGCGGAAGGGTTCCAAACCTGTTCCAAAGGAACAAGTTCGCAAGTTAGTCTATCAGATATCAATGGACGACTTACATATTTCAAATGGTGTTCATCGACGCTTTGTGTCAGTGTAGGGATGTGATGCCAATAAGAAGAAAAAAAAGACTTGTAATACTAATAAATAATATATTTTTTAATTCACTTGTTGATGAGGTATTTCCTTTGGTATTTCATAAGTTATAACGTGTGGACTCCTCAAGTCCAGATTTTGTCGTGAGCAAACCTTACAACAATTGCTCGAAGTTCAAAAACTTAAGCGAATAGATTCAACTTGTTTTAATGTTTAGAAGAGAGGGATTGGATAATGAAGACAATCCTTTCTCTGAATTTACCCCCGTATATAATCAGTGGACTAGATATGTGCAATAGTTATACAAAGTAACAAATTTTCTAGGGGAGCTAGCCAGATCCTAGGTAGGGCTATAACCCCCCTAGCCCCCCTGTAGTTACGCCAATGTAAATTACCTCTTTTCTGCACTTTTTACGGGGTAACCCAACACTTTCCTTAGGTACTTTTAGCGATACCTAATAAGTAGATACTTAACAAAATGGCACAATTAGAATTAAAAAACTAAACACTTTCACTAAGGTTTTTTCTAACCTTTTAATTAAACTTTTTTGACACACGTCGCGCACTACTACTCCCTTCGAGGGTTTGTGACCGAAAAGAAATTTTTTGGGAATGGGCTAAGGTTTTAACAGCGGGTAGTAAACGGGAGATCAAACTTCGTTTGCTTTCTTTCTCTAGCTCCTGGTGGTAACCTCTATTTTTGATTTTTTTGGAATCAGGTGTTGATTTTGGCAACCCACCTGTACCGCTGTCAATAAACTTCAGCAAGAAATGATTGGATGAGGCGAGTATACTGTGGGTAAGACAACTCGGCACAAACATTTCAAAAGGGCGAAACTGCTGTTGCAAACAAGGGCTTCTCACGTCACTGGTGGGCAGATTTGAGCCCATCCACACAATTCAACACCACTGATGGAGGCAGTGAATCCACTGCTTTCATTAAAGCAGCGCTGGGTAGCATGGGTGGGCACAAATAAGCTCACCAGCATGAAAAGCTCTTGTTTACAAAAGCAGTTTATGAAATGTTGGTGCCGAACTGTCGAACGCGCGTGAGAGCCTGACAGGGCCGACACTCACTAATGGGTGTGTGGAGCCAAACTAGGGTGTGACAAAATTAATTTATAAAGCAAACAATGGATCAATCAAGGTAACTCATTTTGCACTCACTGCATCAAAACTATGGCGACACTGTATACGCATATTTCTATTCGTGTGGGTTTGACAGAACATGTCTACGGTGGCGCGATCTGCTCATTTCATAGCGGCAGTTTTTGCTTATTGATTGGTCCATTGCGGTGGAGCCAGCAACTCATTTGTAACAAACGGTAACAATCTTCTATGTCGTTCGTAATGGTTGTTTTTAAAGGCGGATTATTGGGCCTGCGCAAACGTCCTGTCTCGTCGGAGGGCGGTCGTGTCAGGGCTGTTTAGCGTCCCGCCTAACACCAGGACTTGGGCTTGTGCGCTTTGAGCGGAACACGGTCACTTTGGCGGAGCCTACTTGCGGATACACGCAGCTTTTTATAGAGGTTTAACAGGGCCCACTGTCAAACCCCACCACATCCTAGGCAGGCGCAACAACTCGCAGATGGCCTGGGGAGGGATCGTCAAGCCCTTGGCCAAAGTCCCTGCGGCCCCCTAAATGTGTCATGTACAAGACCAAAAATATTATATTAACAATATGGTTCACTTCGAGCTGTTCCATACAACGAAATGGCGAACCATTTGCCGGTTATAACAACATCATCTAGCGAGAAAAGAGGAATCTAAACATGTTTTCTTCTTGTTTATTCTAGCAAATCCCATGGCGACGATGGCGACAGTCATGCAACTGAAAAGATGACATTCGAAGGTATAGGGATGCCCAAACTTTTTTGAATGAATCGATCATCAAATCATCGATTTTCCTCGTTTTGATAAAGTTTTACGATAATATAGAGAAAAACAAATTATGCTTGTATGCCCCAATAGTAGAAGCTGCTCCGACGTGGAAATGCTTGCTGCGCTGGTTTTCTACCCACAGCTGCTAGCATCTGGGTGTGCATAGGGTTTCTTACCCCATTCTCGGCCTAACATGCATACGACTGCATTATTTAATTGATATTTATGACTGGAAGCAACTTTTCCTAAATTTCGTGGGCCGTACAATACTGTAATGGGGTTCACTTCTGCTTAAAAAATAGCTTTTCTTGGTAAACATCGTAAGAAAAAGGTTTTATTTGATTTAAATTAACGAGGTCCAGCACTAATTTCAGTCATAGCGATTTCATTTCCGGCCCACTTCAAAACCGGTTCCCGGCCTAAGCAAAATTTCGCTCAATCTCTCAACTTCTTACTCTCATTCTCTCTCGGGACGGTAGAAAATGCGACGTAAACAAAAATATGCACGTTCCACGACAACAAGATGCCAGATGGTATTATTCATAATCATTTTTATTTGGTTGAGAAGATATATTTTCTTATCCAAATTTCTTCCAAATACTTAAAAACAATATTTTTTTCACCTTTTGAAATCGAGAGAATTATAAATAACATGATAGCGTCAACGTATTAGACAATTTTCCTATTAACGATGAAGGATCATTTTCATAATCCTGGCCTTTTGGCAGCACGGTGTGGCTAGAAGTTCTTGGGCCGAGGTGAATTTTTGTTTGGTTTGAGAATGCATTTTAAAATGTATTCTAATATGTTTTAATAAGTTCTAGTGAAACGAACAAATCGGATTAATTGAAGTGCGTGTGTTTACAATTCTGGTGTGGTGATTAACAGCTTCAAGGAATGTTTGTATCGAGCACTGTGACGATTTTCAGGTAGGTGTTTATTCGATGATACCGTTTGGTAAAAGTAGAAAGAATCACTCCGGCTCAGTGGTGTGGCATCGGAGAGCGAAATTTTGAAATCTACATTTTTGTTTTCTACAATTGGATCAATTAGGAGTAAAATAAGTGATTGAAAAATATTGAGTATTGTGAAAAATAAATGGGAGACTTTTTAAAAATTATCAATCATAAACCTACGGCTTCCAAGCAGTGCAGTGAGCCGGGAACCGGGTCCATAGGCCCAAGTAGTGATTTACCCTATATGGATATGCGCGGGAAGCTAGAAATTTGTATGGCGAAAGCATAACAAGCGGGTTATCAAACTGTCGGAACTTGTGGTTTAAAAAATGTGGTTTTACAGGACGGTGTTAGCTACACCCAAAATAATCCTCCCATCATATCTACGTGAAAAACAACGTGTTTTTTCACAGCACTATTCACGTACCAATTAATTAATTCAAAGGTCGAGGCACTCAATTTCACTCAATCGGCTAGCACTAGTGTGTCACATGAAGATTACGAGACAGTTTTATTGCTCTCATGACTGATCTAAATGAGATTGTTTTTCTTTTACTTTATCGAAAATTAAAAATGTAACACAAAGTTCTTCACCGGTTTTTATTTCAGAATTGAAAATCTAAACATAAATAGGTACATCTTTAGGATCCCGAAACAACATATTCGGCTAAAAGACAACATATCTTGCGCGGGTTTTATGTTTTTTTTCGGGATTTTTGGGTTTGAAAAACTTGTGTCGTAACTTCCCGTAACAGTTTTGTCGGACAGATTTGTTCATGGTACAATAAATTTGGTGGATGATTTGCTGATGCTCGCGAACCGAATCAGAAAGCCGAAGGAAATCATGTACATCGTGCGAAAATAACATGGGATGAGCAGTTGAAGTTGGGTTTTAGTTGCAAAACTTTTCGGACAAGATCCGACAATATTTCGCTGCAAATAATTAGACAATGCTCTAAAGTGTATATACAAACCTCATAAACAATCGATTCCTGCATAGCCATGAGAAAATCAGGACTTTAGATAAAATATTTCTATCGATAATAATTATATCCAATCTGAATTACTGACTGCCTGACTGATTGACGCTTCAAACAACAAGCTGAGTGAGTTACCATCCAAGTGACATGTACGTACAGTTATATGAAATTCATATAGTTTATTTAGGTGAATTTTATGAAATATGATTTAATTATCATATTACATCACTTACGTTTCATGACTATCAGGTAAAATGAGTAGTGTGAATGAGATTTGGTAGTTATGTGAATTTTCACGTAGATTAAGTTGATTAATTTTTAGTAAATAAACTCTAGGTGCCTTGATTGATAAAAAATATGCCTAATGTGCTACTGTAATCACACAGCAGGTAAATCAATGTTTATACATTCATTTCATTTATTTAGTCTACATCTATACAGATAACACTGAATCAACAATTTGACGCCACAATACACGGTTCGAGGCCGCATCTCTCCATCCTCGAATACGCCCCACGCTCGCCAAGTCGTTCTGCACCTGGTCTGCCCATCTCGCTCGCTGCGCTCCACGTCGTCTCGTACCTGCCGGATCGGAAGCGAACACCATCTTTGCAGGGTTGCTGTCCGGCATTCTTGCAACATGCCCTGCCCATCGTACCCTTCCGGCTTTAGCTACCTTCTGGATACTGGGTTCGCCGTAGAGCTGGGCGAGCTCATGGTTCATTCTTCGCCGCCACACACCGTCTTCATGCAAACCGCCAAAGATGGTCCTAAGCACCCGTCTCTCGAATACTCCGAGTGCTTGCAAGTCCTCCTCGAGCATTGTCCATGTTTCATGTCCGTAGAGGACTACCGGTCTTATTAACGTCTTGTACATGACACATTTGGTGCGGTGGCGAATCTTTTTCGACCGCAGTTTCTTCTGGAGCCCGTAGTAGGCCCGACTTCCACAGATGATGCGCCTTCGTATTTCACGACTAACGTTGTTGTCAGCCGTTAGCAAGGATCCGAGGTAGACGAATTCCTCGACCACCTCGAAGGTATCCCCGTCTATCGTAACACTGCTTCCCAGGCGGGCCCTGTCGCGCTCGGTTCCGCCCACAAGCATGTACTTTGTCTTTGACGCATTCACCACCAGTCCAACTTTTGTTGCTTCACGTTTCAGGCGGGTGTACAGTTCTGCCACCTTTGCAAATGTTCGGCCGACAATGTCCATGTCATCCGCGAAGCAAATAAATTGACTGGATCTGTTGAAAATCGTTCCCCGGCTGTTACACCCGGCTCTCCGCATGACACCTTCTAGCGCAATGTTGAACAACAGGCACGAAAGTCCATCACCTTGTCTTAGTCCCCGGCGCGATTCGAACGAACTGGAGTGTTCGCCCGAGATCTTCACACAGTTTTGCACACCATCCACCGTTGCTTTGATCAGTCTGGTAAGCTTTCCAGGAAGCTGTTCTCGTCCATAATTTTCCATAGCTCTACGCGGTCTATACTGTCGTATGCCGCCTTGAAATCAACGAACAGATGGTGCGTTGGGACCTGGTATTCACTGCATTTTTGAAGGATTTGCCGTACAGTAAAATGTTTATACATGTTGTTGGATATTACCGGTATCATTTAAACGCATTAATATTCTTCTTGAGTTAGAATTTCAATTGAACATTAAAATCTGTGCAAAACTGGTTTGGATCTATTTTTACCGAATTCAAATTTTATCAATAGTCTAAGTTCGTAAAATAGCAGTTTGTGCAACAAGTTGCAAAAAGATGATTTTTTCAGCACGAGTTGTACGTTTATCCAGCGAGGCTTGCCGAGTTGGATAAATACTACGAGTGCTGAAAAAATCGAGTTTTGCAATGAGTTGCACACGCTATTTTTTGCAATGACGAAAAATGGACTTTAATTTGATAAATCTGTTCCAAAATTATAGTCTAATTTTCTCCACATGATCATTCTTGCCAATAAATTATGTTGCTGCGGAGAAGAATCAGATTCCATGTTACCGTGCCACATTGCAAAGTTCAATGAGCCGTGAAGCGATAGATGTACTTGCCTTTGGAAATTTTGGATGTCATGACCGCAAAACTATTTAATTTATTACGGGGCGCATAGAATACACTATTTGAGCACTTACCCAATTTAGTCACGTAACGACTGTTCTGGTGTTGGTTTTTCATTATAGCACCCAAATGAGTGTTATAATGAATTTTATGCAATTCCTGATCATAATACTTGGTTTACAGTTGGCGTTTGAGTGATAAAACGGCCTACTTTTCCATACCAACAGAATGGGTGCTTTAATGACCATTATGCAACTCAAATGGGTTGCATAATATTCATTATAGCACTCATTTGGGTGCTGTAATGAAAAACCTACATTGGGACAGTAGTTACATGACTACATTTAGCTGAATTAGTTTGGGTGAGTGTTTAAATAGTGTACTCTAAACGTCTCGTAATAAATGAAATGGTTTGTTGGACATAACATCACAATTTTCCAAAGGCAATTGCATCCATCGCTTCATAGCTTTTCAAGCTATGCAATTTGGCACGATAAGATGAAATCTTATTGTTCTCTGTCGCAACATAATTTATTGGCATGAATGATCATGTGGAGTAAATTCGATTGTACAATTTTGGTATAGATTTATCATATTAAAGCCCATTTTCGTCATTGCAAATAACGTGTGCAACTCGTTGCAAAACTAGATTTTCAGCACTCGTAGTATTTATCCAACTCGGCAAGCCTCGTTGGATAAACGCACAACTCGTGCTGAAAAAATCATCTTTTTGCAACTAGTTGCACAAACTACTATTATGCAACCCATTTGAGTTGCATAATGTTCATTAAAGCACCCATTTCGTTGGTATGGAAAAGTATGCCGTTTTATGACTCTACGGCGAACTGTAAACCAGATATTATGATCAGGAATTGCAAAAATTTCATTTTTTATTGCTATCATACGCGCTCACTACTGTAAACATCACAATAATGAGACAGATTAATTTGCGCCACAATCCTTCGTTTTCGATTTTGTATAAAGTTCATTGAACACTTGATAAATACTACGAAAGATCTTATTATTATCTTTAGTTCAGCCCGGGGCTGGTTCATCTCGTACGAAAGGTCTTATTCGAAACGCGCTCGAGGTGCATATTCTTTGCAAATTTTCTGTAGTTTTATTGATGTTGCGCTACCGAATTCCCCTGATAATTTTTAAAACTATAACATGATGATTGATGAACCAAAATAGTGCTGAAGCTTAGCCGTGATATTTATTTCTCTATTTTTTTAAACGGATTATTATATTTATCCAAAACAAGCTTAATCCTCCCAAAAAGTCTAATATGTATGGGCCAGAAGCTGCAGCAATAAAATAATTTCCTCCAATCCACAGCCCAAAGCAAAACAAAACCGAAACAAAAAAATATGCCGCAACTATGCTGCAAAATAATTGTCATCAAGTGCAAATAAATTTGCAAAGAATGGAATGTAGTCAGCCAGGGCAGCATTCACAATTTTAAGGGTTTCGATGAAGGCCTAAATCAAAAACAGAAATTTTAACGATCCAACAGTTTTTGAGAGCTAATCAGCTTCTTATATTTTGTTTCATTTATGAATAATCGGTTGTCAGCATCATGTTGACTATATGACCCTCTCCAAACGATTTTGAGCCGGCTCTTCGTGTTACGAAGAAACTAGCATAAACAAACAAACAGCCCCATTTGGTAGCATCCCACCAGCAGAATAGCAAAAAAAAAACCAAAATGATAAAAATTACAACCGCTAGAGCCCACACCTATTGTAATTTGCGGCTTCGCGGTTGCCGCGTAATATGCCCTCAGCTCAGTAGCATCACGCTACCATACCTACCTCTCTATAGGTGGTTGCACTGCGTCGCGTATACGGAGGATTGTTGTGTGCAGTTCACCATTCTCACACGGGACCGAAACCGGAAAGCAAATAAAATAAAATAGATTAATTATAAATATGTAGGGTAAACAAAGCGATATTTATTTACGAAGCGCTTTAATGGCAAGCGACATCCCGTCCTCTGTCTCGTTGTTCTACATCGCGCTACCGCTGCAGACTGCAAGCTGAGCATCGACCTCTCATAAACTATGGTTCCCGTTCCGCTCGCCAAAGCGAAAGTAAGGGAGCGAGGGCCGGTCCACGACCACGACAGACGACGGGTGCCCAGATTTGGACATTTGGTAGATATTTAGTGTCGGTTTTGCTGTGCTAACAAATAGCAGTTATTCTACAATTGACCGAACCGAAACAAACTGAACCAAGTGCAGCCCGGGCAGTAGGGTGAGGTACCGGCACTATTATTGCTTTTAAACTGCCTCCCCGAATAGAAATGAACCATTCATCAAATCGGTAATATTATTCAGTTTCTATTCATGGAATGATAATTCTTCAAGTAATAGTGCTTTTATGATTCTATGATACAGATGAAAAATGTCAAACTATTCATAATTAAATTTCGATCATACACCAAACGATTATTATTCATAGAATCATTGAATGCATGATAAAGTGATTGTAACCTCAATGATACAGAAAATTTTTTGTTCGCAAAAAAGGTAACTTTTGAATGGTAACGATACTTAACGACCCGTTCAGTGTATCATCCAAATTCCAAAAATTGTAGAGGCTATCGTCAAAATTATTCATGGTACAATTGGTGTATAATTTACTACGATACCATAAATAATCTTATCATAAAATGTATAATCGAAAAATGATTAGTGGAAAAATTGATGTTTGATATTTTTCTATGCGGGTCTGACGAGCGGGCTTTCGAAACTGCTTTCAGGGTCAATTTGTGGGGTTCCGTGCTTCTCTTTGGTTGATATTCGTGCTTATGATTGTAAAGCTATCTTCGAGCAAGAAAGTATATTTTCTTTATCGAAAACCTTCTTTAGGGTGATTATATTCGAACAAAAAATAGCCGCCTCTAGTTAGGCTACAAGCACGGTCTGACTAATACGAAGTTAAGCTGTTTAGGGATGTCTAGTTTGTGTCTTTAAGAAAATAATAATATATTTTGTGTATGCTTTACCTCAGAAACAAGATTTTCTGATCAATTTTATTCGAAATTGAATATTACTGGTTCGGTTTTTTCTTTACCCTTTTGTAAATCTTCTTAAATCATTTTGACTCTTGTAGACACATCATCTTTAAATTGATTTCAAAGCAGTATCGCTTCACGGTCTTTGGAAAGCGGATCTTTTGGTTACATAAGATGGCTGATAGCTTCATTTTCAAGCATATTATAAGCGTTTATTCATGAAAAAGTGATATTTTTCTGAGCATTCTACTGCAGCTAGTAGCAAATATTAGCAAAAATTTCAATCGTATTCTGAAAGTATACTTGCGGGCCCATCAAATCCATGGTATTTCATTTGTCCATCTTTGTTCACTTTTGTTTGATGATAATATTAGTTTTGTATGAAAAATAAGGAATTTCATGTGAACACTTATACCATCTTTAGGATTTTTCCAATATTCGGTAGTATAAAAGACATAAACACAGTCTTCGACCAGAGGTCGTAGAAACTGAACACAATGGACAGGATACATAATACTCAGTGGACCGGAACACATTTCAATGAACTTGTTTTTCAAAATCATGAAGTTTGATACGTCGCAAATCCTGAAACGAATCCCGGAATGCGAAAAGTTTTCTCGTCGGAATTGCAATATGTTTCTTTTCTTAATTCAAAAACGATTCAGTAGGAATCCAAAACGAACATTCGTCGGAATCCGCAAACCGGAAGGGATTCTGTCTCAAAAAGATTCACGTCCGAATTCCAAAATGATTCCCGTCGGGATCACGAACTTTAGACACAAAGTGCCACAAACTCACCTTTATTGAAGCGATTTATAGGGCCACTAATATGCTGCAAAAAATAGATATTTATGGCATGTTAAAATTATCTTTTAATTTCAATTGGTATTATAAAACTTACCGAAAAAAAAAATCAAAGAATTCCCGAGCGCGGTACTTATTCTCCCATTTTTTTTACCAACTGCTTGAAATATGGCAACGAGGCACGCAGGCGATGTCTCGGTCAGCCAGCAGTCGACAACGTCAACATCTGAGCAGTGTTGCGGAATTTAAAAGTAAATTATTAACGTATGTGAAGAAGCATAGAATCTGTGTAATTTTAAACAAACAAATTAGAACCACTTGGTTGCATTTGATTGTATGTAAAATTTGCGTATTATTTGATGTGAATATTAAACAAGCTCAATGTAATGGCGAAAACATTTTTCTTTCCTGTGTAATTTGAAGCCGATGTAATAAATCATAGAAATGATGTAATTTTGCATCTGATTTTTGCGTTTACATAGCTATTTTATTACATCAACATGGAATACATCGAGGCCTATTACAATTCTTTTTGCTGTGTATACAATAGGTTATCGAAATAGTATAATGTTCACCTGATAGAACGTATATATGGTAATGAAATACTAGTTGCGGAAATCCAATTATTTTTAGCAAAATGACCAAAAAGTTATCTAACTCCATATCTCCCTTGTTGTTTATTCAAATCGTTAACAATTACACATGATAATAGTTGGCCAGAACAGAGTCTATTATATATAGAGTTACGCAAAGAGTGAAGCCAAATCTACCTATTGAACTGTCAAACCGTCTACCTATCGAGCAAAGTAAACAAATGATTGTTGGTAAGGCGGAAGTATTGTTATCCCCTGATGATTATTATGGCGAATTAAAACTCATGAATTGAAATGTATTAGATTTGTTCTAGAAACAGCTTCAAAAAACTTCAGCCCACCCCCCCATAAAGTTGCAACAAGAAACTCACGTGTTTGCACTCTGTAGGTGACTTTGGTTATCGAATTAAAAAGCTTTAGAAGTGAACACTCCCGTGAAGTCACTTGAAGGGTTGAACAAAAATGAAAGTTTTCAACATAATAACAAGAACATCATTCAGAATAAGAGTAAAAAGATCCTCTTTGCGCAACTCTATATAATAGACTTTGGGCCAGAATACCTGTCAAACTGATGCAGTGCTGTTAGTTTATCTTTTTTTATTACTTAAAAAAATCGAAAATGTACTCTTACCCCAGGCGCACTCTTGCCCCACTCTACTCTATGCAGTTTACAATTGCTTTAGAATTTGCCGTAAACGGAGAACAAAAGGAATTGGCAACAATGGGGAAGAAATTTATCACTCATGCAGTGGTTCGGCGAGAGAACAGCAGCAGCGCCGACCAATCACGCAATGAGGAGATCAAAATAAACAAACTCCAGCTGGTTTTGCAAGATGAAAACATGAGCCGTTTCTAGAACAACATTAGAAAATATCGTGAGAGGATTTCTGTACAAGGTTTCCACATAAGCTTTGAAAAGCATTTGGGTAAGAACAGTGGTGCTGGTGTGAATAAAACAAATAAGACAAATAAGACAAATAAGATAAATAAGACAAATAGGACAAATAAGACAAATGAGACAAATAAGACAAATGACAAATAAGATAAATAATTCAGAAGCTCCTCCAGGAATTCCTTCGGAAGTTTCTCCAGGAATTCCTTCGGAAGTTTCTCCAGGAATTCCTTCGGAAGTTCCCCCAGGAATTCCTTCAGAAGTTCCTCCAGGAATTCCTTCAGAAGTTCCCCCAGGAATTCTTTCGGAAGTTGCCCTAGGAATTCCTTCGGATATTCTCCAAGAAATCCCTTCGGAAGTTCCCCCAGGAATTCCTTCAGAAGTTCCTCCGGAAATTCCTCCAGGAACTCCTCTAGGAATTCCTATAGGAACTTTCTCTAGGAATTCCTCTGGAAGTTCCTCGAGGAGTTCCTCTGGAAATTCCTCTAGGAATTCTTCCGGAACTTCTTCTAGGAATTCCTCCGGAACTTTTTCTAGGAATTCCTCCGGATCTTTCTCTGGGAATTCCTCTGGAACTTTCTCTAGGAATTCCTGAGGAACTTCCTCTAGGAATTCATCCGGAACTTCCTCTAGGAATTCCTCCGAAAGTTCCTCCTGCAATTATTCCGAAAGCTCCTCTAGGAATTCCTCCTGAAGTTCCTCCAGAAATTCCTTCAAGAGGTCCTCTAATTTCTGGAACAACTTCCTGGGGAATTTCTGAAGGAATTTCTGGGGGAATTCCTGGAGGAACTTGCGGGGGAATTCCTGGAGGAACTTCCGGGAGAATTCCTGGAGGAACTTCCGGGGGAATTCCTGGAGGAACTTCCGGGGGAATTCCTGGAGGAACTTCCGGATGAACTCATGGATGAATTTCCGGAGGAACTTTCGGAGGATTTACTGGAGGATTTGCTGGAGGAACTTCCTAAAATAAACAAACAATAACTGTTATGTGAGAGTTCTATTTGTACGGCGTTCGTTACCGTTGCTGTACGTTTTTACGCGGACGAACCATCAGATCACGGTGTGGAAGCATTTTAGATTACGGGCGCATTAGATTTATTCTAGTGTGAATAAAACACTGAAATTGTGAGTAGGCTATTCAATGTGCATTGTAAACTAAGTGAAATTAGGAAATATATTTCAGCTTTGTAGCATGTGACAAATTAAACATCTACGTGTTTTCAATTTGTTCTGCTTTAAGAGCAGTTCCCGTCACTATTTTAACCCACATAAAGTTATTTTTCAACTAGAATGATCAGTAACATAGTTATCGAGTTGTTGGAAACAATCGTTTCGAAAATAAAGTTGATCAAATATTTAAAAATAAAGAATTTTTGTAATGACATGGTTTTTTTTTAGGTTTTTCAGTATCTGAAAACAATGGCAAGTGGGGTCAAAAAACGAGCGAAAAATTTTACGAAGGATGATGCGGAATTACTTACGGAGCTATTGTTCCGTAGACAGACTGTGTTACAACAAAACAAAACAAAATGAAGCATGGATCAACATTGCAGCTGAGTTTTTAGCTTTCTTGCGTCACACTCTCGTAATGCCGATCAATTGAAAAACTACCGTACTACCGTATCGGAGGTGGGGCAGCTACTATGAAGCGGAACCTCGATAATCCAATTTATGCACTGGTACAGCAGGAAGTAACGGCACTGAGTAACCCCTACGACAGCAGCAGCAGCAGATAACTTTCAATTACATATTAAGACCAAAGTTTCTGATTAGAAAGTTGCGCAAAGAGGATCTTCTTACACTGATTCTGAATGATGTTCTTGTTATTATGTTGGCAACTTTCATTTTTGTTCAACGTTTCAAGTGACTCCACGGAGTGTTCTCTTCTGAAGCTTTTTAATTCGATTACCAAGTCACCCACAGAGTGCAAACACGCGAGTTTCTTGTTACTTCTCTATTGGAGAACGAATACAATACATTTCATTTCTTGAGTTTTAATTCACCATAATAATCATTAAGCGATAACAATACTTACGCCTCTGCAATGAAAATGAACTGCCCCCCGCGCAGGTTATTCCCATCAACTATTCATAAAAAAATCTTGGTTTAATGTAGTAATTATACTTAATATTTATTATTGTCTACTAGTTACTAAGATAATCCCCATAAATAGGCCTTGACATTAGTATTCTGACTGACACTGACTTACATGATCATTCCGCAATAAAAGTTAAAACAAGTAACACGTATTCTTACTAAACATCAGAAGTGGGATACGAATAAAGAAAAATGATTTTGAGAAGCAATTTGCGCTCGGATGTTGAAGATCAAGAGAAATTTCGGAAGAAGCCTTCCTTATCAAGATACCAATAATTCGTCCGAAGGGCCAAGCTCTGGAACAAGTTATAGCAGCATGCAAAGTCAATCTAGAAATGTGAATGACGCTTCAAGTGGATCTCGGATTTCACAAGCTGTTATTCAAGATTGCGGAAATTCAATACAAGTGAACCGTTCTATCAAGCTAGACGAATTGTCTGCTGAATTTTTTTTCTGGATCGTTGAACGAGGACGCAAATTTCTTCATTAACACAGTGGAGCAAGCTAGAAAAACGTTTCACGTGGAAGAGGAAGTCATGAAGTTGATGGTGTTCAAGCATCTACAGAATAGCGAAAAAGACTGGCTATCGTCACAGCCGGATATATTTGTGAAAACATATTCTGAAGTATTGAATTTGATCCTCATGACATTCACTGTGACTACGAGTACTTTCGAAACAAGGCGAAAATTGGAGCTCCGGAAATGGAAAGCAGATGAAACATTCTTGGAATATTTTGTTGAAAAACGAAACATAGCAATGCCACTGAAACTACACGAAGCTGAACTAATTGAGTATGTAGTTGAAGGCATACCTGATCGCAATTTGAAGAATCAAGCTAAAATGAGTGGATTTTCATCGTTCGGGAATCTTCTTAAGGCCTTTCAATCGATTCGATTGCCGCGTAGAGATTTTTCAAGCGCTCCTGTATGCTACAATTGTAACACGCCTGGACATATCGCTGTAAACTGCCGGAGGTCTAGACAGCAGAATAGGACCCCTTTTAACGAAACTACACACAAATGGAATTCAAGTAGCAGAAAAACAAGAGGAAATGAGAGATCTACGAATATTGCTGTATTCCAAAATGTTGAAGACTTGAACAACAGGACAACCGACTTAGACAGAGAGGCACTGGTAGATATAAAACTGACTGATTTTAATATTAGATTGAATGCTTTGTTTGATACAGGAAGTCCAGTTTGTCTGATACGCCTTGGCTTAGCAAAAAATGGGAATATTTTTCCCTACAATGGAAATAGAAATTTCAAGGGTATCGGAGGAACTAGATTAAAAATTGTGGGTAGATTAGTAACTAAAGTAAAAATTCAAAATTTATTTTTCAGAATTAATTTTTTGGTGGTTCCTGACTCGGCGTTGAGTTCTTACGATGTTATAATTGGGAGAGATGTGATATTTGATCCCTCAATGAAAACGATAATTGAAAAACGCAAAATTTATTTCTTTAGAAATCCAGTATTGAGAAGTGAAAAAAATGAGGCTGATAAAAAGGTAAAAAACATTAATGTGATTTTGGATTCTAAAAGTGTAAAAAATGTAGGTAATATTAGTGATGATCATTTGTCAACTTTAAACCATATTATGAAGATATTTTATTTCAACTATCAACGACCTTCGCATCCTGAAATTGATTTCGAAATGAAAATAGTACTGAAAACTGGTGCACCATTTCATTTTAAACCTAGACGGTTATCTCAAGCTGATAAAATAAAAGTTAATAAAAAAATTGATGAATTACTTAAATTAGGGATTGTTAAAGAAAGTGATTCCCCGTTTGCTAGTCCGATAGTAGTAATTTTAAAGAAAGATGATGATATAAGGTTATGCGTGGATTATAGAAAATGTAATAAAGATACTTATCGTGACAATTATCCTTTACCATTGATGGAAGATATTTTTGATAAATTGAAAGGCAAATCGGTGTATTCTATTTTAGATTTGAAATCAGGTTTCCATCAAATTAAAGTTGCTTCTGATTGTACTAAATACACTTCTTTTGTAACTCCCATGGGACAATATGAATACTTACGAGTTTCCTTTGGTTTGTGTAATGCACCTTCTGTATTCCAAAGATTAATTAAGAAAATTTTCGAAAAGCTCATTGACGAAGGAAAATTAGTTGTTTATATTGATGACATTTTGATTGCTTCTGAAACCATGGAAGAACATTTTGAAATTTTGACAGAAGTTTTTGAAATTTTGAGTAAAAATTTATTAGAGTTAAATTTGAATAAATGTAAATTTTGTTTCACTGAAATTGATTATTTAGGTTATACGATAAACGAATTCGGAAGGAAACCAAACAAATCACACATTGAATCCATTTCAAGTTTTCCGATTCCAAAGAATTCTAAAGATGTTCAGAGATTTTTGGGCCTAACTAGTTATTTTAGAAAATTCATTCAGAATTTTGCATCTATCGCTAGGCCGTTGTATGATTTATTAAAGAAAAATGTTGAATTTATTTTTAGTGACTCTGAAATAAATGCTTTCAAAGAATTGAAAAACAAATTACTTTCAGCTCCTGTTTTGGCAATTTACGATCCAAATGCCGAAACACAATTACATTGCGACGCAAGCTCTTTTGGCTTCGGCGCAATTTTGATGCAGAAACAGAAAATGGTTATTTTCATCCAATAAGCTTCTTTAGCAAGAAAACAGATGAATATGAGAACAAGTTACATAGCTTTGAATTAGAGACACTCGCTGTTATAAATTCTATAAAACGATTTCATGTTTATTTGTCTGGAATTAAATTCAAAATATTCACAGATTGCAGTGCCTTGGCACAAACTTTGTCTAAGAAAGAGATTAACCCTAAGATAAGCCGATGGGCTTTGTTTCTGGAGAACTACAACTACAGTTTGGAATATAGAAATGGATCTAGGATGCAGCATGTAGATGCTTTAAGCAGACTATCAATGAGTAATTTAGATAAAGATATAAGGAAAATATATCCAAATAATAAGTCATCGTCAGATGTATGTTTGCTCGATACTGAAGACATCGAAAGAAATGTAATTTTTGCACAAGAACAAGATGAAAAAGTCAGAAAAATCAAATTACATTTAGAAACAAACACTTTTCCAAATTTTGAGTTAAAAAATGGAATACTATTTAGAAAAGATGACAGTAAGTTATTATTAGTTATCTCAAAAACAATGATTGATAATATAATTCGAATTTGTCATGACAAGCTTGGTCATATTGGAATTGAAAAAACTATGACTGAAATCAAAAAATATTACTGGTTTTCTAGTATGAGTAAAATAGGAAAAAAATATGTGAGTAATTGTTTGAGTTGCATATTTTATAGTCCATCGGCCACAATGAAAGAAGGTTTTCTCAAATCAATAGATAAAGGTCAGACTCCATTTCAAACAATTTATATAGATCATTACGGTCCGATTCAGTCGCGATCTTCGAAAAATTTCAAGTATATTTTAGTAATAGTTTATGCATTTACGAAATTTGTAAAGTTATATCCTTGTCATTCAACAAATACAGCAGAAGTGATACAAAGTTTAACTTCATATATGAATTATTATAGCAAACCGAATAGAATTATATCAGATAGAGGCAGATGCTCCACGTCTAATAATTTCAAAACATTTTGTTCAGATTGCTTTATAGAACATATTAAAACAGCATCGTACACAGCAGAGGCAAACGGTCAAGCTGAAAGAATAAACAGAACCCTTACTCCAATGTTGGCTAAGTTGATTAATGATACTGGTCTCAAATGGGATTGTTTATTACCAAACATTGAATATATTTATAATAATACTTACAACAGAGCAATAAAAAATTTCCCAAGTATGTTGTTATTTGGTATTCATCAGAACAATTTATGTGTTGGAAACAATAATAATAAAAATATAAAAAATAATCAAGCTCCATCACAAAATCATGATCTCATTGAAATTCGACAGAAAGCAAAGCATCACATAGACAAACTTCAGGCATACAATAAAGAAATGGTAGATAAAAAGCGCAAATCAGTTCAGGATTATAAGGAAGGTGACTTTATAATGCTTAAAACTAACGCTGAC
The DNA here is from genome assembly GCF_024139115.2 of Armigeres subalbatus. Taxonomy (NCBI): domain Eukaryota; kingdom Metazoa; phylum Arthropoda; class Insecta; order Diptera; family Culicidae; genus Armigeres; species Armigeres subalbatus. Next base: position 241,724,022 of record NC_085139.1, on the reverse strand, counting down.
AATAAACTTTCAACAAAATTCAAAGGTCCTTATACTATAAAGAAAAAATTGACAAATGATCGTTATCTTATTACAGACATTGATGGATTCCAAATATCACAATTACCATTCGGCTCTATTTGTTCTCCAAATAACATGCGAAAATGGTTATCGATTTCTAATTTAATAACAAACTATGACGTCGATGAGGACATCGACGAGTCAGGATGACCGATTTGTAGTAATTATACTTAATATTTATTATTGTCTACTAGTCACTAAGATACTCCCAATAAGTAGGCCTTGACATTAGTATTCTAACTGACACTGACTTACATGATCATTCCGCAATAAACGTTAAAACAAGTAACACGTATTCTTACTAAATTTAATTTGCTCTTTCATTGTTCAACCAAACGCTGTAAAACGAATACATATTTATTTATTTTGTTCTACAGGAACCTCAAGCAAGGTAGTTCTCGGGCGTTCGCTGATTCGCGAAGTCGAAGCAAATTCTGCTCTTCCCTCCTATGGGAAATCCCATTGCTATCTGTCAGAGTTTGATTTGTTTCGCTCGGAGAAGATCCGAACGAACTGGCTGATTCATCGGGTATCGAAGCTGGTGGAGACGACGCTAATCAAACTGAAGGTGCCGCTTTCGGGATGCCAAATACGGGCGCTTGAAGGTACTGCATCTCTCGGAGGACAAAGTACGGGCGTCGTGCGAAACAATAAACGACAGCGAATGAATTTCAATACCCTACGAGAATACGTGGGAGAGCAAGGACACCTCAAGAAGAAAAAGTATGAGCTCCAATGCAAACTGTTGGAACTGTCGATCAAAGAATTTTGGGGTTGTATACATGACACGACCGCTCGACGTAAACTACGTAACACCAAATATCGAGCGGCGTACACTGAACCAATTATTCTGCTCTATATGGAAGAGAAGAATCTATCCCACCGACACTACTACCCAGCTTTAGTAGCATCTGTCACTCTGTGAGGGAGTAGGGACCCCACTGTCTAGCAGCTGGGCCAACCCAGTTCTACAATTGATAATACCCTAAAAGTAGGCAATTACAAACGATTTGAACGTGTTGCATAGGGGATGCATGATGCATGAAAAAACTGAAATTTTCAATAGTTTAGTGATGATACTTAAAAGCTTCAATAGTACTGGCAAATTGGTGGAGAGTTTATGAATCGATTGATATATGAATCTTTAAAATCCATTGAAAGATAAAGGACCTATTGCTATTAATGTTGTTCACGGGCAGCAGGGACTATGTCCAAGGGCTTCCCCAGGCCATCTGCGAGTTGTGGGGCTTGCCTAGGATGTGGTGGGGTTTGACAGTGGGCCCTGTTAAATTCCTATAAAAAGCTGCATGTATCCGCAAGTAGGCCCCACCAAAGCGACCGTGTGCAGCTCAAAGCGCACAAGCCCAAGTCCTGGTGTTAGGTGGGACGCTAAACAGCCCTGACACGACGGCCCTCCGACGAGACAGGAGGTTTACGCAGGCCCAATAAGCCGCCTGGAAAACCAATGATTACGAACAATATAAGAGATAATGCGACTCGACACAATCGGCAAAGACCTAGACGACGAATAAAGGATCACGATTGGAAGCTTGGAACATGGAACTGCAAGTCGCTAGGTTTCGCAGGTTGCGACAGGATGATCTACGATGAATTACATCCCCACAACTTCGACGTCGTGGCGCTGCAGGAAATTTGCTGGACAGGACAGAATGTGTGGAAAAGCGGGCATCGAGCGGCTACCTTCTACCGAAGCTGTGGCACCACCAACGAGCTGGGAACCGGCTTTATAGTCAAGCGCTGGGTAAGATGCGCCAACATGTGATTGGGTGGCAGCCAATCAACGAAAGGATGTGCAATAGAGTGATTCAAATTTTGACTTTTTTGCTCCCCTATGCTTAAACGATGACATTTGCCATTTTAATAAACGTCCTAAATTTTTAGCTAATTTGGATGAAATTTGACTGAGCACAAGCAGTTTGAAGCTTGTATGAAAATTACTATGAAAACAGTAACTTTTGTGAAAAACCGTTCGCCATCATTGCCCATTAAGCTCTAAAACTGTATGAATACGTTAGCAATATAGAAAATTTAACAAAGGAAAATAACGTCGTTGTTGCTAAACGATTTGATGCTGGCAACAAAAGTTATTAGAGAAATACTGAATTGTGGGAAAATCAATTTAACACGTAAAAGAATAACATCAATATCAATAATGAGCATTTCTGTTTTCTTTATATTTTTGCTCACAAAAGTCAGATTGCTTCGCAACAACAACTGACTTTTATCTTAGGATCTATTCTATGATGGCGATGCGTTAAATATATTCAAATAGATTCTGGGCTGCTTCACGGAACGATCCTTTATATAAGTGGCAATTCTCATAGCAATTTTCATATAACCTTCAAACGGCACGTGCACAACCAAATTACATCCAAATCAGCTAAAAATTTGGGAGGACTATTAAAATAGCAAAAACAATCGTTTAAGGATAGGGGAGCGAAAAAGTCAAAATTTGAATCACTCTAATGTGCAAGCTGAGGATTAAAGGCCGTTTCTTCAACTATAGCATCATCAACGTGCACTGCCCACACGAAGGGAGACCCGACGACGAGAAAGAAGCGTTCTACGCACAGCTGAAGCAGGCATACGCTGGATGTCCACTTCGAGACGTCAAAATCGTCATCGGCGACATGAACGCACAGGTAGGAAGGGAGGAAATGTATAGACCGGTCATCGGACCAGATAGTTTGCATACCGTATCGAATGACAACGGCCAACGATGCATAAACTTCGCAGCCTCCCGCGGAATGGTAATCCGAAGCCCTTCTTTCCCCGCAAAATATCCACAAGGCCACATGGAAATCACCTAACCAAGAAACGGAAAACCAAATCGACCACGTTCTAATCGACGGTAAATTCTTGTCTGACATCACGAACGTCCGCACTTACCGCAGTGCGAATATTGAATCCGACCACGGTGTACAACACGCATCGAAGTCGGACGCCGCGGCTTATCATTGGGCGGCTACAAGACGGTAGACTAGCCCAAGAATACGCGCAGCAGCTGGAAGTGGCACTCCCAACAGAAAAGCGGCTAGGCGCAGCGTCTCTTGAAGATGGTTGAAGAGATATTCGATCCGCCATTGGTAGCACCGCAACCGCTGCACTTGGCACGGTGCCCCCGGGTCAGAGAAACCACTGGTATTACGGCGAATTTGAGCAGTTAATGGAAGAGAAGAATGCTATATGGGCGAGATTGCTGCCACACTGCACGAGGGCGAACGAGGCACGATGCAAACGGGCGCGGAACATACAAAACTTAGTCTGGTTGTAAATAAATGAATGCGTAGAACGGCAGTACTTCATTCAATCAATTTGTGCGTCATTATCCATCAGCCCGATCAAAACAAACTAAGATGATGAGAATCATTTTGCAGAAATAACTCTGTTTGACATAGTAATAAAGAGTGTTTTCAAAAAATGCCAAAACATAATCGTCATAAAGCTTCAAAGTGCTTCCAAGGTGAAACACATTGACAACACCCTAAAAGCAGAATCCCTCTCATTCACATAGATACATCGTAACTGTCGTATCCCGCACAAATCGCATCAGCCGAATACTAAAAATTTGAAGCAAACGACCGGTGTAGGAAGCTTCGTGTTGTCGTCACAAAAGTCGTTAGCAAACTGAATTCCAAACATCGAACTCCTTTCCATAGCAACGATTCACTCTCGCAACTCGTTGCTGTGTCAGACTATAGGGTGCCTACATTTTTAGGCAAAATATATCGTTCTCGTTCATATTTGTTCTCGTTCAAATAGAGTAGCATATTGAATAGTTTACTTTCAAAACTATACTAAACAACTTCGTTTATTAAACAATTTATCAATATCTAGCATAATCACTACAGTAACCATCACTCCTTAACCGATCTTCAAAAGTTTCGCTGCTTCAACTTTTTCGGTTTTCTGCGAAATGCAGTATAAACCATTTTCTTTTACACATTTTCATAAACAATGAGTGATTTCATACGAAATGTTGGAATACACTCCTGACAGGATCACCAAATGTGCAATTTGACATCGCGCATATTAATTACCCATCATGTTTGCCCTGCTTGCACTTGTGAGGAAGATTTGATTGACTAACTGCGAATGTGTATATTGTACGAAGGCTGCTATGATCTGTTAGGTGACTGAGGACCGTATTATGTTAAGCTTGTTTATGATAATAGGCCTGTCCAATGCCATACAATGATTTTCTCGCTGTTTTTAAGTTTGCGTTACAATTGATTGGCACTCGCTCTGTTCCCTTAAAGCTGAACGTTGTGAAGGAAAGACATGTTAATTGCAAGTGAATCTATTTCTTCCTTCTCTCAAACTAGCTCTCAGGAACGTGCAGTCAGTAGTCAAATTCCACCACCCCAGAATCATTTCCGTTTCTTTATTATTCTTACTGTCAAGCAGCATACGTTGTTCGTCAATCAGTCCCAGCGCAACGTCCGTGTAGCAACACGTGCCGCCCGATCGTATCAAGGGATTTCAATTAGCCCCTAAGTGGTGAGTAAATATTTTCTTCTCCGTTTGTTCTCGACTGTCCTACCGGGCGGGGATGCGAATAAACCATTGCACGTGCGTGTTCTCTCGCGTCGGAAAGAAATTACATTCGGCACATACACATTTGCATGCCCAATAATTATTCTCCCATCGGCCGATCAGCAGCGCCAACCAGCTCATAACGGCGACAGTGATACAATCAATCCGGGCGCGTCACTCCAATCCATTATCATCGAGCAGTCGTCAACGAGATAATGCATCAAAGCCCATTTTCCCGCCCCATTTACGTAGCCGACAATCGAAAACGAAAAATCCCGGCCCGGCTAATCCGGGCCTTGGCCTCGCGGATAATCAACCGAAGCTACCCGCTAATCCCGAACTGCCCCTGCCCCTGCCCCGGCTCCATCGGCGGGAAATTAAATTATGAAAATAGATCACTAGGTGATAAGAATTCGATCACGGATGTGTTTGTACGGAGCCGAATCGGCACAAAGAAGATGTTCCCAATGGTAATGCAAGTTTGATGATAATTCATATTTGCGTGGCGGCTTTTGGCAAATACCTTCTCTGAATTTGACAACACGTTCAGAATGACGATAATGTATCTTATGGAACTAATCCTGACTCAGGAATATTCCTGAAGAGGCGCGTATGAGCTCAATGCGCGATTACGAATCGATGAGCAATCTCCCTATTTTTGTTGTAGTTTAATCCATTTGTTTTGGGGTAGATAAAAAACCCTTGCGGCGATGGTGTCATGATGGATTATGAAAAGCTATCGAATTTATTGCACATAAATAACAATGAAATTTTTTCTAAATTCAAATTTAATTAGGTATTGGTACTTAGAAGTTCAACACAAATCTGTTGTGATATTCATGGACTTCTATAAACGTGAGTTCTTGCTGTGGATATGAAACACAAGCTTAAACGCTCGTCACGACTACTTTAATAGTACGTTCAGATTATGAGCTATATCACTTGATATAAAGCATCTTGACATCAGTGTTTGTACATCTAGTTTTCACTGGAAATAATGCATATGGCATCTCATGTCAAGATTCGCTATATCAAGTGATATAGCTCATAATCTGAACGTACTATAACAAACTATTTTGATCAGATCTGGATGTAAACATCAATACCGCACTCGTCGTCAGGTTGAAACCATCGAAGTAGGCTTGAACAAACCACAACTAAGAAATTAACAAAAATCAAAGCAATCGCGGCCATTTGACATCACCTCCAATTAATTGAACTCTTATATGTCGATAGAGTTGATGCAAAAGTATAAGATTGCTAATGAAACAAAACATGCACTACAACATGATACATAATAAACTGCCAAGTGAAGCTTGTTGAGACATATTTTGGCAAAATACATTTAATGACTATAGCGCCACTAGCGTTCTAGTACTTATGCAACTCTACTACTGTCGATAGTGTAGCCAATGGCCACAGTGCAATTAATAGATGCGATATTAGGTCCGATGTCCACGTAGCGGTTTTTCAAGCTTCGTGCACGCCGCGTCCACGCAAGGTACCCAGCATCAAATGGAGCAATGCACACGTATACGTGTGCACGGCTACATTTGATGCTGGGTACCTTGCGTGGACGCGGCGTGCACGCAGCTTGAAAAAACGCTACGTGGGCATCGGCCCTTAAGGGTAGTATGGACTTCTCAAGTACTGTGCATTTTAATAGGACAAGGAATGGTCAAGGAATGATTCGTTTACTGAAATTCCTTGAGCAGTACGGAGCTGGCAAGGAAAATGAATAATTTGGTAATAATTTGTAGCAAGCGAATTTCAGCGAAGCAAACAGAAACTGACGTCTTCACTTGCGGAATAATGCACTGATGCATTATTCCGCAAGTAATGTGACGTTTTGTGAAGTTTTCTACTCATCGCTTTCATTAGTTATATTTTGCGATTCATTACAGGTGCGGTGTTTTTTTCGACTATGATGATCCTCAAATGTATCGATACGGCCATGCTGGGATCTGGAGTAGGTGCTGCGAATGGCCATGTCTTTGGAATCGGCGAAATCAATTCTCCTGACCAACCTGATCTCCTAGAAACCCTATGAAGATTTTGATGGCGAAGTTTAGGCATTATACGAAGTGTTCCTGCATATCTGCATATCGTCCACCACAAATAAAATCCCTTCAACACATCCCCCACTCTAACTTTCACCTACTCAGTGACTGAGTAAAATTGTATTGCCATCTCTTTTCTTCCCACGGAAATTTTACTCAAATTCCGTCAAAAGCAGGATTACTCATAGTTTTCAGTTGTCCTGCTTTTGACGGAAATTGAGTAAAATTTCCGTGGGATAGATAGAGAAAGCAATACAATTTTACTCAGTCACTGAGTAGGTGAAAGTTAGCGTGCCTGCAGCGCTACGAAGTCGAAGTCGAACCCGCGGTTTTTCGGTTTTTCTCGACGAAGTTGTGAGATTTGCAGTTCCCTGTACCAAGCTTTCAATCACGAGTCCCTTATCGTCGCTGTGGTCTGCTCCGAACGTTCCAGTCGTTTTTATCTTAGGCCAGACACCAACGCACTGGATTTCCGACGAAGGGAAACAAGACGCTCGATGGCATTTTTTGTGAACAGACGTCCGATCAGATTTGCACCTCCGGAGAGCAATTACCTCCCACTCTTGTCAGCAAACGACCAAAGCTTTTTCCTGAGTTGGTTATCCGATCGACTGGTACCACGAAGCTAAGGACTACTCAATGGAATCAAGTTTATTCTTTACACGAAGTACAAATGGTGCGCCATGCCGATCATTCAGCCTGCCGAATATGCCAATAATTTTTTTGAGTCAAGGAAATAGTTTTTTTTTTCAAAAGAAGGTTATAAAATTGAGCAAAGGGGAATTGATAATTATTGAAAGTTTGTTTTATGAGGGCTTTGCATTCGTTAGAAAATTGTATCGCGAATTATTGCCCCAACTTAGTTTACTACAAACCTTAGCTATGTTTGAGTATGTTATCTAAATTAGATAAAAACACTAAACAATATAAATCTATTTATTTAGTTCTGCTGTATATCTGTTCCTTTCAGGTGCTCATAGACTCGGAAACTAGTGAACATATTGGCGTGGAAGTTTCTCTGCTGGGATTTGATTCTGATAGTGCTTAAACGCTGACCGCACCTAAAACCGCTGATCAACGCACAATTGATGATGATGATGATGATGGTCCCGCCACATACCCCTACAAGGGTTTGAGCTAGACGAGTTATCTTTAAGATAATTAATTGATATGCATTTAATCGGATTTCCAAAAAGAAAAACGATCCGATTTTTTATGACAGATATAAATTTGAATATTTTACATCACTATACAGCAAAAAATATAAATTTAAAAAACTGACCTTTCCAAAACCGCAATCTTGCTAAAACATCAGTAGTGATACATACAGCTCTATGAAAATGCAAAACTTGTGATACCTCTCGCACAGATTTCAAAAGTTTCACCAGGAATCGCGTATCAAGTCAATTTTCGCTCAACAACTAGTATGTATCTATAGTATTCATTATTCTCGACAATACAGGCACCAACACTTGTGATACCGCTCCGTCGATATCAAAAGTTTCAGTTTAACCATGAAACAATCTACTGGATAGCTATATCGAACATTTAAAACTCTTTCAGCAGTAACCATACAAAAGTCATTCACTCCTAATCATTCAAACAGATCAAAATGTGGCACACGAAAATTAAATTTGAAATAATTTATACCTGTATTTCGCGCGCGAGGCTCAAACTCTTGTAGACTACACAAAGAAAAGTTAAATTAATAATTACGTCAATAAAGTAAAAAATCCATCATCATCATCGAGGCGATCGTTGTAGTCGTTAATGCCCCAAAAACAATAAATAAAATAAAAATAAAACACACAAAAGTATCCGTTGGGTAAAACTTCGTCAAAACTTAAATTAGTTAATGCTAAAAATTGTCGAGTAGCTGTCTAAAATGCAGCTTTGACGTGTGAAATACATTGTCTCTTGAACTGTGCTAGTGTCGCTGCACGTTTGATGTGTGTAGGCATCGAATTGAAAACATTTACACCCTTGTAGAACAATGAATTTTGTGAAGCACCATGCAAAAAGAAAGGTGTTCTTACATCAACCGCGTTTCTCGTATTATATCTATGAATGTCACTTCCTCTTTCAATTCGATCACACAAATATCGAGGCAGCAAACCATTAATTACTTTAAAATGAACACCATAGTCAAATAAACAATGCGTTGCTTCACTGACAGCCACTGCAAGGCGTCTAACAAAAAGTTGAGGAAGTGAACCTATTGCATCTCAAAATCAAGCGCATTATTTTATTTTGCAAACGCTGTAATCTCGATATTTGTGTACCGTTAGCCAAGAATAGGATGGACGGGCAGAAATCCAGATGAGGAGAGATGATTGATTTATACAACAATATTTTACTAGCAATGGTCAAATCGTGTTTTAATCGGCAAAGAATTCCATACTTCTTGGCAATTTTCTTGATAACATTGTCAATATGTTTGTCAAATATTAGCTTGTCATCAATAATCACGCCAAGATATTTAATCTCCCGTACGCGATCAATTGCCTCATCATCCATCATAACAGAGACATTTTCACTTATTCGGTTCCGCGAAATTATCATGAACTTAGTTTTACTTATGTTCAATTTTAACTGTTTATATTTCAACCATCTACTTAGAGAATGCAAATCTTCGTTTAAGTGTGCAACGGCCTCTTCTAGGTTTTTAGCTGCAATGAACAGCACGGTGTCATCAGCAAAAAGATTTATATCACAAAATCGTAAGACTCGTCGCATGTCATTTATGTACATAATGAATAAAATAGGCCCTAATACACTTCCCTGTGGCACGCCGAGCGTGTTCTCCACGGGACTTGATACACAATCGTTAAAAGCAGTCCGTTGAGATCTGTCACTCAAATAGCTTTCAAACCATTTGTAAGCAGAACCCGAAATTCCAAAGCGCTGAATTGTTTTTAACAATAAGGGCCGAGAAATTGTTTCAAAAGCGCGTTTTAGATCCAAGAACACCGCAACAATCGTATCTTTTTGCTCTACTTTTTCTTTCCATTTAGCCAATACCAAGTTCAATGCGGTTTCACAAGAATGACCTTCTCGATATCCCGATTGTTCCGGTATGAGCAAGTTATTATTATTTAAATACTCTAGCAGCTGGCCTTTAATAACAAGTTCTAAAATTTTCTCTAATGTGTGCAACATGTTGATGGGACGAAACTCTTCGGATTTAATCGTTCCAGCAACTTTTTGTATGGGAATCACAAGGGATTCCTTCCAAACTTGTGGCACGTGCCCAGTTTGTATAGATTCATTAATTAGGTCCAGCAAACTGTCTCCGATGACATCAAAGCAGTCTTGTATCACTTTTGCATTTACGTTATCTACACCAGCCGTTTTTCCCATCGAGAAGCAAATATTCCTTAATTCTTCCAATGTTATTGGGTGAAAGCCTTCAAATCTACAGTTAACATTGATCGGCTGTCGGATTTCGTCGGGTTCATCAACTAATTCAATAGATGCATTAATCGATGAAACACTGCTGACAAAATATTCGTTAAACTTATCTGCAATTAATTGTTCTGATAGTTCTAGTGTGCCATCAAAAGTTATGGACCGCGGTTTACTAGTACTAGGTTTCAAAAGTGATTTCAATATTTTCCATAACTCTTTGCTGTTGTTTTGATGTTGATCAATTTTCCTCTGAATATATTCGCATCGCGTACGTTTCAAACGTTGCAAATATTTATTACGCGCAACCTGGTACCTATTCCAACGATAATCACTATTATGTCTACAAAATTTTCTGTACAACTTATCCCTTTTACGTTTAAGGCGCAAGAGGTCTAAATTGTACCAGCTGTTCGAATTATTTTGAGATACAAACTTTTGTTCAACTAATTGATTGGTACAGGTTTTTATGACATTCGTGAGAACAGCTGATTTGTGATCCAAAGATCCGCCATTTGTTTGAAAATCCACGTTTCTTTCGACAAGATTCGAAACTGCTTGTTTCGAATATTTCCTCCAGCACTTCAATTTATTTACATTACTATTATTACCTAAACTCATTTTTGATACCCATTTTCAAATCTGGAAAAAAATCAGACATACGTAATTATCGTGGAATAGCCATTATCTCTTGCATTCCAAAACTTTTTGAGGCCATAGCAGTGGCGTAGCCAGAAAATTGGTCTGGGGGGGGGTTCTCCGAACATTTTTTTTTCGAAAAAAAAAATTTCTTCTGAAAATTTTGTCTCTGGGGGGGGGTTTTATGCCCAAAACCACCCCCCTGGCTACGCCACTGGGCCATAGTAAACGAAAAATTATTCAAACAAGTAAAAAACCGAATAACAGACGCACAGCATGGCTTCTGTAAAGGGCGTTCAAGTTCAACTAATCTTCTTGAATTTGTTGACTATACCCTGAATGCAATGGATAAAGGAAACCATGTAGAAGCTCTTTATACTGACTTCAGTAAAGCATTTGACCGCATAGATATACCCATGCTTCTATTCAAATTGAAAAAAACTGGAATTGAGCCGGGACTACTCAAATGGCTTGAATCCTACTTAACTGATCGCCAATTGATTATAAAATTTAACAACAATAGATCAAAACCCATTCAAGCCACTTCCGGTGTCCCCCAGGGCTCTCATTTGGGGCCTCTATTATTCATAATATATGTAAACGACATTTCCTTCATTCTTGACAAACTTAAAGTGTTAATCTATGCAGATGACATGAAGCTCTTTTGGAAATAGGGAATAAAAATGACCTCAACATATTCCAGAACGAAAAATGCACATTCTACGAATGGTGCAATAAAAGCCTATTACAACTGAATGTAAAACAAATGTACCCTTATATCATTCAGCAGAGAACAGCATCAAATCTCTCAATTACATTAGGAAACCAGGTTGTAGAGAAGTGCGATAGAGTTAGGGATTTAGGAATTATCTTAGACTCCAAACTAACATTCATCGACCATTACAACACCATTATTCATAAAGCAAATAATATGATGGGTTTTATAAAACGTTTCTGCTATAACTTTCATGACCCATACACAATTAAAACATTATATATTGCTTATGTAAGGTCGATACTGGAATATTGCAGCATTGTATGGTCTCCATTTTCAATAGCACACGAAGAAAGATTAAAATCAGTACAAAAACAATTCCTATTATTTGCTCTTCGTAAATTAGGTTGGACAACATTCCCACTTCCATCATATGAGGCACGCTGCAAGCTTATAAACATTCAATCTTTGAAAGAGCGTCGTGAAACTGCAATGGTTTCATTTATTAACGATATAGTTTCGCAGCGTATTGATTCAACAAACATTTTATCGAAATTAAATTTCTACATACCATCTCGACAACTGCGTCATCGACATACATTTTAATTAATCACTGCCGTACAAATTATGCAAAATTCGGACCTCTCAATCAGATGATGGCTATCTATAATCAACACTGCGAAACTATTGACTTTACAATGTCTCAGCAGAACCTAAAAAATATTTTGTCACAATTCGAAACCTACACATCTAAATTTACATTAAATCGTAAAATTAAACACTACTTAACCAAACTATTTTTATTTTTATACACTATAATACCGTATTTATAGCTTTAAGAAAATTAAGAAAAACATGTATATTGTATACATATGTACTAGTCTACGTCGGTTGACGAAATAAATAAATAAATAAAATAAATAAATATTATCATCAACATTGATTACTATTGTTTCATGATCGGTTATTTTTAAATCGCAATTAATAACAGTATTAACTGAATCAAAATTAGAATAAACATGATCAATTAAAGTTCTACTGTGCCGGAAATACGCGTATAATCAAAAACTTTCTGTTTTAAGTTGAAAAAATCTGCCAAATGTTTCAAATGCTTCGAATTATGAACGTCACACCAATTGATATTGAAATCGCCAGCGAGTACATTTAATTTGCTATGATCTAGAAACCTCTCCAACCAGTTTTCAAAAATTTCAACAAATCGCTGGTCATTAGAACTGGGAGAGTGATACAAAACACCATAGTAACCCATCTTCATGCCACGTACAACTGTAATGCCTAAGAACCAGTTTCCATCACAAACTTCGTTTAATTGAAGCTTGCACTGAACCGATTCTTTGACATAAATAGCAACACCGCCAGTGTGTCTCGAATGTGATAAACAAGCAGCCACACTGTAACCCGGAATACTATATTGATCAAAAGCAGCAATGTCGATAATATGTGTTTCAGATAGAAAGACTAAAAACGGACGTGTATCCTCTACAATCTTACTTAAAGCAACGTAGTTTGTGGATAATCCACCAATATTCAAATACAAAATATTTAACTTATTCACATCACTACTGGAATTTGGTTGCTATTCATTGAAACGTAAGCTGCTCTTTTTCCGATCAAATAATCTTTTGTAAACTTTACATTCGGTGCTAAATGCCCCGTGGTTAACGTCCAGATTAATTTTACGTTCCTTATTCATTTTTAAACAATTGACACATTTCAATACAGTTGACGTGCAATCCGAGGTCTTGTGACGTTCACTGCACTTTGAGCACGCAATGTCATTCTTACACTCCGTACTCATGTGCCCAAATTCTCCACACTGGAAACACCTCAAAACGCTAATCTCTGGAACTACAAGGCACCGATCGAACCTAATGTTTACCTTTTTCGCGGTTATCAAACAACTATGAGTCTCTTTATCGACTTCAATTACCACGTTGTACTTGTTGTAAGTAACGTGGATTTCCATACATCCTAACGACTTTAACATCATTTATAGCGATGTCTTCATTCTGTTCTTTTAAGATCTGAATGAAGTCATCGGAGGAAAATTTATCAGACATGCCCAACACTTTCAATCTTGGCACCGATGATGGGACAACAGCGTTATAACTCTCACCCAATTCGCTTTGAATGCCTTCTTTGACAGCGTTAACATTATACCCTGTTGCACACTCAGCAATAATAGAGCCGTCTTTCCCGTTTCTAAAGTTACTGATCTTGTGTGTTTTGGATCTAACTTTTTGTTCAAAAACTTGCGAGTATCATCGCTACTTTGATTGGACTCTTTCGGTTTTATCACAATAACCGGACGAGTCTTACGAGCCACTTTTACATCATTAATGGCAACACTTTTCTTGATTTCTTTATAACTACTACTTTTAGTCCCAGTGCTTTTTTTAACGACATCCGCGAAGCTAATATTCTCATTGAAAACATCATCAACGTCTTCTTGAACTTTACGCTTTTTACCTCTGGGATTCAAATTCGATTCCGAAGACGATCTTGATGTACCTTGTGACACATTCATTGCAGCTACTTTATTGGTCGCATCAAATTGTAAAAATGATCCTTTCATATTTTTCAATTCATTTCCAATTAAGTCCCGAAAACCATTAACTGCATCATTTAGGGCATTTTGCACCCTTTTCCCCAATTGTTCCATCCCGTCTTTTAGCGCGATGTTTATCTGAGCAGCAATGTTATCTCGAATGCCCTCGATCGAATCAGACATAGAAGAAATCTTCTTCATTTCCTCTTCGATCTTTTGGACGTTCGAACGCAATACATTCTGCTCGCCACAACACTGGCTTGATAAACAATTATCACACTTAAACACAACATTATCATTCTCCGTGACCAGCTTTGCCAATGGTTTAGTCATGGATGTGCACTTGTAGTGGTACACTTTAGCGCAACCACAACCAGAACAACTCATTGGCAAATCACTGGGCAGGATCCCCATGCCACACTCACTGCACTCAACCATCTCGCTTATGTCCTACACAGCTAGCAAACGGTACCATGCAGACGACACAGAACACAAAGAGACAAAACAAAGCACAAAAATTTACCGGCCGCCAGCTGCTGCTGGGGCTGAAAAATCCGAAATTGAACGAGAATAACCAGCAGACACAATTTGTCTTTTGGTTATTTCGTCACTTAGCACTTTAGGGCACGCGAATAAAAGCACTTTTTCGCGGCACTGTCGCAATTTCACACGTAATTAATCACTGCACGGCAGAAACAAACCACTCCGGTCACCACTACACCACTACATGAATTGATCATTATGCATCGACTTGAATACTTAAAGATATCCCAAGTAGTCTAAAACATTTTTTTTTGCCTTAATCCCTGAATTACTGGAAATATGTAAGATTTTTTTTCTATTTCTAAATATCACGGATTTCAAACATTTGTGAGAATTCTTAGCATTTGCATTGGTATTTTTTTCAGATTTTCTTTATTCCAGATTTCGTATTCCAGTATGTTTCTAAAAATTCTTGAATATATCTGGAAATTCATCATAACTTTGATTGAGGGGAAATTCTGTTGGGTTCCTGAGCGTTATTGCGTAGAAATCAAAATTATTTGGAACTAGTTGACCCAGCAGACGTTGTTCTGCATAGTAGGCGTAAATGCGCGTTGTGAACTGCCTATTCGAAATTTCCATACGAATCCTAATTTTAGTTTTTCATGATTTACTCGACTTTTCTTGTCACTTTCACATGAGGAAATATCATATAAATCCGTCGGAAACGATAACCAACATACCTGCTAAAGAAATGGAGAAAATCCATCCAGCCGTTTTCGAGTTATGCGGATACGAACACAGACCATTTCATTTTTATATACAGTAGACGTTCGATAACTGCAAGTCATTTAACTGCAATGCTTTTTAACTGCAATTCGATAGTTGCAACAGTTTTGCAGTTATCGGACCGCTAAACTTCAAACTGATGTCAGATTCAATGACAGCTGCATTGCGCTGCACATTTGGATGCACTTTTATTGCATCTGACGTCGATTGACAACCGTTTGACGTCTAGAATGCGTTGCAGTTATCGAACGGCATTCGTTAACTGAAAAGTAAACATCTTGCAGTTATCGAACGGTTACTGTAGTTGGTTGAAGGCATTATTTAGCAGATGGTAACGGTATGAGAATCCATTTCCAATTATAGCGATTGCTAGAACATGAGAAGTAAACAGAAATATACAAAGCAGGAGCATGGAACGGGCCTTGTAACGTTTTACGTTTTTGCAATCAATTTTTGATTAAGTCAAAATAAGAATTTATGACGTTTTTCTCTTTTTAAGTAAAATCATAAATTAAATTCAATCAAAGTTAATTGCCTATTTCCGGGGATTAAACCACCCGACTTGGACGTTAATTTACAATGTTATGGAAACTCATATGTGAATATGTACGTTATGTGGAAGATATTGATTTGAAAAATGTATTGGAGGTAACCACTTTCCCTTCGATGGGACTCGAACCCATGACCCTACAGTACGCTAGACTGGTGCTTTAACCAACTAAGCTACGAAGGACCTCCGTCGGCCTTCGCAACCTAGCGGCTACTGAACGAGCTCGAGATTCCCAAATTGGACGCATAGTCAAATCACTCGCAATCCATTTCTCAAGCCAATACTTCCACATGTGTATTGTACACGTCCACATTAGAGGAGCGTGAGTATTTAGAATGTCTGGCGGCTATCGTACCGAACTCGATCATTTCGCTAAGTGAACGGCTGGGGATTACAAGTGTTTGCGAGTAGGCTACAAAGTTTTTCAGTATTTTAAGTTGAGTTTGGCTAGTTTGACTAATAGTTAACGTAGCAGACGTCATTAGGACGTGTTTTTTGAATTCCGCGAACACCGAGTTAGTTTAGTGAAACGTACAAAAAGCGCATTGCGCTTTTTGGTACGGGCTGGATTTCGTGTATTCGACCGGAGTCGGGTACGGGAATACGTGTGGCGTCTACAGGGCCCGCCATTTCGTCCAACGGACATCGAGAGCTCGAGCGTGCGTTAAGGCCCGCCCGTAAAGGTAGTTAAACGGAGGAGTAGCTCGTCTAAAAGCGAAAACTCGGCGGTCGCCAATCAACCGTCGAAGGTAAGATCCCCAAGCCAATTCCTGTGGATCAGTCCCGAGAGTGCGGTCCCCGTACGTCGTCATTAATCGTACGCTGGACCGAACCCGAACCGACGGTTAGTAGTCTTCCTTTTAGTCCTCGCTCGGTGAACCGGAAAGGTACGCGAAGCCGGGTCGTTAGGGAAAGGACTAGTAGCTTCCTTGAGGGAACGGTTATTCCGGACCACTCTCGATACCAAAATCGGAAGCCTTCCGTCCAGACGCCACGCCTTCGCATCTTATCTTTAGTTTCGGTCATATCGTTCGAGCTCAACCTCCATCGCTGCGCGCCAATCTGGAGCATCTGCTGCAAAGCCAATCGGCCGCCATCACCACAACCTGGTCGGAGGACATCGTCGCCATCTTCCCGGCGGAGTATTCGCATCAGTGCATCGAGAAGCAAAACCCTGCGCAGGTATGTGAGCTTGTTGTTTCATGGCCATAATTAGCTCTTTTTCCCATTCCGTACCGATACGTCCAACCCGAATTAGAGAATAAATGCCGTTAAGTAATTTGATGAAGTTAGCTTGAGTTTTAGTTGTATTGCGTTTCACGGGGCTGGAAAAATACACTCCCATTGCGTTTGCCGTTTGAAAGTTTGAAAGTTAGCTTCGAAAGTTGCTTCCCGTTCTCTTTTCAGTGGGTTGAGCGAGTTTAGGTAGGTGGGAAGTTGGGAAAGAATATTAAGCGTAAGTAATTTTGGAGCCAGCGACCGTTCGAGAGTCCCCAGAGTTAAAGGGTCTGTAAGAGTCAGGCAAATAGGGAACACGACCGGTGGTCTCTCTTCGAGAGTGGCGCTTAAGCCACCGTGTTTAAAATCACCTCGAAACCATTCGCGAACGGTTACAGCCTGGAATTGAACCCACGACCTCTTGCGTATGAGGCACAGTCCCACAAGTTCCTCCTGGAATTCACCAAGAAGTTCGTCCATTAATTTCTTTGCAAGTTCTTCCAGGAAGTTTTCATCAAGTCCTACCATACATTTTTCATTTAAATTTTTCACAGATTTCTTTGAATTTCGACGAATTTGACCAACATCTCAACGGCAGAACTGTTAATAATTTTTCCGATTTTCTGTATTTTTTCCCTTTGTTCAACTATCAAAACCACTGAAAATCTGTAAAAATTTTCACCGAACAGTTATGCTGTTCAGATTTTTATGTAATTTAACAGAAATCTGCGGTTTATTTTGAGCGTGGAGCTCTTCCAGAAATTCTTCCGTAAGTTTCTTCAGGAATTACTCCGCAATTTATTTCAGGAAATCGTCAGGAAAATCCTCCAGGTATTTCTCCGGAAGTCTCTCCAGGAATATTTCAGGAAGCTCCACTTGGAATTTCTCCCAGATTTCTTCCGGAAGTTTGTACAAGAACTCTTCCGGAAATTCTTCCAGGAATTCTTTAGGAAGCTCCTTCAGAAATTCTCCCCGAAGTTCTTCCAGGAATTCCCCCGTAGGTTTCTCCAGGAATTCCTCCGTTATTACTTTTAGGAATTGCTCAGGAAGTTCCTCCAGGAATTCCTTCGAAAGCTCCTTCAGGAATTCCTTCGAAAGTTCCACCAGGAGTTCCTCCGGGAGTTCCTGCAGGAATTCCTCTGGAATTTCCTCCAAAAATGCCGCTGCAAGTTTCTCCGGGAATACCTCCGCAATTTATTTCAGGAAATCCCTTCGAGAAAGTCCCTTCGAAAGTTTCTCCAGGAATTACTTCTAAAATTCATTCCAGAATGCCGCCACAAGTTTCTCCAAGAGCTCCTCCGTAATTTCTTTCTGGAATTCCTTCCTATCTTATTTCAGGAAAACCTCTGGAAGTTACTCCAGGAATTCTTCAGGAAGCTCCCCTAGGTTTTTCTCCCGGATTTCTTTTAGAAGTCCCCCGAGGAATTCTTTGGAAGTTCCTCCAAAAACTCTTCCGTAAGTTCTTCCAGGAAATCTTCCTAAAGTTTCTTCCGGAATTCTCCCGAAAGTTTCTTCAGAAATTCTCCCGAAAGTTCATCCAGGAATTCTTCCGTAAGTTCCACAAGGAATTCCTCCAGAAGATTCTCGAAGATTTATTTCGGATGTTCCTCTAGGCATTCCTTTGAAATGATTAATTATTTTTGAGCGCCTTAGGGGAAATGTTACACTGTTAAAAGGCTATTATTCTTCCATTTACTTCAACTAATTCATTGTGTATTAAACAGATACGTATTTAGTTTTCTACTTGATAACTTCTTCAGTGATTTGTTATCGACTAACAAAACACTGAAGAAGTTTTGAAGTAGAAAACGAAATACGTATCTGTTTGATACACAAAAATTAATTAGTGGAAGTTAATGGAAGAATAATAGTCTTTTAACTGAGGATTCCTTTGAAAGTTCTTCCGAAAACTTTTCCAGAAATCCCTCCGGAAGTTCCTCCAGGAACTCTCCACAAACTTCCTCCAAGAATTCCTCCAGAAGTTCCTCCAGGAATTCCTCCGAAAGTTTCTCCATGAATTCCTCAGGAAGTTCCTCCGGGAATTCCTCCGAAAGTTCATCTAGGAATTCCTCAGGAAGCTCCTCCAGGAACTCCTCCGAAAGTTCCTCCAGGAATTCGTCTGGAAGTTCCTCCAGAAGTTTCACCAGGAATTCCTCCGGAAGTTATATTAGGAATTCCTCTGAAAGTTCTGTCAGGGATTCCACCGGATTTTTTTTTCAGGAATTGCTCCTTATTTTCCCTAGTTTTTCCTTCGGAAGTTCCTTCAGTATTTTTTTCGGAAGATTCTTCAGGTAATTCTCTGAAAGTTGCCTCAGGAATTCTTCTGTAAGTTCCTCGAGGAAGTCCTCCAAAAGTTCCGGTGGAAGTCTTGAAGGAACTTCCGGAGGAACTCCTGAAAGATCTTCCGGAGGAACTCCTGAAAGATCTTCCGGAGGAACTCCTGAAGGAACTTCACGACGTATTCCAGAAGGAACTTCCGGAGGAATTAAAAAATGAACCTCCGGTGGAATTCCTGTAGGAGCTTCTGGTAGAATTCTTGAAGGAACTTCGGGTGGAATTCCAGAAGGAATTCCGGATCGAAGTTTCGGTAGAATTTATGAATGAACTGCCGGAGAAATTTCTGAATGAATTTCCGGGGAAATCTCTGAAGGCGCTTCCGGAAGAATACCTGAAGCATCTCCCGGAGGAGTTCTTGAAGGAACTTCCGGTGCAATTCCTGAAGAAACTTTCTAACGAATTCATGTAGTAGCTTTCGAAGGAAATCTTGATGGAACTTCCAGAGGATTTACTATAGAAACTTCCACAACTTCCACAACTTTCGAAAGACTACATGAAGAAACTTCATGGGAAATACTTGAGGAACTTACGGAGGAATTCTTGAAAGAACTTGCGGAGGAATACCTAGAAGAACTTCCGAAGGAACTCTTGTAGCAACTTCCTGAGGTATTCCTAATGGGATACCCGGAGGAACTCCTTAAGGCAGTTTCGGAGGAATTCGGATGAATTATTGTAAGAACCGCCGGAGGAATTCCTGAAGGAAATTCGAGTGGAGTTCCTCAAGGAACTTTCGGAAGAATTTCTGAAGTAACTTCCGGGAAAGTCCCTGAAGGAACTTCTGAATGAACTTATAGAGGAATTCCTGGAAGAACTTTCGGAAGCATTATTGAGAGAATGTAAGCAGGAACTCTGTAATCACAAATTTCTGGAGGAACTTCTGAAGGAATTTCTGAAGGAGGTCCTGGAGGAGCTTCCGGAGGAATTCTTGGAAAAACTTCCGGAGGAGTTCCTGAAGAAAATTGGAGAGGAATGCTTTGAGGAACTTTCGGATTATTTTTTGAAGAAACTTCTAGAGATATTCCTGAAGGAACTTCTGAAGTAATTTCTGAATTAATTGCTGAGGAATTCCTGGAAGAACTTAAGATAGCATTCCTGAAGAAATGTGAGGAAGAACATCTCATCATATTGCTGGTAGAACTTCCGGAGGAATTCCTGTATTTTGGAAGGAACTTCTCGAGGAAGCCAAGAAGGAATTTCCGTAGAAATTCCCGAAGGAACTTTACGAGGTACTTACGGAGGAATTCCAGAAGGAACCTAAGAAGGATCTACCTGTGGAACTCCCGAAGGAACATATTCTGGGCATATTCTAGATAGAACTTCCGAAGGAATTCCTAAAGGAACTTCCGAAGGAATTTCTGAAGGAAGTTCCGAAGGAACTCCTAAAGGAACTTCTGCAGGAATCCTGAAGAAACTTCAGGATTCCGTAAAGATATTCCGGAAGGATCTTCAGGAGGATTTCCAGAAGGATCCTCTGGAGGAATTCCTGGAAAAATTCCGGTTGAATTCCTGAAGCAATTTTTGGGGAAATTCTTGAAGGATCTTCCGGTGAAATTTCCGAAATAGCTTCCGGTGGAATTCCTGAAGGAATTTCTAATGGAATTTCTTAAGGAACTTCCGAGGAAAATCCTGAAGAAACTTCCGAAAGAATTCCTGAATGAATTTCCAGGAGAATCTTTGAAGGAACTTCCGGTGGAAATAGTGAAGAAACTTCCGGTAGAATTCCTGAAAGAACTTTCGGAGAAACTTGCAGAGGAATTCCTGGAGGAACTTCCGAAAGCATTTCTGAAGGAATACCAGGAAAAATTTCCGGATGAATTCCATGTATAAATTCCTGAAACATCCTGGAGGAACTCCTGAGCAATTTTTGGAAAAACTGCTGAAGTAACTTCGGGAGAAATCCCTGATAGCACTCTTCCTGGAGTATTCCTGGAGTATCTTCTGGTGAAACTTGCGGAGGGATTCCACATAGAACTACTATCAGGGGAATTTTGTGAAGAACTTTTGGAGGAATTCCTTGAGAAACTTATTTAAGAACTACTCGAAGATTTTTCGTAGAGATTCGTGAAGTAACATCCGAAGGTATTACAAGAGGATTTCTCGGAAAAAAAAACTACCGGTTAAATTCTTTAAACAATTTTCGGAGCGACTTTTGAAGGAATTCCTGATAGAATTGGGGAAAAATTCCAGAACGAATTTCTAGTTAAATTTTTGGAGGAATGTCTAGGATGTCTAAGAATATTATTCTTGTCACCGAGTTGAAAATACGTTGCGATAGTTAGAAACCCCCGAATGGTAAATTAGTATAATAATTCTAAGCAATGGATTTAGTGTGAATGGTGATGACAAATTTGAAGAAACTACTTGAAACTGTGTTGCGCAAACATTGAGCCGCATGAAGGAAAAAAAAACATGAATAAAACGAAAAACATTGAAAAAAATCGAAATATTAAAACAACAAGTCTGATTATAAATTGTGGATCTATATTACCCCGCTGACAAAATTTCAAACCTGAGTTGCCTTCAGAGGAACTACCAGGGGAACGTTGGCAAATTTCAAGAGGAACTCCTAGGGGAATCTTCGGAGAAATTCCTGGGGAAATTGCCGTAGGATGGAATTGCTGGAAGAGTTTTCGAAAAATTCTCGGTCGAATTCCTAATGAAATTTACAGTGGAATTCTTGGGAGAATCCAATTAGGAAATTCTGGGAAATTTTAAGAAAAATTGTTTAAGTTTTCGGGAGAATTCCTTAGGGAATCTTTAAGGGAAATTAGGGTTGAAGCATTGGAAGAGGAGAGATCTTGGATAAAATTCCAGGGCGAGAAGAGGGATTTAATAACTGTAAATAATCCTGTGAAAGTTTCTTGAGGATTCGCTAGGGAATTTTCGGTATGTTTTCCTGAGGGAATTTCTGACGCAATTTTTTGAAGCACATCAAACAAAATTCTGAAATAAAAGCTGGGAATATTCTGGTGAATTCCTGGAGAAATCTTTAAGGGTACCGTGGGGCATCGAAATCCGTACACTTAAGCACCTTAGTATATGAAACAGTCATTAGAAAATAGGAATCGAATGTAAATAAAACGTTTGTCATTGACACAGGAGCATGAAGGCTTCTACTTTTGAAGTGTTTCACATTTACTCATTAAAAACTACGAAAAACATGATAAAATAATGAATAAAATCTACTACTCCTGACTCGAAATCCGTCCACCGTGGACAAAGGATCAAAATCCGTACAGCTATTTTTTTAACTGAAGCAGTCTGATTGACTAAACTACCACTGTAAATAGTTCGATATGCATCTTGAGAAGCGATCCCTTCGATTTGAATTCCGCTTATCTTATGTAATGATTCGCAATTAGCAATTAAAACACAGCTACTTTTGGTGCAATTATGCTCTAGCCGAAAGCAAAATGGCGGCAAAAACTCCGCGTTTGGTGGGTGGCGATTTGTTTTTCATTTTTGTTGTTTTAATTTCAAAGCCTTCTTTCCATTTCCATGCCCTAGAAGCTTACTGCCAAGTATCTGAACAGGATAAGATAAATTATTTCTACATGAATTACCTTTAACCCCCTTTAATTTATTGATATCTCAGAAGGTGGACGGATTTCGGTGCTGTACGGATTTCGGTCCCGCACGGTATTCCATGGAGGACTTCTCTTGAAGTTTTTGGAGAAATCCCCTTTGAGCTTATGGAGTAAGTTCCGGGAGAATTCCTGTAGAGCTTTCGGAGGATTTTCTTGAATTTACTGTTGCTGTTTCACATCCATCTAAAAGTAAGACAACACCAGATGATTGATTAAAAAAACAAAGTTCCAACTATATTATACTATTTACTTACCTGCTTGATGACAGTTTAATAACATGACTGACGAAATACAAAACATGTTTCCGCCTACTTTTACAATTACATTCACTGATTGTCAAAAATACTTTGGTAATTAGATCGAGTTTTCCTTGAGCCTTTTCCTTGAGATCTCCATACTAAGCTTTAAGAGGCAAATTACATAAAAATGTACATGAAATTATTCTTAAAATGGATCTGTTAGTAAATTTCGACAAAACTTTTTGTTTTTTGCTTAACAATAGAATGAAAATGAATTTATTAAAAAGAAATTGTATTGTTACCCCCATTTATACATCGTCAATTGCTCTTGATTAGATTTCGGTAACCTCATTTGATACGGTCTTCATCATTGCCGCCGCACACAATTTAATGAGTGCGATGATTAATTGCGAAAACGAAATGAAAAACCTCCGAAACGAGTGAGTGAAAATGAAAGGAAAGCCATTCTACCGCCTTGTCGTTGTTGTTCGTCATTTTGTCCTTCCTCGCTTTCTGCCATAAAACAGAGATAGGTACTACTTTAGACCGAGCAGCTTGCCTCACAGCCGTCACCTTTGGGGAACCCCTAGCCATGCTCAAGCACATTCTAGCCGAAGTAGAGCTGGACGGAAAGTGAAAGTGATGGAGGAGTGCGTTTTCTCCGCCATCATCGTCGCGCACTGCATCACTTTTTTCCAACAATTCCTTACTTCAAAATATCACAGTGGGATAATCAGAGCACACAGTGCCGAACTTTTGGAAACTTTTCGAAATTGCTATCGGACCCAGGGTTCTTCGAACCTAAAATGTCAGCTAGCCATTGTAGAGAGTGTAAAATGTTGAATACCCTTTTCACCATTTTCGCTTCTATTTCACCCATTGTTCATTAAACGAAAAAAGCACACAAAAGAAGTTTTCTCCACCGGAATCACCTTTTTTCCAAACCTCTCTAACCCGTCTCCCCCAAGAAACGAACACCTCCTACCCCTCACTCTCGGGGTGAGGTCCTTCGCTCGCACTTTTCAGGGTTTGCGCGTGTTTTTAATGATGACAACAGTGAAGAAGACAGATGTTTTGGGATGGGCGCGCAACGATGTAAAAATGGAAATGAACCATTATTCATAAACATTTTCGCGCTGGAAAAACAACACCCGGTCCTGCTGCTGGAGGACGAGGCTGTCGGTCGGTGTCGGTCCGGGGGAAAAACATGAAAAGTAATAAAAGTGAAGCCGCGTTTTGCAGATGATAATGATGACTTTTATGGGCCTTGCTGGGTGTTTTTCCTGGCATTCCGGACCGACCCGCCGCCGGTTGGCGGTGGAAGATGAAGATGAGACTGATGATGATGATGGCACCAAGCGCACGATTCTCCGCTGGTGTTGCCAAACCCTGTCTCATTCGTCTTTGTTTGGGAGATCGCGTGGGGCATAAATTAAAGCGTTTAGCAAGCAAGCGGAAGAGAGATAGAAAAAAAAGCTGAACAAAGTTTGGTGCTTTTTGAAAAACGGACGAAAACTTTGGCAATATTTCTTAGTTTGGTGGAAAGTTGCGGCGATTTCAGTTAAACGGTTGTGGCATCCATAATTTTGATGAATAAATATGGGTTTCACTTGCGTCGTTGTGCTTTCAGGTGATATAGCTATGCAATATGAGTTACTGTTTATTCGCGACACTGATTGTGATTATAATCGTTATAAAATATTAAATTCAGGATTATATTACGGGTCATTGATGATGTTACTTACGGAACATCTAGATTTTAGAGTAGTCGATTTTTAATTGTGATTACTAATTAAACTAGTTTTAGATTCTTGCAGGTTTTCTACAAAGTTACTTTGAAATTCAACCAGGTATTCTGAGATCTACAAAAAGTTTTGGTCCAATTTTGTAGAATTTCCTCAAGAATACTTTTAAGGATTCTCCAAAATTAGCTCCGGGAACTATTTCAGGAATTCTTCCATGATAATGTAAGGAATTTCTCAAATATCCTCAAAAGAGTTCTTCTAGATTTTTTTAGGTAGTTCATCCCTGGTAAAACAATTCAAGCCAATTTTGCCAGCTTAAATGTGTCTTAATTTGAGACTATTTTTAAACGGTCCCTAATCAATCTATCGAGAAAGAAAGTCCTCAAATTTTACAATGGATGAATGCTTGTTATACGTTAAATATTACATAAGAGCCAACTTATTCGCCAAATTCTTATCACACATAACAAATAAATATTGAATCGTCTTCGATGGTATCGTACAGACTAAAATTAAACTACATTCTTAATCCTAGTTTTGAAACAATGCTTAGAAATATTAAAATCAAACATATCCCACACAACGTTGAAATTTCTGAAACAGGAACTTAAAGGGCTGTTATACCCATAATTTGTCAAGTGCATGGGGACAACGATGAGTGAAGCGTGCCGTAACCTACGACTAGGAGCGATGAGTTGGGTCTCCGAGAGAAGATCCGAGCAACCTATGTATCCTTTGAGGATGTCGTAGTCCAATATTTTTTTAAGTTTCAACCGTCTTCTTGACAAAAGTTCAAGATCTACCAGATGACAGCAGGCAGGATAGTCTGGTAAATTTGCAGGGTCATTCCACAGTAAGTGACGAAGTGCAAAATGGATGAATGATTTTTGAATACGTTCAATACGAATGACTTGCGAAGTGTGGTAAGAATCCCATACAGGGGCAGCATACTCAAGAATGCTACGCACGAGGGCGCAGTACAGTGACTTCAATGCATATATGTCTGTAAACTGCGATGCATTACGACGAATAAATCCGAGAACTGCCCAACCTTTGCCAGTAATTATACAAATATGCTCATTGAAACGCAGTCTAGAATTCATTACGACTCCCAAGTCTCGGATTGAAGCGACACGGTCCAGTTTCATTCCATTGATGGTATAGGCGAAGGTAGTTGAAGATAGGCATCGGCAGAAAGTGATCACCTTGCACTTCTTGATGTTAACGCACATCCCATTTTCATCGCACCAACGGAAAAGTTCATCAATGTCCGTCTGCAGAGCAACGTAGTTTAGTAATGATTTGATCACTCTCAAGAATTTGAGATCGTCGGCAAACAGTAATTTTGCAGATGAGATTCGAAGACTTAGGCCGTTTATGTAGAGAACGAAAATTAAAAGCCCTAGCACACTGCCTTGCGGTACACTCGAAGGAATGTTGAAGGCCTCGGATCGGGAAGAGTTTGTTTCAACGTAAGCTTTTCTGCCAGTCAAATAGGATAAAATCCAGTCCGCTACCCAGTCTGGAAAGCCCATGTGTCGCAACTTATTGACGGCATGATGATGTGGTATGCAGTCAAACGCTTTCGAAAAGTCGAAGTAAATCGAATCCACCTGATTT
Organism: Armigeres subalbatus; assembly: GCF_024139115.2. Taxonomy (NCBI): domain Eukaryota; kingdom Metazoa; phylum Arthropoda; class Insecta; order Diptera; family Culicidae; genus Armigeres; species Armigeres subalbatus. The sequence goes on along the minus strand of NC_085139.1, from coordinate 241,697,449 downwards.
CGCCGTTCGACAGGTTGGTCGTAGTTGAGCGACGTGGAACGAAACCATGCTGGTGTTCCGCTATTACATGTTTAGTTGCTGATAATATGGTCATAGATTCAAAAAGTTTGTCAAGACAACGTAGTATCGATATAACGCGGTAGTTTGCAACATTGCGCCTACCGTGTGGGACCGAAAATCGGAAAACAGCATCGAAGTCCGTCTACCTCATGAGATATCAATAAATTAAAGAAAGTTAAAGGTAGTTAATGTAGGAATAATTAATCTTATCCTGTTCAGATGCTTGACAGTAAGCTTTTAGGGCATAGAATTGGAAAGAAGGCTTTGAAATTAAAACCATAAAAATCAAAAACAAATCTCCACCCACCAAACGCGTAGTTTGTGCCGCCATTTTGTTTTCGGGTAGAGCATAATTGTAACAAAAGTAACTGTGTTTTAATTGCTAATTGCAAATCATTACATAAGATAAGCGGAATACAAATCTAAGGGATCGCTTCTCAAGGTGCATATCGAACTATTTACATTGGTAGTTTAGTCAATCAGACTGTTTCAATTTAAATATTTAGTTAAGAAATAGCTGTACGGATTTTGATCCTTTGATTCGAAGTCCGTCCACGGTGGACGGATTTCGAGTCCGGAGTAGTTGATTTAATTCATTATTTTACCATGTATGTCTTAGTTTTTCATGAGTAAATGTGAAACACTTTAAAAGTAGAAGCCTTCATGCGCCTGTGTCAATGACAAACGTTTTATTTACATTCGATTCTTATTTTCTAATGACTTTTTCATATACTAAGGTGCTTTAGTGTATTGATTTCGATTCCCCAGTCGATTCGCAGTTTTCCATAATTCCGGGAACGTATTGTCTTTCATCGATTGATTGAAAAGCAGTAAAGGGCGAACACGAAATTATGGCGACACATTCAACAGGGCATAACTTTTCTACCATTGGGTAAAAATCAACCAAATTTTGCACACTTTCTCATTGATGTGTATTGTTTACATGCTGTCAAACTCGAAGTCGTGTTTTTTGATTCAACGAAAATGGAGGTGAACCAACGCGAGTCGAGAGAACAAATTCTTTCCAAACACCTGGAATTTCCTGACCTGTCGCACCGGCAGTTGGGGAAAATGGTGAACATTCACCATTCAACCGTCTCCAGAGTGTTGAAGCGGTTGACGTTGGACCACGGTAAAGGAGCTGGAAGAAAACCGGGACCGGAGAACAAAAAGACGGAGGGAAAGGTGAAGCGGATGATTAAAGCAAATCCCAACGTCTCAAGCCGTGATTTAACTAAAAAGATTTAAATTTTACACTCAAGGCTCCATCGATTAACTTTTATTTTGATTTTTGAAGTAAATATATGTATGAAACTACACAGGATTTTGTTTTTACACGATTTTTTTTCGCTCGTATTTTTGATCGTTTGACTTCAATTTGCCACCAAACTCTTCGCAACATGCTTCAAAAAATCCAGAATAAATCAAAGAAAACTCACATGATAATTAATATACGTTAAATATTTAGGATGAGTGGAAAATTGAGAAAATGTAAATCGTGTAAAAACAAAATCCAGTGTACCCTAAAATTTTGGTTTGATTCTAAACATTATAAGAAAATTGGCATGACATTTTCGGTGTTGCAATAATTTCGTGTTCGCCCGCAGTGGAGTCGCAAAAGATTCAGCACAGCTTTCAGGGCGTTAAGCCGTCCACTCCTGCACCTTTGGTCATGTCAAGGTCACAAAGAGCCCTTAGCACTTCACGATGGGAGAACTGAAAGCGTGGAAGACGTATTTCATGGACTGGAAGGTTCTGGAAGCCTGCTGCTTGGGCTGGAGGCAGATATATTGTATTGAATACGCTTTGAAAGAATGCCGCAAAAAGGTTCACAGCTTCGTCAGATGTAGTTGTGTTACCGTAATTCACAGTCTTCGGAATTTGGTTACTTGTCTTCTGAGATTTCACAAACTTCCAAAACATGGAGGGGTTGTTCTTTAAATTCGACTGCAAGTTGTCCAGGTGTCTACGGTAGCAAGAGTTAAGAAGCTCGTTGTAGGAAGATTCCACCAGTCGGAGTGCATTCCTGTTCTCGTCGGTTTTGTTGGCGAAGAATCTTTTGCGCGCTTTTCTCAATTTGTTTCGCTGCTACGAAGTTCAGCATTCCTCCAGGGCTTTCTGCTAATACCGTGATTATTACTTCGGCGACGAGGTACCATCACTTGAAAAACTTCATACAGTGTGTCATAGAACAAGACAACATTACCATCGATAGAAGGCGCCTGGAGATATTGATTCCAGTTGATCGTAGAAAGCGCGGAATTAAGAGAGAGACAATCGCATCGCCGGAAGTCGAAATCTATAGCATCAGGATCACGTTCAGTTTGAGCGGGTACGAAACTGCAAACATCCATTAGTATTAGCACTGGCGGGTGATGATCAGATGTCCGACGAGCTCGTGAACACAAGATCAAGCACTCTACTATTACGATTTGAAATGGAGTTGATTTGCACTAGATCGCTTGCGGAGATTGATTCGGTTAGAGAAATTTCTTGCTCGCTAGACGCATATACGGGAAGCAAGCCGTTGATATCGTCGTCAAATCGCCACTGAAGGGAAGAGAGAATGTAATCCCCTAGCAGTAGAATGATATCGTTGTCCAAAGACATGTCTGAAACTCGTTGAACGGCGGAGAAATGGCCGGAGTAGAGCGCTTGATCAGATTTTTGACGCAGGTAGATTCCGAAGATTTATACGGATCGATTTGGAAGATTCACGCACAATACGACTAGCTCGAGTTCGATGCAGCCATCGAGGGTCACCTCGAAACAATTCAGTTCATGTTTCACAACAATTAGCACACCCCCATCTCTACAAAGATTGTTGATGTACTCACTACGAAGTGATTTACCGATCGAAGTGATTTACAGCTGGGTGAAGTATTGCTGCGAGTTGGCTGGAATCGGGAATCTTTTCAGGAGAAGGACTGAACGAATTGAGCGCGTACTTGCCTGAAAACCGTTGTTGGAAGGTCCCTTCACTTGTCTCAAGCACAGGGCCGGGACGGCTGACGATCGCTGGCTGGAGTGGCTCGACTGTGATGAGCGGATAAGGACCTTCCACAAGGCTACATATTAACAAATTTTCCCACAAAGATTCTCAAACATGGCCTTCAGATATGCAGCAAGATAATAACTACCGTACCACTCTACGTAGCACATCTAGGACATCTTGTAAAAATCATGTAAAATTTTGAACGTGAATATAGGCAGCCTTATCTTTCGATGGATGTTTTGAGATTTATATACCAATCGACTCGAAAACTCTTCAGCAATTTGTCAATTTCATTGAAACTTTTGATTATTTACGATGAACTATTGAAAATATTTATCAATTCTTGTACTACCCAGTAAAAATATCAGAACCAACCAATCCCGTTCATGCATTTCCAGCACGGACACCAGAATGATGTAAGTTACGGGCCTTGTGACCTACCGTTACATTTTCTCCGGGTATAAAAAGGTCCATGATTCGCGATCGCGCATTATTTCTGTACACTCAGCGAACTGAACTATCGAAATTCATAAGTAGCGCCTTATGAATCTTCGACAGATTGTTCCACCAACAGTGCTTCTTATACGCAGTTACCTTCTCGAGTATTCAAGCGTCGTTGGGCGTGTGGTCTACATACCGACCTCCCGACCTCGACGTCCATGGTTCGAACCCAGTCTGCCGCACATGGCTTTTTTTTAAACGAAAATCATCGTTCATAAGGCAACATATTAAAATTCATACCGATTCCTCGTGGCAGATTTTCATATGGCGATTGATTGAAAATCATACGTCCATTTTCCTCAGTGTACGATGATCCACGGTGAGTGATCACAGAGAGCGGGAACGGAGAGCGCACAGAACGATGGCGTTGGTAGCGGTAATAGCATCTATGGCGGTGGTTTCTGCATCTGTAGCGGTTTAGCGGCTAACGTCGGCGTCAGTGGCACTACAGTGAATTTTTTTTCTAGCATGGTTTTGGATCTGGTTATGTTGCAGGACCAATAAATTGGTTCTTTTCAGTACCACCATGTTATACAAGAGAAGGATGTTGTGAGGAGAATTTTGTTCAAAGTGCAAATTAACCGCACTGCGACGCCAGAAAGTTGCCGTCCGTAGCAGAATCAAGAGGGCCTGGCGCATCGGAGAGAGATGCTACAAATCTCGCTTAACTTTTCAAAAGGACCTAAGTAACAATTTTTTCATGAATTAATTTGAGTACTGCAATCAAAAGCTTTCATGTTGTTCTGTTGATTGCGCTAATCAAATTAATTCATGAAAAAAATGTTACTTAGGTCCTTTTGAAAAATTAAGCGAGAAATATTTATTCGCATGGATGACGTCAGTGGCAGTCAAGTGAAATTTTCTCTCAAGATTTTGATTTTGGTGTTGTTGCTGTTTGTGATTGGAAATAGACCTGTGTGCCGCCGCGCCGTCGCCGCCGACACTTATTGACGTACGCCGAAGCCGGTCAAGGTGTCGGCGGCGCGCCATACGCCGGTTGGCTTCACGCCGCCGAATTTCGTACTTCACGCCGATGATTAACCAACACAAAAATCACAGTATGCAGGCATTAACTAAATAGCTATTATACCTTTAGCAGATTTGTTATCACTGTCACTTTTACCCGCATTGGCGTGTTAAATGTTAAGTCATCCAAGAACTTTTTGGCTACAGACCTACAAATCAACGAGCGAAGCGATGAACTTCTAATCTTATATGTAACTTCATGTGGAATAACCGCATTCTGGTCGCATTGGGTGGTTCATCATCTTTTTAAAGGTTTGAATGTTACATATCTTAATTGGTCTAGTGCTTATATACGCGGCTACAAGTCAACACTATGAATGTTGGATTTGGATTCCCAGTCTGGTACGATTTTTTAATTTCCCTGGGCATGGAGTATCATTGTGATAGCCTAGTGATATGCGAATGCAAAAATGGTAACTTGGCTTCTGGAGCTGGAGCACGATGGGAAACGTGACCCATCAAATTGAACGTTTCCTGCGCTCCTCCTTGTACGTAAGGACACTCCTCACGGAATCCAAATTTGAAAGCACTCGCGTCGTGACGCAGCAAAACTGAAACAATAAACATGACAGTTGTGCGTTGCTTTCGTGTTGAGTTGTGTGCCCTTGAAAACGCGAGTGCTTTCAAATTTGGATTCCGAGAGATGTGTCCTTAAATTGCCAGAATTGTTTCGATTTTTTTTATAAACAATTCCCAAAGAAATTTCTTGGTTTTCCTGAAATAATGTCCGAAGGAAGTCCTGGAGGAAGTTCTAAAGGAATACCTGAAAAAAAATCATAGAGTCTTGAGCAATTTCTGGATTTTTCCACATAGTAATTTCTGGAGGATTTTCGGAAGGAATCCCTGAAAAAAATTCCGAAGGAATTCTTGGAGGAATGTCCATAGAAACTACTGGAGACGAGCCAGCCTCGGGCTGAAAGTCTCCTTAATAAAGACACAAAAAAAAAAAAGACATAGAAATTCTTTAAAAAATTTAAGATTGTCGGCAATTCCTATCTCTGTAAATCTCTTCGTGTTATCTTTCGGTTAATCCTTCAAGAATTGAGTCAAAAATTCATCCATTTCTTTGAAAATCTCTTTAGAAAAGCCACCAGGAATTAATTTGGACATTCATCCAGGGATTCCTTCAGAAAACCCTCCGGAAAGGCCTTTTATTTTTTTCCAGAAAATCCTTTGTAACTTCCTCCAGGAAATCCTTAGGAAATTCCTTCAGTAAACCATACAAAATTCTTGCAGGAAAAATTTCGGAACGAATTATTTTGGAGTAATTTTTGTAGGAAATTGAGTGTTAAACTTATTTTCAATTGAAAAAAAAAACACTTAAACAACAGTTTATAAAAATAAAATAATTTACAAAAAAAAAATCCGTAGATTTCCCAAAAGAATTTCAGAAGAGATTCCCGAAAGAATTCTCTTCTATCAAAGTTCTACATGAATTTCTGGAAAAGTTGCTCAAGAAATTCCCGGAAAAATGTCAAAAGGAATTCCTATAGAAAAATCGGAAAAAAAATCCTGGAAAAAGTTCTAAATAAACTCGAAATTTCAAAAGAATGATAAAAATATCTTCCTACAGTTTCAGAAGAAATTCTTTGAGGAATTACTGGAAGAATTTTTATTAGAAAGTCCTTAAAAATCCTTAAAAATCCCAAATTAAAATTCAAAGGTTTTCTCCTTAAGGGACTTCCGAATGTATTCCTAAAACATTCCTATTCCTAAGGACATAGGTATTTTCCAAGGTATACCTTAAACGTTTTCGAATAAATTTCTGAAGAAATTCCCAAAAAAACTCATTGAAGGAATTTCCGAAGGAACCCCGAAGAAATACCCAAACAAATTTTTGAGCGAATTTTTAGGGGAAGTTCTGAAGGAATTCATTAGAAAGATTCTAAATTAATTCTTAGAATTCCTTTTTCGAATTTTTGAGGAATTTCCAAACAAATTTCTGGATTTATATTCGAATTACTTTCCAATGAACTTATGTGCTATGATGCGGCAATGGCCTAGCGGAGGATGCAATGTAAACATTTGCTGTGGAGATATAAGCTATAGCTATTAGGATGTTCACCTCATCAGTTCGACTGTAGCTAGCAATTGTACAAAAATTCTAAAATTCACAAAAAGCATCATACGCCTTGCTGCGTGATTTTTTTCTCAGGTCAAAATTCTTCACGCCGATTCACGCCGCCGCCGCCGCCGAGCATTACTTACGGCGTGACGCCTTCGACGCCGCCGCCGTTTACAAATACTTCGGCGCACAGATCTAATTGGAAAGGCGCATTATGGAAATTGATTCGGTTCTTTTCATAACCACAATTCTATGGAAGAGAAGGTTGATCCGTGAAAATTTTCTTCAAAGTTCAAATCATAGTCGCTTGGCGACAGCAGAAACAATATCACAAACGCGCATCGCGCTACAAAAATTCGCATGAAAAGCCTATCGACGTTTCATCGGCAAATTTTCAAGTGGATTTTGGCTTCAATAGCAAGTGCTCAATTAAATCGAGATATTCTGCGCTTACCCAACACAAATGTTCTGATTTAGGAAAATCTTTCTCAATTTCGATTGCGATATCCCTAATTTCTGTCGGAGAAAGTCATTTTACGTGGAGCTTTCTGGTTTCAGTGTTACGGTAGTTAGGCCGATACAAATATTTAAAATCCATTTTGTCTCCCCCTCCCGGATTTTTTTTGCCAAAAAATAAGATTTTGAGGGGGCAATAAAATAAAATTCGGAAAATTTTGAGGATTTTCAAAACATTCTTTAACAAATCCGAGGAGTTTTTTGATTTTTTTCATTTTAATATTTATTTTTTATTATCCTCGACCTTTCGGAGACCAGTAGGACAAAAAGTTAATTAAATATTTGTAACGGCCTTATTGTATTGTAATATTTGTAGTGTGCAACAACGTCGGAGCACGGCAAATACTGGGTAAAGCGTACCATTGGTACTTCGCGTACCTGAAGGAATAAAATAGACCCCATCTCGCAGTCCTTAGCCTCTCACCCAGCAACTCCTATCCCCACCTCCCCGTGGTGCTGGCCGGGATACGAGCAACCTTAGGGAAGATCGGGTAACCAACCCCGGTGGGAACTATGGTCGTATGCTGACAGGGAAGGGGGGGTTTGTCTTACTGAGCGTCTGTTCTCCATGTCAGGATCGGCTCACAACAGCGTCTGTTCTCCATGTTAGGGGCGGTTGATCATCGTCCGAGTGTCAGAGAGGGACTCTAAGTGAAACTGTGCACCATGGTCCACCGGAAATAAGGAGGAATGGTTTGGTGTTTGGTGTCAGGCCCTGCAAGCCAGCCAAGAAAAAACTCACGCAACGAACAATCAACAAGAGAGTACGGATCGCATCGGTAAAGACCACTGCGACGAAAAGGGACTAGCGATTGGAAACTTGGTTCGTGGAACTGCAAATCTCGTAACTTCATCGGTAGCACACGCATACTTGCCGATGAACTCAATGACCGTGGATTCAACATCGTAGAGCTACAGGAGGTTTGTTGGAAGGGATCAAAACGTGCGAACGTTTAGAGGTAATCATACCATCTACCAGAGCTGCGGCAACACACATGAGCTGGGAACAACTTTCATAGTGATGGGCGATATGCAAAGGCGTGTGGCCGATCAATGAGAGAATGTGCACTGTGCAGGTTGAGGATCATAGGCTGGTTCTTCAACTTCAGCATAATCAACGTCCATAGCCCACACTCCGGAAGCACTGATGATGATAAGGACGCATTCTACGCGTAGCTGGAACGTGAGTACGACAGCTGCCCAAGCCACGACGTCAAAATCATCATAGGAGATTTGAACGCTCAGGTTGGCCAAGAGGAGGAGTTTAGACCGACTATTGGGAAGTTCAGCGCTTACCGGCTGACGAACGAAAACGGCCTACGACTAATTGATTTCGCTGCCTCCAAGAATATGGCCATTCGCAGCACCTTCTTCCAACACAGCTTTCCATATCGGTACACCTGGAGATCACCAATGCAGACAGAATCATAAATCGACCACGTTCTGATTGATGGACGGCACTTCTCCGACAACAATGTTCGGTACCGACGACCGCCGCGGTACGACCTAGAGCGACTGCCCAAGCAGCACGCGCAACATCTTCAAATAGGTATTTGTTCCTAATAAATTGCATTGAAGACACTGGAAATACATCGAGTCACATTAAAGCCACTTCCCTGTTTCAGAAAATCACAATGTTTCATTTCCGTTTAAGTGGCGTTGCAATATTCTACCCATCTGACTTCTTGGGTTGTTTAAAATTCGATGTGTTTCATATCAGAACCAAAACAGATAAGTTGCAGAATTAATAACACTTCGGTTTATTGCTGTTACGACAATGTTTCTGATATGTTGCAAAACACTTTGAGCTTAGCTGAGCAGTATTTTATTTTTGGCAGTCCCCTGCATGTTCCGTATAGGTACAATGAAGTTACAAATGACTTTGTTGTTTATTTAGTGCACTTGTAGCAGAATCTCCAAATAGAATTGTTGGTGTGATGGTTATAGTAGAAGGTTGCAAATCTCAAGGTCCATGGTTCGATTCCCGGTTGGTTTTTGTGTTTTTATTTTCATTGTAGCCGCAAGATGTTGCAAATAGGCTCCACCCCTTGCGCTTTTTGTGTCACAAAGGAGTTCCAAATACGACGCGTTGTGCATAAGTCAGACCTTTAGTAAGTCACACCACAGTTGTTGTTACTCACTGAGAAACAAGAGGTGTTGCTTGGGTGAAGCAACCTGATGTCGCCACTGCATACGCGCAGCATCTCGAGGCAGCGTTGCCGGAAGAGGACGAAGTCGACGGAACGATTGGTTCGACGAAGAGTGCAGATAGATTCTGGAGGAGAAGGACGCAGCGCGGGTGGTCGCGCTGCAGCTGCAGCAAGGTACCCGGCAGAACGTGGAACGTTATAGACGGAAGCGGAGACAGCAGACCCGCCTTTTTCAGGAGAAGAAACGCCGCCTGGAAGAAGCGGAGTGCGAGGAGATGGAACAGCTGTGCTGTTCTCAAGAAACACTCAAGTTCTACCAGAAGCTCAACGCATCCCGCAAAGGCTTCATGCCGCGAGTCGAAATGTGCCGGGCTAAGGATGGGGGCATTTCGGCGGACGAACGTGTGGTGATCGAAAGGTGGAAGCAGCACTACGAGGTACATTTGAATGGCGCTGAGAGTACAGGCAGTGAAAGTCAAGGCAGCGGAGGAGATGACTACGTCTTATATGCCCCATCTACAAGAAAGGCGACAAGCTGGAGTGGGAGAACTTTCGAGTGATCACCATCCTTATTGCCGCCCACAAAGTGATATCCCAGATCATCTTCCGTCGTCTGTCACCATTAGTGAATGAGTTCGTGGGAAGTTATCAAGCCGGCTTCGTTGACGGCCGCTCGACAACGGACCAGATCTTTACTGTACGGCAAATCCTTCAAAAATTCCGTGAATACCAGGTCCCAACGCATCATCTGTTCGTTGATTTCAAGGCGGCATACGACAGTATAGACCGCGTAGAGCTATGGAAAATTATGGACGAGAACAGCTTCCCTGGGAAGCTTACCAGACTGATCAAAGCAACGGTGGATGGTGTGCAAAACTGTGTGAAGATTTCGGGTGAACACTCCAGTTCGTTTGTATCACGCCGGGAACTACGACCAGGTGATGGACTTTCATGCCTGTTGTTCAATATTGTGCTAGAAGATGTCATGCGGAAAGCCGGGTGTAACAGACGGGGAACGATTTTCAACAGATTAAGTCAATTTAATAGTTTCGCGGATGATGTGGATATTGTCGGCCGAGCATTTAAACAGGTGGCAAAACTGTACACCCGTATGAAACGTGAGACATCAAAAGTTCGACTGGTGGTGAATGCGTCAAAGACAAAGAACATGCTAGTGGGCGGAACCGAGCGCGACAGGGCCCGCCTGGGAAGCAGTGTTACGATAGACGGGGATACCTTCGAAGTGGTCGAGGAATTCGTCTACCTCGGATCCTTGCTAACGGCTGATAACAATGTCAGTCGTGAAATACTAAGGCGCATCATCTGTGGAAGTCGGGCCTACTACGGGCTCCACAAGAAACTGCGGTCAAAACATATTTTCCACCGTTCGAAATGTGTCATGTACAAAACGGTGATAAGACCGATAGTCCTGTACGGACATGAAACTTGAATTTCTGGATGGCTAAATCTATTTTTTGCCCAAGTTTCAGTGTTTCCAAACTCAAAATAAGTCGACCTCCAGTGTCTCATACTGCGCACCAAAATTGCTCAGTTGCGATTGCTTCTATTCAGCTGTGATTTCGATGTGCTGGTTTTCACGGAAATCTGGCTACGAGAGGATATAAACAGTGCAGTGCTGAAATTTCTTCCGAATATGTACTATTTCGTTGCGATCGAAGCATATTGACCAGTAAGCATGCTGTTGTTGCGCCGCGCGTGCAGTTACTTATGTTTCAGTGCGCACGAAATCACGCATCGCAGGCACCTTTGATTGCATGCGTATGTTTTCATGGCAATTAATGAATTTCAAAGTGCTCAACCCAACTCCAAATAAATCAGCCAAAAACTGATTAAAAGTTTATTTAGTAATAGTAGAATTTTATGTCGAATTGTTCATTTGCATGTTAACTTCATTTCCTGCAAATCTGGGCTCAATCGGGCTCTTCCATCCAATTTCCTGTACGAAATAGTAACAGAGGTGTATTTTCCCATATATTTCGGCTGAAACCCCCATATTAACTTCAAATCAATTGCGCCAGCTTATGCAATAACCGATCAGGCTGAAATTTTCAGAGAATGATTTTCTTACCTAAAGGCAAAATCCTGGAGGGTGCCCCGTAGAATCCGACGACTTTTTTTCTCCCCATACTAGGCTGGGCCACTCTAGTGGACACCCTTGAAAACTCCGCTAAAAATAAAGAAGCATGATTAGAAACCACCCAAATTTAAAGACAAGGAATAGTTTATTCATTCTAATAGTAATACCAAAAAAAATCAGATCAATGCACCTAGCAATGATGATGCCTCCAGTGGTGCATTAGGGAGGATATTGATAAAAATCACATAAGAAAAGTAAAAAAAAAGCACTTTAGGTAAATGGTTTTCAAAATTTCAATGATTTACATTTTATTAATACACCTAACAGTCAAAAAAAAAATCCTGATTAATCACCCTAGCGGTAAAAGTGCCTTTCTCGTTCATTACAAAAAATAATATTTTGGCCATAAATTTTGATCCCATAGTCCGATCTGACCAATTTTCAATAGAAAACAATAGGACAGGATTCCCCGTCGAATGAAACTTGTTTCAAGCAAATCAGTCAACGATTTGTTCTAAAAAGTTTGGATATAATAACTAGACATACCCAAAGAACAAAAAAATGAATTAAATTCATTATTTCAATCAGTTATGTCTAAATAATTATAAAAACTGCATAAAAACATCATTTAAAATAAGTTAGGTGACAACTAAAATGATATTGAATGATTCGTCAATAAAATAAGGGTGCCCATAACCGAATTTAGCAGCCTTTTTGAAGAATGAAGAAAAAAAAATTCGCGTCAAAATTTTAATAGCAATCGTCATTAAGCCTCAAAATAGATTAAATTTACTGTATAAATATGCATTGGAACTCACTTTTTGAATTAAATCACTTTAATTTATGACATTTTGAAAAAGCCAAAAAAAACTTTTGTATTGTTTTTTTGTTAATAAAAATGATTTGTTCCTAGTTCAAAGTAGAGATCCCCATCCGGTTTGATATTTAGCACAAAACATCATGTTACAATGGCAAACTAATAACGGTTGTCAGAATGACAGCATCTGTTATCTGTCAAAATATACGTAGGGGTGCCCACAACTGAACCTCCTGCCCAGTCGATTTTCTGTCACAATCGTGTCGGTGCGGTGCGTTTTCCGTAGGGCAGTTTTTTGTTAGTTTGGACGTGCTGCTGCTTTCAACAATTATTAATATTTAGCAATAATCGAAAAGGTCTGCGTTTGAGCTGTTGGGCATAAAATGAGTAATGGCCAAAATACTATTTTTTGTACAAAAAGCGCGTAAATAGTCCAGCCATTTTTTTTTGCACGTATTCTCAACCAACAAGTTGCTTCGGCTGTTCGGCCACATTAAGAGTTGACGTAAAGTCAATGTCAACTTCTATCCACGGACAGCCTAGATAGCCGTGTGGTGTCGGCAGCTGGTTATCTGGCTAAGAATAACATTACGGATTGCCTGTTCCAGTGGCAAAAGTCCACCATACAGGTGACTTCTAATTCTCGTGTGCCGCACTTTATGCTTACCGTGCCTACGAATGAATGGTTAGGGGGGTCTAATAAGAACCTAACCGCAAACGGAGCCTGTGAAGCACCAGGGCCCCCTTCACAGTATTTTAGCCCTCGCTGCGCTAACCGGAGTTATGGCGTAGTTGACTTTTTACTTCTCCGAGGTAATCGGCTACTCTTATTCAACCTCATCGTGAGGTTTAATAAGAGTGGGGTTATGAATATGTGTTTTAATTAGTTTTCAACAAATTGTCACCTATATGGATTCGCATTATGCGTTTTTCACAGTGTACTCTGTGTTTCGTTCTGACGTTCGGGTTCGACTACTCTTGTTCAATTTCAACGTGAAGTTAAATAAGAGTGGGGTTATGAATATGTGTGTTTTACTTAGTTTTTCAACAAATTTTCACCTATATAGATTCGCATTATGCACGGGTAAAAATCCGTTCCCGGAAATAAGAAAATAATTCATGATGTTCATGACGTGTTTTTATTTTATGAAAATACACCATGAATATAAATCTTGATTTCATGAAATATTTCCGCGTAACGCAACCAATGCGTTACGATTTGGTTGTTGAGATCGAAAAGTAAAATAAAAGTTCAACAGGGGTTTTGAATTCGAGTACACCGAGTGAGAGTCCGGCGTGCTACCTTGCAGCCGTTCTCACATCTTGGGAAGGGAGTGTTCGAAGTATAACCGATTATGCATTTTGTCGACTGTTAAAGATTGCGTAGTACCATGAATAATGTTCCTGAAATCATGAATTATAATCATGATTTCATGCACTGGCATGGTTCATGATTTCATGATTTTTTATTCATGATTGTGGGTATGCATTTGTTTCCGTGTGCGTTTTTTTTAATTTTTTTTACAATGTACTTTGTGTTTGTCACCTATATGAATTCGTATTATGCGTTTTTCAAAGTGTAATCTGTGTTTCGTTTTTGAGTTTTGGCTTCAGCTACTCTTGTTTAATCTCAACTTGAGGTTAAATAAGGGTGGGGTTATGAAAATGTTTTTTTACTTAGTTTTTTTCAACAAATTGTCACCTATATGGATTTGCATTATGCGTTTTTCACAGTGCACTCTGTGTTTCGTCTTTGACGTTCGTCCATTGTTACGTCCTCTGCACGGTTAGATGACTTTACCCATTAATGGGTACTGTGTTATTGTTGATATTATTCCCACCGTGAAAAATTCACCCATTTTCTTGAAAAAGTGCCACTACCCATTTTAATGAGTAGTGGCGCTTTTTGAAGAAAATGGGTGAATTTTTCACGGTGGGAATAATATCAACAATAACACAGTACCCATTAATGGGTAAAGTCATCTAACCGTGTGTGTTTTTGTGACACCTCTCTTTAGTCCCTAGCTGAATGCGTGTGAGTCTACATAATTGGCTTTCCTATAAATGGTTCCATTCTCCTTTCCAACTTCACTTCCTCTTCCTTTCCCCTTTTCACTTCTCTTTCCGTCAGGTAAATGATGAGAAAGGCCAGTGAAGGCGATGGCACAAATCTCCCAAATTGAGGGGAACATGCCTCCTGAGCCGACGTTCTGATACCTGATACCTGCATTCAAATGGAAATCCTGTCGTATCATTTCATATTGACAGTTGGCTGGATCGGACTATGGACTCAAAAGTTATGGTAAAAATACTATTTTTCCATAATACACCAGGAAGTCACCGATGCCGCAGGTGGATTATTCAGGATTTTTTTTTCTAAATAATGTTTGACTACACCTCTGCAAGTAAAATAAAAAAAGGGTTTTTTAATCGCAGATTTACTTTTTTATGGTGATTCAATTATCCGGAGTGAAAATAAAATCGACACTCCGGATAATCGAGTCCGACCTGTATTTAGAAGATTCTGTGTCAAATTAATTAGGTTACACTGGCGATCACCTCTTCAGAGCTACCGACTGAATAGTAACAAGGCAGTCTCAATTGAATTGTTATATCATGTCCTAGCTTTCATTTTATTGCTAAAATCAGCAAATAACCGTATTTTTTACGGAAATTTGTTCTTTATTTTGCTGAGCTGCAGAAATAACGGCTTTACAGATTCATCATGGAATTCTGAACGTTTCCGGGGCACCAGGAAATCCGAGGCAAGTAAACTGTTCCACATAATCCGGGACGTTTAGGAACTGTAAGCTAATGCCTATATGCAGATAGCGTGAGTGTTGCTAGAGTCAGCGCATCCCACGCACCAAAGAATTTGTGAAAAAGCCATGAAACAAAAAAAGGTTTTCATCTAACAGTCATAAAAAATTCACAACGTAAAATTTTTTTTTATTCCTTTATTTATTTGTTCAGGCGCTCTGTGTTACTAAACCGCTACTGTGCCGAGATCTACTGTGGTATTCTGCTGTGCAGAATACCGTGTACGTTGGAGGAATGCCTCCGAGAAGAACAAGTTGTCAGTCGTCATCAGGCTAGGAATGGGCGTTTTTTCGGAAAAAATATCGATACTGCCGAATCGATGTTTTTATTATCGAAATATCGATGCCGAAAAATATCGGCGTTGAAACATCGATATTCCGATATATCGATACGCCCAAAAAATTAAAAGCACGAGCAAAAAAAAAATTGATTTCCCATTTTAGATTATCGAATCACACACTGAGGAAAATGGACGTTCGATTTTCAATAAAACGCCTTATGGAAATTTGCCACAAGGAATCGGTATGAATTTCAATATGTTGCTTTATGAATGATGATTTTCATTTAAAAACAAGTGAAGTGCGGCAGACTGGGTTCAAACCATGGACGTCGGGGTCGGGAGGCCGGTATGTAGACCACACGCCCATCGACGCTTGGGTATTCGAAGAGGTAACTGCGTATAAGATGCACTGTTGGTTGAATAATCAGTCGAATATTCATAAGGCGCCAGTTATGAATTTCGATAGTCCAGTTCGCAGAGTGCACATCAAACATTCGCTGTTTTTAACAATGTGCCTAATGTGCTATATTTTTACTTTGAAAAAAATCGAAATCCAATATCAGCTACAAAAAATCGATACTGTCAAATATCGAACATAAAAAAATCTATACATAATATCGATTAATCGGAGCGAAAATATCGATTCTCGATATATCGTATCGGTATCGCCCATTCCTGCATCAGGCAGCCGCTACCGTATGGGCTGCGCATCCGACGACTGACGAGGGTTTGGTGGAGGGGCTGGATATCGAACCCATGACCATTCGCTTATAAGGCGAACGTGTAGCCAACTACGCTACGGGACCCCCCTATCGTAAAAAAGTTCATACTTTAAATTTAAAAACTAATATTTCCAACAGACCTTAGTAAAATTTTTGAAAAAGTCGAGTTTTGTATTGCAATCAACTGCTTAGATCTGTTGAAAATACCATTTTGGAAAGTTTTATAGAATCAATAAATCTTTATGAATTTGGTCGAAAATTTACCTGGAGACTTTAATTAAGATGTTAATTGAAAAGGAGGGGTGGCATTTGAATCTGTAATACTTTTCAAAATGGTGAACAGATCTAATCAATATGAAATCTGTTGGAAATATTGAGCGATGAATATTCTCACGTTGTTTATGGTGAGGGACATACTTTTGAAAATAATGAATAGATCCAAAGTGATCTGTTACTTACCTATGTCCTTTTGTAAAATTAAGCCAGATTTTCCCTATGGCATTTGGGTAACAATTATGTAGAATGAAATCAGTAGTGATTCAGTTTCATTTCAAATGTTCGATCACTATTCTAGTTTGAATCTGGAACAAAATAGAACGAACTAGCTGGTTTCCCCAACACAAAAAAATCAAAAACCTCCTCGGATTTTTTGAAGAATGTTTTGAAACCCTTATCATTTTCCGATTTTTTAACGTTGTCGCAACAAAATTTTATTTTAGAAAAAATATGACTCTAAAAATGTTAAACAAAATTATTTTCTCCGCGGATTTTTTTTATTCGTTTTTTTCGCATTATTTATATACCTAATGCTAGAAAAAATATTTAATAAAAATTTCGCGGAAAAAAAATTAAATTTCGTTTCGTAAAATTTCGAATCAAATGGCCCGGATTTCGTTTCGTTCCGATCCAACAGTTGTATTTCTAATTTCGTTTCGTTCCGTTCCGTCACGAAAAATTGTGTTATCGCAGGTAAAAAACACAGGAAGGGTGCGTTCTGGTCAGGAAGGGAGGGGGCACTTTATATCGTCTTACTCTAATTGAACCGTTTGTTTGAGAAACTACATATGTACACGCACTTTGAAGAGCTGCTTGAAGTACTGCTTGAGTTTCCAAACTGGTAGTGCCCCAGGATGTTGAATTTTGTCAAAAACTATTGATCTGTATCGAAGAAATCAAAAGATTCGGTGCCAATTTGTTTGAAAACAGTTTTTTGTTGTTTCTCAAACAAATGATTCAATTGAAGTCTAATAACGATAGAATGTAGTATGAAATGACACTCGTGATGATAGTCGCATGGCAGTTCTAATATTCCTGCCAGCGAACGGTGTTTGTTTATCCTCTTTAAAAAGCATATCTTCACCGCTAATCGCAAATGTAATCAATCAAACGCTTCAACATCGTTTTCGAATAAAATACAATTGAATCACAAATCATCCATAAACGATACGTAACTGACTGGCGGTGCAAAAAGGGATACGATAATGGCACACGGGAGATGAAAGGTGCGGGCCATGTTTGAGAGATGAAGATGATGAATTAAAAATGCTGTGTGCGGCTCCGACTTTCAGGAGCCGTGAACTTTATGAAAACATCCTTAAAAAAAAGACGTCATGCAGCTTTGGTGTACAATGTGTGCAAATTTCTATTCCATCGGATCAGACTCGAAACAGTAGCATTTTGGAATCTTCACTCGTTTATGTTGAATGGTGTAAATGAACGATGCAGAAATAATTAATAGGACTGTTTCCGTAAAACAGCTATAAAAAGGCTATATCGGTGACAAATGCAAACAACGCATAAATATTACAAACATAACTTACGATCGTACCCTTCTACCTATCGGAAAACATTGACTAATTTTCTGAGGGCAGTGAGGAAAAAAAAACTGATGAGCCCATAACTTTGCCTACCCACAGAGATGTGATGATAAATTATTGGAATCCGACCCTCGCGCGCCTTCAACGGCAATAACGGGCCTAAACAAAGTCCACCGCATAACGGCAACTCAGAGTGATGGTGCAAATCTTGCCAAAAATATAAAAAAGGAATCAAACTCTCACAAAAGCCCTTTGTGTAGATAGTGAGAGTGCGCGCATTCCGTGAATGAATAGTCCCGAGCCGAAATTCATACACACTTCCGTTCATTGTCGTCGCCGTTTGTGGAAGGCGCCCTATCCGATCCAACTCCGCTGCCAAACAATAATTTCGTGCGGCAAGTCTCCTATGGATGTTTGCTCAGCAGACAGACCCATTGTCCAAACATAAATAAAACTGTCACGCCCGGGGTTTTCTCGGTTGTTCCCAAAAGGAATCGCACAAAAGAAGTCACACTCACCCGGGGGCACCGATGGAAAGGACCGGGTGGCCGCATGAGCATAACACCGTAAACATTGCACTTGGGTTATTGGTCCTTTAGCCGGTCGGTGTAGGCTTCCGATACGAGGCGGAAGGCACTGGTTTTTGGATGGTTTTTGTCTGTCTCTGACTGTTTGTTTATTTGGTTTTGGCTAAATAGACGGAAAGGATGTGGCGCACTCGCAGACAATGGGTGGTAATTTATATGGTGTCTTCCGGATCTGCATCAGGTTCCTCCCCCTTTGTGTCAGTCGGGATTGTTTATGAACCGTATTTAACCAAATAAGTGCATTAATCACTTATGATCGTGGGTAAGTTTAGTCTTGCAAAGAAGATAAACATATTGCTTGTTAAGGGGGTTCATATACGACCGTACGTACGATTTCTCTTATTCGGACATATATACATACATACATAGTTGGGCTTTACTTTCAGCTTATAGAAATTTTCCTGAAATTTTTGGCGCATGTTTATTCTCGATCTGCACTTCTGAAATCTACGTAACAAATTCGTGATCAAAGACTCCAAAGTGACGAAGACTGAGATCCTGCGTCTGCTCCTTACCGGTCCTTTTTTACGTGGTCTGAAGTAATTTTTAGTGATTTTTTATTACATTTTTATTTTAACATAAAAAAAATCTGCTCAATTCGACCAAATCAAATAAAAAGAAAATCGAAATGATGTTGTCGCCCTTAGTTATTGCATTCCTTAACAGGAAAAGTGCAAAAATGTGTTTGGTACATCTTTTGCAACCGTTCCGATCAATCATTGTGAAATAATATTTTTTATACGTAATAAGGCAGCATCACATCTCAAGTTAACGTTACATCCTTTAACCCTATCTGAATTCACTTGAAATCCACCGCAGTTTATCACACAGCGCAAATAGATGTTAACGATAACATCTTCCGGACTGAGTTGCTTCGCATGTGGTGCACTATTTTTGCACTCCTTGACTGCATCACCTCGTTAGTATAGATAGTGACTTTAACCACCCATAAATTACGGAGTCTCGCTCTAAGCGTACACGACACTTGAAGCAAAACTTACAAACAACTTGATGAGATCCGCTAGACGCGCAAACAAGCAGTCAATTCTAATCCGTGGCTTGGCTGCGCGCTTTCCATCGCCTCCACACACCGTCCGTGCGCTGTGCCACGTTTTGACTATCCTCGCCCCTCAACTGCGGTGCCATCAATTGCAGCATTCTGGGTCCATATTTCAGCGAAACCGGCTGAACCTGTCCCGATACGTGAAATGTTGGCGTAAACTGTGGCTTAGTCAGTTATTAACCCAGAAGCTGGCCGCTTAAAATAAAATCTCCGGGCTTTAGATCGAGCGTGTCACGTCCGCCACGCTGTCTTTCCTAGCCGGGGCAATTCCTCTAGTCGTCTGCATGCCGCCGAGCAGTTTGGGGTGACTTTTCGAGCCCGATCGAGAAAGGAAAATTAATTTCAACGACGACTTATGGAAGGCGGTGCGGATGAGCGGCATTCGAGATATAAAATCCGTCATTAATTAAATCAAAAACACGAAAAAATCACGCAGATAAACAAACAAAAACTCATCTCACCGGCATAGATTTCGCGGTTGATTTAATGTCCGTCGCGATGGTGTTGGACGACCTGGGCAGGATTGAATTAGGCGGGATTACCGACGCCGCTGACAGTTTCGGGTGTGTTCATGCTTTTAATTATTGCATCCATCCAAATTGTAGACCCGAATGGGGTCGTAAAATGCAAAGCGTTAATTTTCACATGGGGAATTGCAAATATGTAGAACGCCGTCAACAAACTGACGACGGGGGAATTTCTCTAGGTGATGAACTAGATGATACGTGAATGGTTCACGAGAAGCAAGTCTTCAAAATGGTGATGAAATTGAATTTGGTATAGGGATTTGAAATTACAAAAATTTATTTCTTTTTTTATCAATCAATCAACGTTTCTAGAGACTTTTAATCTAGTTTTAAAAGCTTCGAATGTTTTAAAATTATCCTCAACGAGTTTATCATACCTACATGTTTTATAATTTTTAGAAAAATTAATTGGCGAAAAAGTGGACTTGGCATAAACATTTTGATTTTCTCTGCCCTAAAAGATATGGCTTCATAAAATAAATGGAAATGGATGCAATGCAAAAATCCACTGCAAGTTTTGCATTATTGTCATAACACAAATTAATAAGGATTCGAGTTTTTAAATGTCATAAGCTAGATTAGCTTTTTCTTGCTTTAAGGAAACTATACCAGCTTTGGCAATGTTCCTAATTTGGCCAGATTCTCGCATAACTTTAAAAACTCCCAACTCCCATATGTCTATTAGCATCATTTTGATAATATAGAAGTCCTGGCAAAATTTCAGGCAATTCGGTGGCCATTTAGGGGTGGCGAAGTCAATTTATGTTTATATGGAAATTTGTATGGGAAAAACTTAAAATTTATTCAAATCTCCCTACAACTCTTAAATCGTTATGAATTCAAATAAACATCCCCAGCCTCCATTTTTGGAATCTATTTGAGCTCAACCAGTGGGTAACTCATTAATTTTGATTTATATTTTTATATTAGCTACGTTGAGGCTAATTACACCATTTTAGCCATTTATCCCATATTCACACTATCAATAGAACCGTTCAATCCACTCATAACTAATGTGTTATCCGGAGGTCTCATTTATATAGATTAAAAAAGGGAGGTTGGGGATATTTATTTGAATTCATCACGATTCGACAGCTGTAGAGATACTTGAATAAATTTTACGTTTTTCCCATACAAATTTCCATATAAACATAAATTGACTTCGCGCCACCCCTAAATGGCCACCGAATTGCCTGAAATTTTGCCAGGACTCCTATATTATCAAAATGATGCTAATAGACATATGGGAGTTGGAATTTTCGAACATTTTTGAAATGTGAACTGCCCTACTCCACAGCTTGTCCATCGTCGCTAATATTTATTCTGTTCACCGATGCACCGTCACTTCCTCCATTCAACAAAGTCTCGAAGTGTTGCTTCCACCTGGCAGCCACTTCAGTTTTATCTGTCAGCAAATTCCCTTGTTGGTCGTTGCACATGACGGGAGATGGCGCTGTCTTTCTCCGCACGCCATTGACAGACTCATAAAACCTCCGCTTATCGTTCTGCTCCATTTTTTCCTGCGCCTCACTAATAACTTGTTCTTCGTACTCTTTTTTCTTCCTGCGGTGGGTTCGTTTTTCGGCTGCTCTTGCTTCCTTGTACCGATCTCTATTCGATCGGGTACCCGACACCAACATCCGGCTTCTGGCAACGTTCTTCTCGTGTGTCACTCTCTGACACTCCACATCGAACCAACCCGTCCTGGGTCGCCTCTGTGCAGTGCCTACCACTTCTCGTGGTGTTGTGCTCACCGCTCCATGGACAATTATAGTGAACAATTATTTTCTAGTTTTTATATACCCGTGCTGTGCCCTTATTCCAATCAGCGCCTAATTCCGTTCACGCAAGACCAAATAATAAATATTGAAGATTTTTAGTCTAAAAATAACAGACAAATATCCTTGTACTTTTCTCTGGTTAGGCATGCATGAAATGCAATGGAAAGCAACGTCATTTTAGCGATTATTAGTAAAAATTTAAACAAAATTTCTGTTGGTCGTCACTACAGGCATCATTTTGACTGTTTTCATTAAACCACTTGCTAAGAACGTCGGACATAATATTTAGGCATTTTTAGGTGAACCGCCCTGAATTTATCAAATTTTCAAATTATCATATTACCAAATCGTTGTCTGTATTTTACCGATATAAAATGCTGAAAAGTGAAAAATGTGTTGATCGGAATAAGGGTACCTTTCAATATACTCGTTCCTTAATCCGCTGTCTGGGTTTGGAGGTTAAATTCCGAAAATTCTGTTTGTGAGAATATAATTTATGAACAAGAAAAGGGACATTGTACACGAGTCCAAATAAAAGAGGACTTTAGAAATTATATTCTGCACGCTACCAGACCGAAAGGAATTCCGTTTACGATTCTACGCGAAAAGGTTATGGGACCGTTTTTTTAAACTCATGCCGGGAAAACACAGTTTTTTTTCAGTTGATGGCGTATGACAAATTGTCATGTGGTTGCTGGACAAGAAAGGGTTTCCGAAAAACACGAACAGTTTCAAGTAGCACAATCTATTTTATTGTAGCGTTCTTGTTCTTGAAGCTTTATTTGGAAATTTCTTGGCAAGTTTCGAGTCCCAATAAAAACACTGCCGTCTCTGACCTACTATACTGCCGTTCTACGCATGCTTGTACCAAATTCAAAAAACGGCAAATGAGAAAATGGCAGTTGAAATTGAACACTAATATTCTATGCTGGCGTATAACCATAATGCAATATAGGATTATTACATCACTGAGCCATTCAGAAGACTTAATATCATTGAAATCATTCTTATTTTTCAATCACAAATAGAATTTGCGACAACGATCATGAAAATAGTTTGGCGGGACAGATATGCCGAGAAATAGAGCACTTGTTTTATGGTTTCTACGCATATCAGCCTCGTTCAGTGCATGATTTCGTGAATGACTACTGCGATTGACATGCTTTATATATGGAAGTGAACCTTCCACGTGGTTGAAGTGATTATGTCGCTAAGAATAAGTATTGTGCAAATTGCCCCCATTAAACCAGTGCAACAGGCTAAGATTGCAAGATCTAAACAGAAAATGCTATTTCAATGTGTGTTGCTCCATAAAATAACAGAATCCGCCATAATGATGAATCTTATCACCGCGAGACAATTATGCGTAGAAATTAAGCAATCGGACAAATAGACTTGATGTTTTTTTCAATGATTTTCCGAACAAAATTCGAAATCTGTTAGAGTTTTCTAAAAGTATACATCAAAATAGACTGCTATATGGTGAAAAGTCAAAATCCACAAAAACTAACATGGGACAACTATGCGTAGAAGGGCAGTACAGGGGTTAGACAAAAAGGTTGAGATAGGCAAAATTTTGTCGAAATTCAAATCAGCATAACTTCGCGTGGAATAATACGATTTTGATCAAATTGAAACCATCGGACGCGGAAACTCTTCTAGTATACTGTCGCTTTGCACCGGCCACCGGAGGTGTTCCGGATTTTACGAGGCTATGTGTCGTTTACTTCCATCACGTTTTATGCTTTACCCAGAAACTAGAACTAATATGCTGTTCAATGCTGGCTGCAAATCGAAAATCCTTCAGGTATATGCAGAGATATGGTCATTTCCGTGAAAACGGTACGGGATTGGCCATACACCCTGAACAAATGTCACTTTCACAGAATGCTAAAATAAGGCTCCTGTCAAATTTTCAGCTATCCGAATTTATATCTCTCGTTAGATTTTTTTCAAAATTGAAAATAGCCCAAAACCACTAAATCGACTTGAGCCACCTCGAATTTTTATCCGAATTAGCTGAAAACTTGACAGGAGCTTTATGTTAGCATGAGAATTGTGATTCTCGACTGACCGGATGAATTTTTGATACTTTTTGAAAACATGAAGAGGTCTACATGCATGGTTCCAGATGATCTTAAAACCGGACCTTCCTCGAAGGCCCCTGGAACCTACTATGAGGGTGACAGTGGATACTACCGCCCTGGGAATATTTCTGTAATCATCGTTTCGCAAAGCCATGAAGATAAATATCCATATTTGCATTATTCACATCTGTTATCATTTCATCATATTCTCGGAACCGTTTTTACGGAAATGACCATATCTCTGCGTAGTTTTTATGGATTATCGATCTACAGCCAGCATTGGTCGGTATATTTGTTTTTGCTCATTGAATCTGGATTCACATGCTCGCGCGTCATTCTGTTCTGGATTCCACGGGGAGCGAATGTAACCTTGATCTTTATCTGGTAACTAAAATATCTTTTCGTTAGCACTTATGGGGGGAGGGGGTGGTCGGCCATTTTCTTACGCTCCATATAAATAAGTATTTGTATGAGAAAAATCTTACGGGTGGGGGGGTATTGGGACTTGGTTGAAAAACCCAGAAAAATTGCTTTCGTAATTAGTATATGGCCCCTTATTACAATCGCAAGCTGAAACAAAAAAACATCCGTCATGAAGCCAGTCGTGGCTCAGAATAGAAAAGTCCATTGTTAAAACTGGGGATGTCAACGGCGTTAGGTGGACATCCTAGAGGGAAACCCAAAAAAAGGCAACCGCGTGATGCGACACGACGCTACAGAGAAATTTGACAGTTTTTTGCAAATTATTGTACAACTGTCATTTTTATTATTCCAGCTTTGCTGCGTCGTGCGGTACTGGGTACGCAGAAACCTACACACCTTGGTGGTGCGAATAGTATCGATTTGGTTGTCAAACTGAAGCCAAAATTTTATGTTCGTCTCACATATAGGGGAACGGTTTGGCACTTCATCGCATAGTTCCTATTTCCATTCCATCAAAAACAAAGCAATGAAAAAGAATTTAGTTTGTTTCTTATTTTTGTGATTTTTTTCACCAGTAAGCACGCGTGTTAGCAAAAAGAAGCGACCAAGTTGGTGCTATATTTCTTTGTTTAGCGATGAGTTGAACATATGTTCAGTGAGATGGAAATCGGAACAGTTCTCCTAGTAAGAGTTTTATATTTTTTGTAACAAATATTTTCACATTACATATATTTCGAGTGGAAAGTTAGTAGGAATGCAACTAAAAAGCAATCGTTACGAGATATTCAGTAACTGCAAACTAAATTTGTTTATGGGAGTGATTTCAAAATATTCCTCTACTCGCTTGAGCGCAGAAAAGCGGATCTTTTCGCAGCACCCAGATATTACATGCAGATTTAAAGGTTTTCACGCAATAACAATGGAAGAACTTAGGGACATTTGTTTTAATATGCGAAAAACGGCTGGAGTAGATAATGTAATATGTAATAATATAAAGTTATACAAGATTGCTTTGAAGTCATCGGATACAACTTGCTGCACCTTAATAAAAGTTTGGAAGGAATCTCTTGTGATTCCTGTACAAAAAGTTGCTGGAACGATTGAAGCCGAAGAATTTCGTCCCACTGGGTGATTACCAAGGTTTGGGAGTATGAGTATGGAATTGTATGCCGCCGACTAACACCAATTGCAAGAGAGTTCGTGGGGCAGTACCAGGCGGGATTTATGGGTGAACGCTCTACCACAGACCAGGTGTTCGCCATACGTCAGGTATTGCAGAAATGCCGCGAATACAATGTGCCCACACATCATCTATTTATCGACTTCAAAGCCGCATATGATACAATCGATCGGGACCAGCTATGGCAGCTAATGCACGAAAACGGATTTCCGGATAAACTGATGCTGTTGATCAAGGCGACGATGGATCGGATGATGTGCGTAGTTCGAGTTTCAGGAGCATTCTCGAGTGCTTATGAAACGCGTAGAAGGTTACGGCAAGGTGATTGTCTTTTGTGTCTGCTATTCAACATCGATTTGGAGGGAGTAATACGAAGGACAGGGATTGACACGAGTGGTTCGATTCTTACGAAGTCCGTCCAGTTATTTGGTTTCACCGACGACATTGATATCATGGAACGTAATTTTGAGAGGATGGAGGAAGCCTACATCAGACTGAAAAGCGCAGCTGAACGGATTGGACTAGTCATCAACACGTCGAAGACGAAGTACATGATAGGAAGAGGCTCAAGAGAGGCCAAGGTAAGCCACCCACCACGAGTTTCTATCGGTGGTGACGAAATCGAGGTGGTTAACTAATTCGTGTACTTGGGCTCACTGGTGACCGCCGAAAATGATACCAGCAGAGAAATTCGAAGACGCATAGTGGCTGGAAATCGTACGTACTTTGGACTCCGCAAAACGCTTCGATCGAATAGAGTTCCCCGCCGTATCGAACTGACTATCCACAAAACGCTTAATAGACCGGTAGTTCTCTACGGACACGAGACCTGGACGATGCTCGTGAAGGACCAACGCACACTGGGAGTTTTCGAAAGGAAAATGTTGCGCACCTTCTATGGTGGGGTGCAGATGGCGGACGGTACGTGGAGAAAGCGAATGAACCACGAATTGCATCAGCTGTTGGGAGAACCATCCATCGTTCACACCGCGAAAATCGGACGACTGCGGTGGGCCGGGCACGTAGCCAGAATGTCGGACAGTAATCCGGTGAAAATGGTTCTCAACAACGATCCGACGGGAACAAGAAGGCGAGGTGCACAGCGGGCAAGGTGGATCGATCAGACGGAGGACGATTTGCGGACCCTCCGTAGACTGCGTGGTTGGCGAAGTGCAGCCATGGACCGAGCTGAATGGAGAAGACTTTTATGTGCAGCACAGGCCACTCCGGCCTTAGTCTGGTAATAAAAAAAAGTTTCGTCCCATCAACATGTTGCACACATTAGTGAAAATTTTAAAATTAGTTGTTAAAGGCCAGCTATTAACTGATACCGGAACAATGGGGATATCGAGAAGGTAATTCTTGTGAAACTGCATTGAAGTTGGTATTGACAAAATGAAAAGAACAAGTAGAGCGTAAAGATACGATTGTTGCTGTGTTTTTGGATCTGCAACGTGCTTTTAAGACAATTTCTCTGCCCTTGTTGTTGAAAACAATCAAGCGCTTTGGAAATTCGGCTTCTGCATACAAATGGTTTGAAAGTTATTTGGCTGACAGAACTCAACAGATTGCCTTAAATGATTTTGTTTCGAGTCCCA
The DNA here is from genome assembly GCF_024139115.2 of Armigeres subalbatus. NCBI lineage: Eukaryota > Metazoa > Arthropoda > Insecta > Diptera > Culicidae > Armigeres > Armigeres subalbatus. The sequence goes on along the minus strand of NC_085139.1, from coordinate 241,670,336 downwards.
TGGAGAACACTTTTGGCGTGACACAGGGCAGTGTATTAGGGCACATTTTATTTATTATGTAGGGTATAAGGCTCAAACCTTAGCCTATCATGCTGTGGTTGAGCACATTTATCGATTTAAATATTCATATATTGAAGTTCTTACCGAAATTATGCCTTTTTGCCTTTCTCGTATACAAAGTATACGTAAAGGCTATATGTTCGCTCCAAAAATGAACTTTTTATAGGAGGCCCGGAGACCCATAGTGTTATATACCAATTGACTCAGTTCGACGAATTGAGGTGATGTCTGTGTGTGCGTGTGTTTTTTTTTTCTTCCTAAACAATGGAGGGGGAATCCGCTCAACAGACATCCTGGGTTGACCAGGAAGTGCTGGGTTAGGGCCACCTCAATGAGGGAGGCAGGACTGCACCCCGACCAGCTAAACCGTTTCCATTGCCGCCAAGCCCATCGTCCCTTCGGTACAACCAGAAAGTAATGCTTCAAAGGGGCCAGTGCATAACGCACCCTTGAGGTTAGCTGCGTCTCCTTGCAGCATCGAACATCGTGACTCGTTTTTTAGAAGAACACCATGGTATCGTGCCAGCGCATTGCCGGCTTTCCAGGTGGCCTTACCACGCCCTATGTCCTCGGAAGGTGGGCAGGGTCGACTTCGCGCCTGCTTCCCTTTGCACGACTGGTATCAAGAATGATGATGCCGCGTGCACCCCAAATTTACCTTTCTGCGATAGGGCCTATTCGCCAGCACACAGAGGGACTTGCCGACGCGGTGCCTACGCCTGCCCCAGCCTTGACGAGGACCCCTTTCCGTCCTCGGGCTCGGAACCCGCCCGGTTGACCGACGCCGCGAAAGCGACGATACCATGTTGTTTTTCACGCGGCCACTTGTTCGATAAAAGGATCGAGTTCGACCACAGGGCACCGATATGACCCATAAAGCCGACTCCGAACCCTTGGACCACCTCTTATTTGCGCCTGAACTAGCCATCCCTCGAGTCCACGCGCCACCTTCTGTGTAGCTCCGAGACGATTTGGACGATAGCCGATAAAACGGCGTTCCAGCCAACTTCATCTTTACACATCCTCCGAACTAGGTTGTCCGGAGTAGTGTCCAGACCACATGTGGCAAGCATGTGCCCAGTCAACACAAGATCGTATATGATATCACATAAGATGCTGAAGTGGAGGCCATATAGGTACTTCCTCATACAATATGTACGTATATCGCCTCCACTTTAGCATCTTAAATTGCACGATATACGATTTTGTGTTGACTGGGTGGTCACGCATTGTGCGAAAACGCGGGCACACGAACAACACGTGTTCCGCCGTTTCCTCTAAACCAACGCGAGGCCGAGTGTCCGAACCGGTGTAGGTACTGTCTGAAGCAACCATGGCCTGTAAGGACCTGGGTCAGGTGGAAAGTGATTTCCCCATGGCGCCTCTTGACCCACGTACCTATCTCCGGTATCAACCTATGTGTCCATCTACCCTTAGTGGAACTGTCCCACGCACGCTGCCATTTGACCATTGAGGCCAACCTGACAGTCCTGCGGATGCCTCTCGTGCCGCGCATTTCAAAGCACTCTATGTCTTCACCGATAACGATGTCAATAGGCATCATACCGGTGATGACGCAGAGTGCATCGTGCGACACGGTACGGTACGCGCTCGCAACTCTTAGGCACATGAGCCTATACGTACTTTCTAACTTCGTTCTGTAGCAGTTAATACGCAGGGCCGTGCCCCAAGCTGGCCCCCATACCTCAGTATGGACAGAGCAACGCTAGCCAGAAGCTTGCGCTTGCTGGCATAAACCGCAGAGCTATTGGACATCATCCGGGACAATGCCACTATAGCTGTGGAGGCACGCTTGCAGGCGTAATTGACGTGGCTACCAAAGGTGAGCTTATCGTCGATTATTACCCCAAGAGTTTGATTGAGCGTTCAGAGGTGATCGTGCAGTTGCCTGCCCTTATCACCGCTTGCTGCTCCGACTTTCGGTTGTTAACAACAACCACCTCAGTCTTGTGGTGAGCCAGTTCTAACTTCCTGGAACTCATCCACTCCTCCACAATTGCGATCGAGTGGGCTGCAGTCAACTCCACCTCTTCGATCGATTCGCCTTAGACCTCCAGCGTAATATCGTCAGCGAAGCCAACGATTACCACGCCCACCGGGAACTTCAGCCTCAAGACACCGTCGTACATGACATTCCATAACACCGAACCCAGTATGGAACCTTGCGGAACCCCTGAGGTTATGCCAACGCACTTCCGACCCGCCTCCATGTCGTATACCAGTACTCGATTCTGGAAGTAGCTTCCGAGAATCTTGTACAGGTACTCGGGAATTCCAAGACGCAGGAGCGCATATGCAATAGCTGCCCAACTGGAACTATTGAAAGCATTCCTCACGTCGAGAGTCACTACTGCACAATAGCGAACTCCCCTCCTCTTACGCTGGATAGCTATCTCCGCGGATTTGGTAACCGACAAGATAGCGTCTACGGTCGACTTACCCTTTCGGAAGCCAAACTGGTTACTCGATAGACCATCCGCACCCTCCGTGCGTATCAACAACCTGTTGAGGATGATCTTCTCGAGCACCTTCCCCGCCATATCAAGCAGGCATATTGGTCTATATGCCGACGGATCCCCGGTGGTTTTCCCGCCTTTGGCAATAGGACCAAGCTCTGCCTTTTCCATGCTTCAGGAAGACTCCTCGTCCAGGCATCTCTGCATGACAGATCTGAACATCTCGGGAGCCTCGGCAATGGCCGCTTTAATGGCCAGGTTCGGAATACCATCCGGTCCTGGCGCCTTACCTACACTAAGGGACTGTGCAATCCCCGCAAGCTCCGCCACAGTTACTCTTCCCTCGTCGGCCACCCTGGCTCCTGGCAGTTCCACGAAGGGAGGCCAGGGGCTTGGGTCGTGACGTGGGAAGAGCCCCGCGATGATCCTCTCCAGCATCTCTGGAGACCGCTCTGTAGGGGCCATCGCCCCACGTGTCTTGGCCATTACGACCCTATAGGCGTCACCCCATGGATTCGCGTTGGCACTTTGACACAGGCCCTCGAAGCAGGCTTTTTGCTTGATCTAATCTCAGTCTTCAGAGCGGCTCTAGCAGCCACGAACGCCACCCGTCGTTCAACACGCTCCTCTTCTGTGCGTGCTCGCTGCATCCGCCTCCTTGCCCGTAGGCAGGCGCGGCGCAGGTTCGCAATTGCTTGAGTCCACCAGTAAGCCGGTGGTCTCCCATTCCTAGGGTGGACTTTCCTGGGCATGGTGGCATCGCATGCACGCGAGAGTACTGTTACCAGCTGCTCGCCGCTCAGACCGAGAGTATTGTGCTCGCGGCGGAGCGCTTCCTTAAACACCTCGTCGTCGAAGTATGATGTCTTCCACATACGAGGACTAGGCCTCGCCCCTTCTTCCGTCCGCTGAATGCTGGTCGTATAGTCGATACTGTAGCGAACCGCCAGGTGGTCGCTGTGAGTGTAGCCATCATCTACCCTCCAGTTCGAACTACTCGTTTGGCCAGGGCTCCAGAACGTAACGTCGATAATCGACTCGGCACCGTTCCAGCTGTAGGTACTTTTGGTACCGACATAAGCAAAGTCCACATCCAACATGGCCAGTGATTCCAGCAGGATCTGCCCCCGTTGATTCGTGGATCGGCTTCCCCATTCCACGGCCCAAGCGTTGAAGTCCCCCGCTATCACCACCGGCCTACGTCCCATCAAGTTAGCCGTCAAACAATCTAGCATTCGACCGAACTGCTCGATCGACCATCGAGGAGGCGCATAGCAGCTGCAGAAGAAGACCCAGTTGATTTTGGCAATGACGAAGCCCTCGTGTGTCGAAGACACCAACTCTTGGACTGGGTATTTCCCCGTTGTCCATATCGCCGCCATTTTAGACCCATCGGTGACCCAATTACCGTTCCTGGCGGGTACCCGGTAAGGATCTGCTATGATGGCGATATCCGTCCTCCATTCAGCAACTGTCTGACACAGCAGTTGCTGGGCTGCATCACAGTGGTTCAGGTTTAGCTGCGTTACCTGCACTGTGATTTTGCAGCACGCTTAAACGCCGGGCACTTCGAACCCCCCATGCGGTGCTTGCAGTTCGCAGTTTTGCTGGAACAAATCAAACAGTTGGGAGTGTTCGTGCAGCATTGTGCCTGATGTCCCTCCAATCCGCAGCGTCGACAGAGCTTACTTCTGGCAGGGCCTTTGCAGTCCCATTGCTTGTGCCCCGGTTCCAGGCACTTGAAGCAAACTTCGGGTTGCTCGTATATGCCCACAGGGCATACCGACCACCCCACCTTGACGCTCCCTAACTTGACTACCTTGGAGGCGTCAGCTGCAGGTAGCCGAACCAATGCTACCTGTGTCCCTGCTGGACCTTTCCGTAGCCGAACGGCTGCGGTGGACGCCTCCACTTCACACTGTCGCCGCAGTGCCGTGACGAGCTCTTCGACTTCGGTGATCTCGTCCAGGTCTTTAACCCTTAGATTCACCTCCGTCGTGAGTGCCCTCACCTTGACCGTCTCGCCTAGGACTTCCTCCGCCAACTTCTTGTAGGCGGCGCCCTTTTGCGAGACGCCCCGCTTTAGCTCGAGGATCATCTCGCTCGTCCGGGTACGTCTTATTCGACGTACGTCGGCGCCGAGTTCACCGAGCTTGACGTCACTCCTCATCGCCTTCAAGACGTCCGAGTACTTAGCCTCGTCCGTTTTGATGACTAGGGCATCGCCCCTGGAGCGATTGGCGCCTACCCTAGACTTTCTGCTACCCTCATTCGCCTGGGCCTTCATTTCGGCCCTTGACGTCTTCGGTTTCCTCTTATTCTTGACCAGGGTCCAGGAGGCGTCATCCCCCTCTATTTCCCTGGTCTGGGGCGGCTGAGAGCTCTCAGCCTGCCGTAACCCCTTACCACCGTCTTTCCTGGGTGGACGGACCTTTCCAGGTCCTTCCTCCCCAGGTTTTGGAGGTACCTGGCCGGGGTTCGGCTTCCCAGCCCCACTACCCTTGTTCGGGGTAGTAACCCTCCGCGTTTTGGGGCGGCCCCCAGGGAGCTCATCCCCTGGAGACTGTCTCCCCCGTTTTTGTGTCTGCTCCGTTGGAGCAGCCACCCCCGACGTGCCCGCGAATACTTGAGCCTCGGTCTGGGCAGACTTTGGCACCACCGTCTTCGCTGGCACGTCCTCGGTCGATTCGATTTTGCCCAAATCCGCGAATTCTTGGGCCTCAGTCTGGGTAGACCTTGACTTCATGGATTTCACGGGTTCGCACTTGGCCGTTCCGACCGCCTTTTCCAGCTTGGCGTCCAACATCGACTTTCGAAGTTTCTGCAAGCTCCTCTTGAGGTCCTTGCTGATATTATGCTTCGATGACGCAAAGTCGATGATGGCGTCCAGCTGTTCCGTCGCCACCTCGAAGGCCGAAAGCCCATCGCGTTTGCGGTTCATCGCCTCCACAAGCCATGGGCCGTCAATAACCCCTACCGGCGTTTTTATAGCCGAGAGGAAGGTTGAGTGACCCACGCTGGCGCTGCGCACTGAGCTGCCGACTATTGCCTCTGGCCTCCTAGGCGGAGACCTGAACAACCCACCTCTTGCGAAGGGGTTGTCGCCTACACTACTACCACTAATTGAAGAATTGACTTGGTTTTCCATTTTGGTCCCACGAGTTGCTCTCGAGAAAAGCCCTTGGCCAAAGTCCCTGCTGCCCTGAGTGTGTGCGTGTGTGTGTATGTGTGTGTGTATGTGTGTATGTCTGTGCGCACTCACCCAAAAAAAGTGTCACTCATTTTTCAGGTACTTATCCTTAACCGCAACAAGTTGCATTCGACGCAGGATACTCTACCATTGTTTCCTATTGGAAATTGGCCAGATCGGACTATGGGCTCAAGAGTAATGGCCAAAATACGCACGAGAAAGGCACCATCACCGCTAGGTGGATTAATCAGGGTTTTTATAATGTTGTGAAAACTCATATGTGAATATGTACGTTAGGGTCTGTTCACAAATTACGTAACGCTTTTGGGGGGAGGGGGGAGGTCCAACTTGCGTTATACTTTGTTACACTAAAAGGTGGGGGAGGGGGTGGGTACTAGCAAATGTTACGCATAACGCGAATAAAAAATTATCTTAGAGGGTTTTTTTATTCACTGATTGAAGCAATTGCTAATATGTCTTAATCACGACGATGAATACGTACAACCTTTCCTCTTTACTATCATACTACGCATAATTGTCCCATGCTAGTCCTTACAGTTTTTTACTTCTTATCAGTACAGGCTATTTTGATGTTTTTTTGGGAATCCTAAAATACAACAAGTTTTGTTCGAATAATTGTTGTTAAATTTTGAAGCATTTTCATTCTAAGCAATTTTGCATCTAAGCTCAACCACAAAAACAGTCCCATTTAAAACCGTTATGCGTAAAATAACAAAGCGAATATCGTATTTTTCGACAGAACAGTCCCGCTAAACTAAAATTTGAATGGTCGATTTTTTATTTATTCGCAATTCTATTTAAGTTTTTACTAGCTGCATTCTTAATATCCTTGGTTTTATTCATGTGCCGTTTCTATTCTAACAGTTTTCAATAAATACCAAAACCCACATGCTTCATAGAAAAAAAAATGGATTTGAAATTTTCTCAGTTACGCGTTATATGGGGGGGGGGGGGGGGTGCAAAATATGTTACTTTTTGTTAGGGGGGGGGGGGGGGGGGTCAAAAACTCGGATTTTTGCGTTACGTAATTTGTGAACAGACCCGTGGAAGATATTGATTTGGAAAATGTATTGCTGATGGGTTCGAGCCCCATCGAAGGGAAAATGGTTACCTCCAATACATTTTCCAAATCAATATCTTCCACATAACGTACATATTCACATATGAGTTTTCATAACATTCCTCATTACTTCAAGCCAAAATTCGAAGATGTTGTTGTAGTTCTTGATTGCATCGAACTGCCAATCACGAAGCCCAAATGCTTGCATTGCCGCATAAGTACTTATTCTCATTACAAGTCACGTGAAACAGCTAAATATTTGATTGGTGTTACGCCCGGTGGAAGTATTTCGTACGTAAGTTCTGGATATGGAGGAAAATCCTCTGATAAGCAGATCGTCATAGAAGAAGAAGTGTTGGATCGCTTAGCTCCAGGTGAAGCAGTGATGACCGAGAAAGATTTCATGATAGATGAAGAATGTAAACGATGGAATGTGAAATTGGTACGTCCTCCATTCCTGAGAGCACCACAGACACAGCTGAGCAAAGTGGAAGCAGCACAAAATGTATCTATTGTTGCAGCTCGAGTCCACGTCGAAAGAGCTATTCAACGAATTCGAATTTTTTCGTTCTTCAACAATAAAATTGATATTTGATTTTTGTTGATTGTCGACGATCTTATGATCAGCGCTTGTGCCATTGTAAATATATCCAGTCCAATTATTGCCAATAAGGCCGATACAAATATTTAATATCTATTTTGTCTCCCCCCCTCGGATTTTTCTACCAAAAATAATATTTTGAGGGCAACAAAATAAAACTTGGATAATTTTGAGGATTTTCAAAATTTTCTTCAACAAATCCGAGGAGTTTTGAGATTTCTTTCATTTTAATATTTATTTTTTTTATCCCTCCCCTGGACCTTTCGAAACCAGTAGGACAAAAGTTGATTAAATATCTGTAACGGCCTAATAAATTTTAATCAAAAGCTTCACAAGTACAAGAAAAAGTCCATTGCACAAATGAATCGCACCATTTGTCCGGATCTTGATCACGTGTGGGGCAGAGCTAGGTGAAGATGACTCTGATTTGTTCCAATCCAACAATTAATAAATGGCCAGCGTTATACACTCTTTCCCACTCGCGGACTAGGCGACTTCCGCCAGCAGCAAAATCGAAGATGTGAGTTGGCCGCACGGGTACCTCATATGTTCCGCAGTCGAGGTTTGATTCCTCTACAATCAATTAATAGAAACGATCAGCTTCTTCTCGATTCATAACAATTTTTCACCAAAAAACCTTTCACACCATATACAACTAATGTAAGGGAGATGTTTTATGCTTCAATAGATTATTTTCAATTAACTTTTCATTAATAATTTATCGTCACAAAAACCGTAACATTTGAGGTAAAAAATGTGGTACATTTTGTTGTGACGAAAAATCTATTTCACACTATTTCTATGGTTGATATGATGCAATAGTTTGATATTTTATGAAATATTTTTGCACTAACTACTTACCATTGATGATTAAAAACTCGTAAAATAACAAAATTGATTGGATCAAAATCTGTTTTTTTCTTAGGTTTGTTTACTTTTCTGTTCACGCACACAAGCTGTCAAAATTTGCTTCGTAGTCGCGAAAGACCTATAGATCGATTTACGTACGATCGCTATTTCACGATTTTTGTGATTTTCGAATCATCCAGGAAATTTTTGTCTTCTTCTACACATAAACAGAGTGGAACTAAAGATCGATTATATAATCTTGTAAATCGTTCAATGCGTTCGTGAGTCAAATCGAGACAAAGGATATATTTGTTTAAAACCCCCTTTTTACCTTAAAATTTAAAAGAAGCATTATGATAACACCGAGCAGACTGAGATACACTACAAATTATTTTCAGGTATTTGGAGCTATTATCGAGGCTGCAACCAGAGTAAACAAAATAATTGCTAAAATCTATCCAACAGAACTAAAAATTCCACCACAGCCTTGATTATCTTTAAATTGGAGAATTTAAATTACGTTGGTCTATTACCAATCAACATACAACAAGCACCAGTTGAGTTATGCATATGAGTTACAATATCTCCTGACATATTTTCCGCCTCGGCATCCCGAATGGACCATCATCGCGCAGTAAACATTCTTTACGACACCACTCCAAGTACGTACTTTTCCGTACGGCCACATCTTCCGTTCGTTTGCCAATGCGAACCATCAACAAATTCATCTTCTCCTGTTGTTGGCACAACTCGACAGCAGCGCCCCATCCATCCCCATTCCGTGCGTTGGTTTACAGCCTAATTGAAAGTTACGGTTATGGAGCCCTTGAAGCACGAAACACGAGCTGCAACGCTGCCTGCAATCGCATCGCCTTTCGGATGGCACCCGCAATTGCCGGGTACTTACTTTGCGGAGTTACGATCACTCGTAAAAAAGAAACGGAAGATGCAGACCGTGCGACGAGTCCTCGGTTTGAGAAAAAAAACTGATAAGTCGGGAAACTACATCCTTGGTGTAGTTTTGTCGCAGGCAACCTTCAAGGGTATGATTCGTCATCACGGCACACATCCTTGCGGCGTAAGGATGCGAACGATGGCTGACGAGAGTGGCGATAAGCTTTTCCAGCTGATTGACAACGGTCTGAAATCACGCCGCTCACCAACACAAGACAAGGCCGCATATTCGTTGCAATCAGGGAGTACAGAAGAGAGAATTTTCATTGAGAGATACAAGAAGTGTAGTTGAAAGCGTTTTTGTGTGCGTGAGAAAGAGAACGGGAAAACCGGGAGCTAATGGCGCCATGTTATTGCGTTCGCCAGCTCTCGGTGTTTTTCCTTTATCCGAATCGGGAGCGGGAACGCCTCTCGGTGTGGTTTGAATGTGTTTGTCGCGCAGCAAAAGCATGGATGGTGGGCGGAGCTTAGCATTCGTAAATGTTACACTGTTAATTTCGTTTCTCCAGGAATTCGGAAAGAAATATTTCGAACGATGTTGTGTCAGTCGAATTCGATGCTTTATTGGCACGTGAAATTTGTTCTTCACAATAAACGTTGACACTTGTTCAGGATTCTACGAAGATGAGCAGCAAGACTCCGCCTCCCGTTGTCAATTTGGAGAAACGGTGAGATTCACTGCCGAATCGCACACTGTCATGCGAACTTCTTTCCTTTAACCACTGACACTGTGTTGGTAATCACTTCCACTCTCTTCCAGCTGCTTGCTCGGGGTAATATTTAAAATTTACACCACATTTGGGACGAAGTTCATAAAGCATATAAAAATAATAAACTGCTTCTGCTTGGGTTCGGAGTTTTTTCTCGGCTGTTTTTCCTGACTATCTTCTCGACTCGTGAGGCCCAGATGCAGAACGGGGCGACGCGGGGCGGAAGGCTCTTAACGTTGACAAATAGGTGTGGTTATGATTTCTTCCCTTTGGGTGCTTTATGTGGAAGCCAGAACGGGAACGACTATGAGGGCTTCCGGGCAGCAGCCGACGTTTCTGCTTTGTTTTATTGTTTTAGAGTACACTTTTACACAATTGAAAGCTTAGCGCCAGTTGATCAAGCACGCATCTGTCAATTTTGCACGGCTGGTTGGAGTTTTTTTTTCTCTTGAGCACACTTCAGTCACACTGATTTTGTTTCACTCATTTTCATCTCTATTGATTGATTTTCACAGCTTGATATGTTATTCCTTCGTACTCAATTGGATTATACTGAGTTCAATTCTTGAAATGCACTTTCCACTGCGTGTCCACTCTTTCCGGACGCTTCTTCTAGACTGCACTCCAGACTGAAGCGGTGTCCGCCATCTAATAGAAGACTATCTTCGTCCCGATACTTATTCCACACCGAGACAGAATGTCACCAAGCAACCGGTCGGCGGGGCGGGAGTGAACCGGTTTCAGTTGGTTGCAAAAATTCTCGACGTTTCCAACTTCCACGGAACGACGTCGTCGACGACGGCGGGAACCAATCTAAAGAAGAACCTATCCATTTCCACCGTCGACCTCACGGCACCCAACGATCGAACTGAATCGTAGAGGAAGCAGCAAAACCAACCATCGTCGTCGTCGTCGTCCGTAGACTTCAGGAAATCCCATCGAAATCCCCGGGATCTAAACTGTACATCGGTCGCTGCAGCGGGACTGTCGTCTCCGCGCGCCGCTGACTGGTTTCGCTTGCCGGACCCAATCAGTCAGTCAGTAGTGTCAGCCAGCTGAGATATAATCTCGCCGCTTCTGAACCTTCTGAAGAAGTGTAAGCTCATAATTACGGCAACCGACTAGGACTACGACGTCGACGGAGGGCACCGATGGCGGTGGTGGGTGGATTTTCACCACCGTTTTATATAGTGGCTGCGTTGTCCTTCGTTCTTGGACGACTGATTGGGGCGCACATACATACATTCCTACTCACTACCTTCATTTTTTCCGGGATCCGAGCAGGAAGAGGATGGCTTCGTTTTTGTCGCAAGATGGCAAGAAAAATGATAATCATGATGCCGGCTACTGCTGATGGGGCAGGGACGGCAGCGATGAAAATAACAGAAGTAAGACCTTGTCCTTGTATTCGCCATCACCGGGTGGGATTTAGGATAGTGGGTCAGGTTTTCATGGGATTCAGATGGTGAAGGTGATCGTGAATGACTTTTTATTGCTAACGTGATTCGGCGAAATGAGGTTAATGAACTTCAGCGTTGGTAAAACTTTTTGTCGTAAAATAGAAAACCTTAAACGATAAACTCAAGCACAGTGCAACTCTTTCTATATTTGCTTTCGTAATTAGTTTTTGGCAATGCAATTCATGGTAAAAAGTATTTACCTGTTGTAAAGCTTATATGTTGAGATCAATCGCCTAGCATTGCGAATCCCATTAAGTCTTCAAAGACCTAGCGGATGACACAATTCAATACAGTGCTATACGAAAACATTGCAAAATCTGTATAAATTTTTCGGTTAATCTGAAATTTCACAGCATTTCACACCTGATTTTTCTTTGATTTTTTGTAAACTTTTCCGTACGATCAATCCGCAGTTTCAACAACGCTAAAAGTCTCAAACGACTAAAACCAAACTGTGTAAAAAGACAGGCTGTACAAATTTGGAAGATTTAAATACAATCATTGTAATGAAATCCAACTTGATATGGAAATGCTAATATCATCTTCCAAACTTAGACGTTAAATGATCATTGTTCATGATAGAATTAAAGACGAAAGTACAGATTTGATAGTTCCGTTTGGATACGGCAGGCATGGAGAATATTTTGTAGAAGTGGATTTAAAAGCGAACGGAAGGCAATATTTTTGAGGATATTTCTCACGACCTTCCTTCTGCCGAATTTTCGTATGAAGAGGGAGGATAGAGTATCAGTCTGGAAGCTAATATCTCTCCACTGGCAAAAGGAAGGTGGTTTGATTTGCTCAAAAACCATCGCGTGCAGGAAAGGTTTCTTTTCTATCGACGAGTACTGTCTATAAATCAGGCCTGCCCAACCTTTCCAAGTCACGGGCCAACTTCAGAATGTCCACTTGCTGGCGGGCCAGAACATATTCGGTACATACTTTTTATACATTTGCAAATTAACCAAAGTAAAACACATTTTTTTCGGATTGGTATTTAGTTTTACAGAATGGCGAAAATTGTTACACAGAAAAACTAAACACGTAGGGTAAAAGTTCCGATAGTTGTGGGTGTTCCTATAGTTGCGGTAGTGTGGTTTTTACACAATCTACGTATTAAACGCAGCAACCCATATGGTCTATCAGTTTGTTTACCTGTCATTGCACAAAATAACAGGAAACAAATTAGGAATTGCATCTTAATCGACTAAGGTAGTCGTTTCATTCATTGATGCTAATTACTATCCTTCAAAGCAGCTATTCCTTTTGAAGACAGCTTCCTGTGCCTTATTTTTTACATTCAGTATTTTCATCGATTGTGAGCAGGTGGATTTTTCCATAACGCAGTTTCTTCTGTGAGAACTCAAACTCTTCGCCGTGCTTTACGACAAACTAATACCTACTACTGAAGGAGGCCTTTTCTTTAGAGCACACCATATCAACAACAGCCGATATGCATTCCGTAACAAGTTCTCCATCCTACACACTAAGTTTTACTTTTTCGAGCTCGGCAAAATCGGGAACCACTGTAGCTCAGTAAATTTCTTAACTGAACTTCGGCAGAAAATTTTATTTATTACAGATTCTCAGCAAAATACTTACTGTATCTCAGCAACCGAAACCTCACTTTTATTGAGATCTCTTCAAAAATCATGTTTGCTGAAACTCGGTGGAGACCACCTCGGAAAATAAAACAAAAAAAATCTGTGACCTCGGCGAAAAAAAAAATCATTAGTATTGTCAAAATCTGATTAACAGCAAAAATGGCCAAGTGACTCCGTGCTTGCCAAGATTTAATTCATTTTATTATTAATAACCTACATTATTTAATCTTTATTATTATCTATTATTATATATATAAAAACAACTGATTTCAACCAAATTTATGTGTCAAAATTTACTATGAAGAGACGATCATATGGGAGGGTAATTTGGGAAAAGGGGGAGGGGTCTGGAGGGAGGGGTATTGTTCAGAAAACGGGTAATTTGGTGTAACTTCTAAACCCCTGGACCGATTTCAACCAAATTTAGTACACACATTCTCTATCCTAAAGAGGAGATAACAAAGGGGGTGGGATGGTCATTGGGAAAGGAGGGAGGGTATGGGGGATGGGTTGTATTTGGAAAATGAGCAATTCAGTGTATTTCCCAACTCTCAACCAAAATTTGTACTCATATTCACTATGAGGAGCCGATCATATGAGAGGCTAATTTGGAAAATAGAGGAGGGGTGTGGAGGTGAGGGTATTGTTCTAAAAACCAAATTTGGTACTCATATTCTCTATCCTACTGGCTGGCCACTTGCCTGCACGAACTGATAGTCAGAATCTGGGAAACCGAACAGAAGGAACCGAAAGAAGGCTCCGTTTCCATTTTCGGCTGATGCAGATGTGGTCGATTTGATTTTCTGTAAAGCCGTCACGGGAGACCCACGTGACCTTGTGAACCGGTCGATAAGGGAAGAGCGATCCACCGATCACCATGTCGTTATTACCACAAAATTCTGCGAACAGCTCTCCGTTTTCGCTCATTTCTCCGAGACCATGGCGTCCCATAATGCGCTCATGGTTCGAGTTGTCGGATCCGATCTTCGAACTGAAGTCGCCCAAACAGATCTTGATATCACCCTTCGGAATTCTATCTATGACGGCATTGAGTTGACTGTAGAAGTTCTCTTTGTCTTGCAGGTCGGCAGCATCGGTTAGCGCATAACATTGGATCATAGTAAGGTTTCGGACCCGTGTTCTAAATATGGCAACGATTATCCTTTCACTTATAGGTTCCCACTTCATAAGCGCAGAGTGTGCCTGAGCGCTTAGTAGGAAGCCAACTCCGCGGTGCCGGGGAGCGTGTTCACCTCGTAAGCCAGAGTATAATTTACCCTGCTGGGCTAGGGTTAAAACGTTCCATGTTCCTATTCGTGTTCGTTGTTTCGCGCTGAGAGTCGTCGCCGTAAAATCAGTCCGTATTCTTTCATTATCGGATTCTCGAACAAATTGACGTTTCGGGAACAGTAGGTTGTTGGCCCAAGGTTCCCTATCCACCGGGATGGGGCTGCCATCTTAGGTATAGCTTCCGGGGAATAGCATTTCATACTCAGCCGCTGGATGCCAGAACAGACGCTGTTGGAGCCGCACCTCCTTGGTGAACAGACGCTCGATCAGTCGGGTCAAATTTGTTTAAAGTCCCACCCAACACCAGGACTAGGCAAGTGCGCTTTGAGCGGCACACGGTCGCTTTGATAGGGCCTGCTTGGGGACACATGCAGCTTTTTATAGAAGTTCAACAGAGCCCACTGTCGAACCCCACCACATCCTAGGCAGACCCCACAGGACGCACCCTCTCACTCTTGCTGATGTCAGAAGGACAACAGTGCCCAGGCTGCACTACCAGCTAAGTACGCAACCCTTAGCTGGCGGTCAATTGTCATCGGAAGACCCGTGGAAGCGTGAGTATTGGAACTTGTGAGGACCAGAGCTATGTTGGGCGCCCCTTCCCGGATGTCAACTCACCATTTGGTAGCAAATTGAAATTGTTAGGAAGTCATGAAAGATATAGTTCCGGGATTTCAAATTCAATCTTTCAGTGATGGAGTTTTACATTCCTTCGGGAATCCTGTGAGGATTCCTCCGGGAATTCTGTGTGAGGATTCCTTCGGGAATCCTGTGAGGATTCCTTCGGGAATCCTGTGAAGATTCTTTTTGCAATCCTGTGAGGATTCCTTCGCGAATCCTGTTAGGTTTCTTTCGGGAATTTGATACTTTGTGGGTTTCTTCGACAATCCTTTGAAGATTCATTCGGGAATCCTTTGAGGATTCCTTCGGAGAGCTCCTGTGAGAATCCTTCGAGGATTCAGTGGGGAACCCTTTGAGGATTACTTTGAGAGTCCTTCGGGGATTCCTTCTTTTTTCTTTTAAAATTTTTATATGAATCGTTTGAGGATTCATACGTTAATGCTTTGAGGATTCTGACTGAAATTCTTTAAGGATTTCGACGAAAATTCTTCGAGGACTCCGACGGAAAACCTTTTAGAAATTCTATGGGATTCTTTCGAGTGTTCCTTCGGGTATCCTTTGAGGATTCTCACGTCAACCTTTTAAGGATTTCTTTAAGATTTTTTTCGGGAACCCTTTGAGGATTCCTTCAGGAATCAATTTTAGGATTATTTGGGAAATCATAGAAAGATTTTATTCGCAATCTAAGAAGGATTCGATTGGGAATCCCCAAAATCCATTCATTTGAAGTCACAGAATAATTCTATTTGAAATCCCAGAAGTCTTCAGCCTTTCATTTGAAATCCAAGAAGAATTTGATCTTAAATCCCAGAATGCCTTCATTTAGAATCCCAGGAGGTTTCCGTTTCGAATCACAGAAGAAAGATTCCGTTTGGAGTTCTCCGGAGCTATCTAATAAAAATCCAAGAAGAATGCCATTCGGAATTCCAGAAGGCTTCCATTTCACATTCCAGACTGATTTCATTTAGAATTCTAGAAGGAGGACTCTTTTCGGAATCTAGGAAGAGGATTTGATTAGGCTTCATTTGAAATTCCAGGCACCTTCTATTGAAAATTCCAGAAGGATTTCATTTGGAATCTCAGGAAGATTCGATTTAGGATTTCAGGAGTATTCCAACTAGAATCTCAAAAGCCTTCCATTTTAATTATCTGAAAGATTCCATTTTGGAATTCCCTTATCAATTTGAAATCACAGAATGATTCCATTTAGAATTCCTGGAGGTTTCTTTTTAGAATCCGCGGAGCCTTCCATTAGAATTCACTCTTAAGATTTCATTTCGAATCCCATAAGGATGCGATTTGGAATTCCAGGAGGATTGAATTTAAAATCGTAAGAGACTCGAAACTCAAATCCCAGAAACTCTTCATTTGAAAGCACAGAATAATTCTATTTGGAATCTCAAAAGGATTTCATGTTAGATTTGGAATCCAAAGAGATTTAGAATTTAGAGGTTTTCTTTTGGAATCCTAAGAGGATTCCATTCAGAATCGCTTAGAATTATTCCATTATTATTAGAATTATTTAAAATATGAGGAGCCTTCCATATAAAATCACATTTGGAATCCCATGATAATCAGATTTGGAATCCTGAGGATTCGATTTGGAATTTCAGGAGGTAGAAAATCATAAGGGTTGTGTACAAGACACGACCGCAACCTAGACGTTGGACAACGTAATAATATTATTGTAACACAATACGCATTATAGTTTATTATGGTTATGATTTTAGTTTGTACTTAAGTATATTTGTTTTGTTGATTAAAATATGAGTATGGTTAAGTATCTGATACACATTTTGATCAAATATGTTGTAGATTGTGAATTCTGATTCTACACAAAGGAAGATTGAGCGAAACGAGTTTGTTCAAAGTACGACGTCAGAGAGTTGTCGTCCGTAGCAGAATCACGAGCGCGCATCGTAGGGAGGTGCTACAAATATTTATTCGAATGGACAGCAGCAGTAGCAGCAGTGCTGTAGTTGAGAACTAAAAGCTAGTTAGTCGGCAAAAATTGGGGGCGTTACCACACATAGGCAATAGAGGGGGCGCACACTAAAAAATAACTCCAAAACAGTAAAAATTGAAAATGCTTTTCGGACTCCGCAGAAAGTGAGAACGTCATAAAGCGCCTTCCATGACCAAAATGAAATCTACAACCACAAATCATAAATAAAGACCCAGGTACTGAAAGATTGAGCAATACATCAGAGGGTGGGTTGGGGATTTTTTGTAGTTGCCATACTCCTAGGTGCAGGGGCCCATGGAGTGTCAATTGGCACATCAGGATCAATACCAGTGAAGTCCTGATTATGGCATTCTGGCCGCGTGTTAACGACAAGATATCGCAGTAATAGTAATTGGATTTTGTAATATTGTGAAAGCGAAGGCTGGCAGTCGGACATTCTACTCTTTTAGTAGAGCCGGGTGACCCTGACTTGAATCGGCGAGTGGGCGAATGACTAGCCTGTCTTCCGCCCGTCCGTGGCGAGCCTTGTAGCACGCTGTCTAATTCTGGCACCAAGCTTTTCCTGCGGGGTGGGAGTAGGCTCAGATGCCGTTTCCTGACTTGCGCTGATCTGGATCTGAACATGCAGGTGTAAACCAATGCATGAACACCTTGCATACCGATAGGCATGCAAAGATAATTATGGGATCTTTGAGGGCGACTACTCCAGTAGGATTCGACGACAGCCACATGGGGGGCCTAACAATAATGAGTGATTAAAAAATAAATTCTACCTAACGATAATGAGTGATTCAAATATTAACAATTAATTAATAGCCCCAGAGTTTACCCAGCAGTGATGGGGTATAGCCCTATAAACATGCTCGGCAAGTGACTACGGGATGTGGGTGGAGGCCGAGCATCTCGATAATATCATCGAGTTTGCGAGTGCAAGGCAGAACATCAGTAAGGAACTGAAACAGAACCTTCGGATGCTTCGCCCGAGTCGCAAGACAAGAACAGGACGCATTTATCAGGGTGGTGGGAAGAGAGAAGGCCGACAAAGATGACCGAACTTATGCTTTCTGCTTCCTATGAAGAGCGACTATGGCCCAAAAGGCGATTGATTTCGGGCCTCATTGGCCGGCCCGAAACAGCTAAGGCAGCAATCCGGCGAAGGCGCTCAGAGCCGGGCCAGAAGAGGGTACCAGCCGGCCGGTGCCATGGGCACATGGGACCGAAAATCCATGGCAGCTGGTCAGTAGGGTAAAGCGGAAGTCGAGCGTATCTCGACCTGCAATGAAAGCAAAGGATAAAGACGGGGCCTTGTTGGTGAAAACAGATAAGGAAAAGTACACCGAAGTCCTTGAATCGATGCGGGCGGCAGAAAAGCTTTCGGTGCTAGCTCAGGACGTGCGCAGCGTCAGACGCACCAATACCGGTGAAATGATCTTGATTCTGAAACGCGGAGTGCAAGCTAGTGGGACAGACTATAGGAAGTTGGCCCAAGAGATCTTGGGTGACGACGTCAATGTGAGGTCGTTGGGGGCTGAAGTGACCCTCCAGTTCAAGCAACTGGACGAGGTTACGAACGCGGACGATGTCGTCTCTGCCATCAGAGAGCAGTGCGGCACAGATGTTAAGAAGACCTCTGTACGCCTAAGAGGCGGCACCCTCGGCACGCAGGTAGCCGACCTTGGATCAGTCACGGAAGCTAGTCAGTATGCCCAGTAAGCAAACTCCAGCCGCCATCAGTGAACAAGTGCTATTCGTGCTTAGAGTCGGGGCACAAGTCCTACGACTGTATGGACCCAGACCGTAGTAACCTGTGTCATCGTGTGTTGTGGTGAGGAAGAGCACAAGGCGCAGGAATGGGATAAGGCACCAAAGTTCCTCATCTGCGCCAACAAAAAGCAAGCCTGTAACCACGTTTTGTGTGGACCTTCATGTCCTATCAGAGAGACAAACAAGAAGAAGCCGTGCCGTACCACAATTGAATTTTAACCACTGTACATCTGTTTAGCAGCTGCTGTGGCAGTCGTCCTCCTGTTCGACCCGTACAACGTTCCTGTCGTCAATTAGGTGACGAACGGATTTAGGATTTATCGGATTTATCTAAAACTCTGCCTAACAGTTGGTTGTTTGAATTTCACTAATAACGGAGTTATCATTTAGTATAAGTATAGCAACTAGCACCTTAACTCCTTTAATAGTGGAATTTGAACATCGACCTGTTACGGAGAGTTATAGAAAAACCTTCGAACTAAAAGTCCACCATACAATACACTTTGAAATTAGGCCTCCGGAATAAGTTATTGGCAAACTACTAAATGATCGATAACATCCTTGCTGGAAATAGCTTTTCAAAATCCGATACAGGCCCACCGGCTAAGACGGTGTAACGAGAGCCCGATGGCATCCTAGCTTACGCTGTTGAATGCATTCTTACGAAAACCGAACTGATTGATTGAGAGGCCGACCGTACACTCTGAGTACGGGTCAGCCTGTTGAGGATGATCGTCTCCAGCAACTTGCCCGTCATGTTAATTAGACGGTTTTCCGGCTTTCGGTAACAGAAC
The DNA here is from genome assembly GCF_024139115.2 of Armigeres subalbatus. Lineage (NCBI taxonomy): Eukaryota > Metazoa > Arthropoda > Insecta > Diptera > Culicidae > Armigeres > Armigeres subalbatus. The sequence goes on along the minus strand of NC_085139.1, from coordinate 241,650,915 downwards.
CAACTTCTGCCTTTTTCCATCTATCGGGAAAACTACTACACTCATGGAGGCATCTCTGCATAGCTAGCCTGAAGATGTTCGCAATGATTGCTGCCTTTAGAATGGTGTTCGGAACTTCATAAGGCCCTGGAGCCACCATTTTGGCCTACACGCACCCGAATACTAGAATAGAACGACTAACTCATGTCATAGACTTGGGCGTAATTTTGGATTTCCAACTAACGTACAAGTTGCACATCTCGTACGTTGTAGGCAAGGCTTCCAAAACCCTGGGCTTAATCTTTATTTGGCCAAAGAATTTTCTGACATTTACTGTCTGAAGTATCTGTTTTGCTCATTGGTGCGGTCTATACTGGAGTATTGCTGCGCCCCGTTCGGAATCCCAATGAACGGTGCAGAACAAATTGAGTCCGTGCAACGACGTTTCCTACGATTTGCTCTGCGTAGACTACCGTGGAAAGATCCATTACGCCTGTCAAGTTATAAAATCTGCTATCGGCTTATCGATCTGGAGCTGCTAAGGAATCGCCGTAACACCGCTTTGGCCGTACTGGCTACAGTTGTTTCGCAAGGCCGAATAGATTGTAGCGATATTTTGAAGCAAATTAATATCAACGTACAGCCAAGGGCACTTCCAAATAACGCTATGCTAAGAATGCCATTTCGTCGGACTAACTACAGTATGAACGGTAGTATTGAAGGACTACAGCGTTTATTTATTAGGGTATCAACAATCTTCGACTTAAACTTGCCTTGTCAGACGCTGCGTCGGAGATTCGAAGAATTTTTCTCATCGCGTCAGGTCATGTTTGAACTCAAATTTTTACTGCAGGCACCTCCATGCTGGTCACGTTTGGACTCAAATTTGCAGACGCATCAATGCTGTTTGATAACCCAAGTAACATTTTCAAGGCTTCATAGATTTATTTAAGTTTTTTAACGGTTTTATCGCTGCTTTGCTCAATGCCGCAAGATTAGCCTTTTTGGAAGACTTGTAGCTATCTTCAAAATCGTAATAAAACGTTCAATAAAACCACAAATGTCAAATGCTTTATGAGCTTATTAGGGACCTGATGATTATCTTGAGGACTCTAATAAAACCAATTTTGAAAACTGTCATAAAGCCGAATATATTGACCAAAGACTTGTCTTACGCATAACCTAAATAAAACTTGGTAGTTTTAATTAGATTTATAATGGTATTGTACAAGAACACAATGTTTATGTTGAACTTCGTGAACTATGGTCAATCGAATGGCTAAAAACAGATGTTTCTGTTCCATGTTCCCCAAATATTTCAAACAATAAACACATACATTTTCCCAACTAGGCATTCGCACATTTAAGATTTTGATGTTTATTGGTCAAATTCCACTTCTGAAAATGAAACAGTTAATAAAAATCAAGCAAACTATATCCTTTTACTTCCGGTAGATTAAAATGGCATAAATACGAATACACAACAAATGGTGCAATGACCACGATTCGATGTAGAAAAGCTTTCAATAATATGAAATTTGCATAACATGCTAATTGACCACAAATTTGAAAAGCAGATAAGATAAACTGATAGTAAGGAACCGAGTTGGGAGTTTTTGAAAGAAAAGTGTTGCGTACCATCTATGGTGGGGTGCAGATGGCGGACGGTACGTGGAGGAGGCGAATGAATCACGAGTTGCATCAGCTGTTGGGAGAACCATCCATCGTTCACACCGCGAAAATCGGAAGACTGCGGTGGGCCGGGCACGTAGCCAGAATGTCGGACAGTAACCCGGTGAAAATGGTTCTCGACAACGATCCGACGGGAACAAGAAGGCGAGGTGCACAGCGGGCAAGGTGGATCGATCAGGTGGAGGACGACTTGCGGATCCTCCGCAGACTGCGTGGTTGGCGAAGTGCAGCCATGGACCGAGCTGAATGGAGAAGTCTTTTATGTGCAGCACAGGCCACTCCGGCCTTAGTCTGATGATAAATAAATAAGGAACCGATTGCAGCAACTTTCAGCAAAATGCTTATTTTATTTGAAAGTTATGCAAAATGTTATTTTGGCCGTCAAAATTGCCCACAGTGTTGTAGCAGCCATGCTATGGTAGAAAAAAATAATTTTATATCGGCGTAAATCTTTTGCAAAATCCATTGTCATTAGTAATAATCGCTGCATTTCAAGATGATTTCCAAAATTTTAGGCACGAGAAATGTTTCCTTGCAAATCGGAATGCCACCAGAAAAAAAAGGCAGCATATCGATTTATTATTTACGCTAATCAATTGGCCGTAAATCACAATATTACGATGGCGCACTTGAACAAACTGATTTTCTTACCTGTTTTCACCAGAAATTCGAACGCGCAGAAAAATTTGCAAGCACGCGAACGAATTCTGGGCATTCAATTTCCAATAATTAAACATTATTTTTCATCCATGTTTGTGATGATGTTTTTCATTTCATTCATTTTCCATTTCTACGATTATCCTTTTTCTACAAAACAATAACAAAAAGTTACACGGAAGAGAAATTCCCTTTTTTGACAGCGGTTTTATGGAACTCTTATGAATAACCTTTAATTTGCTTTGAAGACGATCTCAAGAGTGGTCCACTTGGTCATAACATAATCTTGTAGCGGTCATGAAGAGGTTGTCATGTAGATTTTAGTTTTATTGCTAGTCTTGAAAATTTGCTCTCCAAAACTGCTAATAGAGTATGATAAAACTTAAAATGTTACTTGGGAAGTACTTGATCCAATATGAATGCCTCGACAGGTCAAGTTTGGACTCAAATTTTCACTGCAGGCGCCTCCGTGCTGATTGATAAATACTTGTATAAACGCCTCGAGCTCAAATGTGCACTATAAACGCTTTTTTGATGCGCAGATTGGTATTCAAATATGATTTTTTCATCACATTCTGTATGTAAACAATTCGTTCATTTGGAATCATCTATAATTTTAATATTCCTCTTTGTGGATCACATCATATCCGGCAACGGAAAGTGTTTCACATCGTCTTGCATAAATTAAGTAAGCTAATATTACAATATAAATGTTTCACTGCTCTAGCATTTTAAGAAAATTTTAATAATAATTTTGAAAATAAAAATTAACTCGAAGCAAAATATAAAGCTTGTTAGTCGCCGACTAACCCCGACCCCCCGCAACTACAGCACTGAGTAGCAGTCAAGTGAAATTTCCCCTCAAGATTATAATTTTAGTAGGTACTCTGCTAATTGTTTCAGGTTTTATTGCCATCCATGTGAATACGTTTTTGCAGCTTCTCCTTCTGACACGCCTTCTGTCGCCAAGCGATTATAATTTGCACTTCAAACAAAATTCGTCTTGGCTAAACCTTCGCTTCCACAAAATTGTAATCCTGAGAATTGATTTATTTTCAATGCCTAACCAATCACGAACTGCAACAAACCCAAATAAGAATCTTGGGAAAATTTCACTTGGCTGTCACTGATGACATCCATGCGAATAAATATTTGTGGCATCTCCCTCCGACGCGCCTCTGCCTCGTGACTCATCGTACAGGAATGCCGACGCGTGAATCATGGGCCTTTGTTTAGTCGGAGAAAATGAAACGTTAGGTCACAAGCAGGCTTGTAAAATGCCATATGCATGTCATTTGACTAATTTGTTCATAACTTTCTTCAGAAGCCAAATTTATTCCATAATTTTAGATGTACTCATAACGCTTGAGTAGGGCTATATTTTTGTCTAAGGGTACATTGCTCTAAATATTACATATGAGGCTGGATAGTGAAAACTCTCCAAAATGTCACGTGTCATTTGACATAATGTCATTTGAATGACATTTTGTCTCCCACGCCTCAGATTTACAGCAATGTCTTGTTAGCCAAAGTTGTAGGCACATTTGAACGCTATAACTTCGTCATACCTCAGGAATGATGGCTACCTTCAGAAAAAATTCTGGGAAAATTATACAACCAAATGCAACTGACATTTTACAACACTGAGTCACAAGGCCCGTAACTTACATCATTCTGATGTTCGCGGTGGGAATACATGAACAGGATTGGTTGGTTCTAGTATTTTTACTGGGTAGGAGAAGAATTGATATTTTCACTAGTTTATCGTTTAATCAAAAGCTTCAATGCTGAAGAGTTTCCGAGACGATGAAGAGTATATTAACGTTCAAAATCTTACATGATTTTGTGACGGTCTTTAATTTTAGATTCTGATTTGACACCCAGTACCTTCGGGTAAGACGTTGTCCAACGTCAAAAGAACAACACCAAACATCTCAATCGCATTAGGAAATCAAAATGTGGAAAATGTGAAATAGTGAAGGACTTAGGAGTAATCTTGGACTCTGAACTTTCTTTCATAGACAACTACAACAAAATTATTCACATGGCTAATAATATACTAGGGTTCAACTTTTATGTTGAACTATAACTTTTAGGACCCGTATACAATTAAAACTCTTTATGTTATATAGATCAATAATGGAATACTGCAGTATTGTATGGTCTCCTTTCTCAAACTCGCACAAAGGGAGATTAGAATACAAAAGTAATTTTTACTATTTGCTCTTCGTAAATTAGACTGGACATCATTTCCACTCCCATCATACAAAGCACGCTGCATCCTTATTGACATACAAACTTTGGAAGAGCGGCGTGAAATAGCAATGGTTTTAAATGTAAATGATATCGTTTCGTAACGAATTGATTCACCTGAAATCTTATCAAAAATAAACTTTTATACCTTTAAATCGAATAATGGACATTTACAATCAACACTGCGAAACTATTGACACAATGTGTCGGTAGAATCTTAAACAATATTTTATAACAATTCGAAAAAGCAACACAGAAGGCAAAACATATATTACATTTTTAATCTGCACTGTTAAACTTCAATTTATTTTTTTTTTCATTGTAAATGAGGATAAAACATAAATAAACAACAAATTGACAAAAAATGAAAATAAAAGATATAAGAAAGGCTGGAACACCCTGCTGGGTGCTGCTCTGTTATAGATAACAAGGTAACAAAAAATCGTTGGAAAAATATGTTGCTTCGATATAACGTAACGAAAATAAAACTTTCATTACGTTATATCGAGGTATGACTGTGGCGTCAAATCATAAGTGGTTTCTAGGAGCATTTCTGATGTTCGGGGTAATGGCATTCAGAATAACGGCATTTGGGGTAGTAAGGTTGATCCGCTTGTTCAGTGCTGTGAAATATAGTGCCAAAAATATTTACGATTAATGGGCTGATGATCCGAACCAACGTTTGTTGGCATCGATTCGAGATTCCAACAATTTTCTATCCATCTAATATCCATCTCATTGCGAATGTTTAAAATCAATCCTCTGCCTATGCTGTTTGTGAATGAATCGGAGTCATCATGGATGAAGCGGACCGAACGAACCAATCCAACACCATGGCATCAAATTTCCCAAATCGCACACTCCTCTCCGATCCAGAACGAGAAGATTTTCCGTCTTAAATCACGTCCACGTTTTCCCTGACAGGGAAAACTGCCGTGCCTGCCACCAGAGCGGGAGAGAATTAGCGCTGCCTGCGGTAGTGTACGTGCGCAATATTTATACTTTATACGTGCAGACATGTAGAATATGAAAACAGACAGCGCGGCCGCGCTGGTGAGAACGGGATGGAAGGCAAACCGTTCGCGCTCAGTGCGGGATAAGAGAACACATTCAGCATATCTGGATGGAGTGGGTGGTTTGGGTGGAAAAACGCCGTCGGGGGAGTTGGAACGAGGATGCCCACAATTTTGCCAAGTCTATGGCGCGTTAAATCCAAACAGATGATGCAGCATCTACAATCCCGGCAGTATTTCCGGAGGTTTAGGCCGCATTCGATTGTTGGCCAATGTCCGGTTCGGTTTGGTTCGATTTCAGTCCAGAGAGCGACAGGAGGATTTCGGTGACTTGGATTGATCTTTCGGGCGGTCTTGCGGCGGACGGATGCTGAACTCGACTGAAGGCTTGCTGCGTCGGTGCGTCTGTTCTGTGTTCGACTGTGATGTGAGCGCGCTGCGGCCCAGTATCTTCATCGAATTCGGATAGGATAGATAACAGCAACGGAACCAACGACGACGACGACAACAACAATAATAACATTTACGGGGTGCGGAACAGAGATGGCCAAACGGAGTAGGTCAGATCGGATTCGGCAGAGAGAGTGAGCGAGATTGCTGGTCCCTTTAGTGTGCGTCGTTCGTTCGCTGCGAACGGTTCAACCAACCCAATCCCCTTGCATTACACACTACGGCAGCGAGGTGAGCAATTCAATGTGCCGTGCTTTGCGTTGTTGTGAGTGAGCCAGCCGTTTCGTTCGACGATCAAAAAAAGAAAGAGGGGCCTTCCACTGACAAGTCGGAGCTCTCGAGCTGGCACTTGGCTACGGAACGGCTTTCGGTGTCGGTGTGCGAGGACTAGACCTCCTAAGAACACTAAATCCCTTCTCGGATCGTCGCGGCTCGGCCAACTAAGTCCGGGCAAATAATAATAAGTTTTTAGGAGAATTAACTTTTCGGTATTAAGGATTTAAGCAATAAAGTTTGATGAAGAGGAGTCGGAACGGCAGCAGCAGCGGCTGAGATATCGACGTCGACACGTTGCGTTGGACGGCACGGGGGCATCCCGTTGTGGCACGGACGGTCAGCTTCTCTGGCTTTGGGAAAGTGGCGAACGGACTCGGAAAGTGAGAAAAACTAACGGCGGTGATTTTCACGCACTAAATCCCGGATTTTCGGGCTGTGGCACTGCCCCGCGCCATCGAGTGAATTTTGAGTGGGCGAACATCGACGTCGTCGTCGCCGAGGCAGGAGTGGTTGGACTTTTCCACCAGAAGAAGAGTTTGTTTTCAACAAAGCTACCCAAAAAGTGTACGAAGATAGTGTTTTTTTTGGTTCCGAATCAAGTGCGGTCGGTCGGTGTATGAAATCGGGCTTAAGTGATTAAGAATTGTTCAAAACATTCGCCGCTGGTGAGAATTTCCGGCGCGAGCGCACGCTTCGGCATTGACGGATGGTGAGCTTACATCCCGTCGATCTTGTCTTCGTTCAAGACTGCGGTCCCGTGAGTGGTTGAGCTGGTGGATTAAAAACCAGACGAGGTCCAATAAACCAGCGATTTGTGTTTTTGTGGTTTGATTCAAGCAAAAGCCGAAAAAAAAGTGTCTGGCCCAACCAATGAAATATTGAAACAGATTCGTGACGGCGAAGAATCTAAACAGCGGAAATCCTGCGTCAAGTGTGAAGTGATAGACAAAAAATAAATCGCGGCGAAAACTTTGTGCAAAGGTGATTGTGAACTGTTTTCACGAGTTGCGTCGGGACGTTGAACAACCAAACAGGTGAGTGGCATTTGGAGTTGTTTCCGGCGGTAAATATGATTTCTTCGGCGGATTTGCAACTGGTTTTATTTGAATTTTTATTTTAAATGTTTCAATACTGTATTAGTTGCAATATACGAAGAGTTCAAATGAATCACTTGTAACAATTCGATAAACAAACAAAACAACTTCTGCCAAACATCACTTGGTTTTTTTTTTTTAAAAAAAGCACGTTATATTATCCAAAACAATAAGATTTCCATAATCATATGGGAAAATTAGTTTTAGAGATTTTTTTACATTCTACGAAATTGATAAAATAAATATTTATTCATAGAATCTTGTATGCTCAAATAACAAAGTGGTGCTTACATGTCTACATGACACATCGGAACCACTGCGATTTGGACGAACATGATTTTGTAAACAAACATTTTGAAGCAAATTCCTGCTAAAGTAAACATTTGCTTAGAAAACTACGGAATGGATCTGATAAAATAAACTTTCCTCTATCAGATAAGTTTCGAAGAAAAAAGTTTACATTCTATGGATTTGATAAAATAATGTTTGGTAATGAAATAATGTACGGCTAAATCGTAGTTCCGATATATTGGTTGCTTCGATCGATCGTATTAATTTTTGTCGACATTACACGTTTCACTCAGGTTTCACTTATTTCAATAATGTGCAAAATCAATTGATTTAATGACGGAGCTACCTTAATTCCTCCTATTATTATCTCACTTTATCTACGACAAACCTGCTAACTGAGCATAGCTCTGGCTGTGTAAATCTCGATTAACGACTTGTAACCGACCTCTAACATACAACTTGTTAAACTGCTTCGCAACACGCTTTATAGCCCAAATTTATGTGCTCGCTCAAAATTACTATTTTGCTTCTTAAAATAAATTTCACCGCGATTTGGCAATTAAAACTTTCGATTCGCGATTCCATCAATTTCACATTTTAAATTTGAAAAAAAAATGTTTTTCTAATTTTGTATCCATCAAAATAATGTTTTGAATCTATTCATCATTGCGACTTTTCCTCACAATAAAAATTTTAAGATTTCTATTCGTATTGGGAGCTTAGTTTTCAAACTTATTATTTTGCATGTAATAAGCTAAAGTAATATATTCACCGCACCTTAACATTAGAAGGTGAATTGTAAAGAATTACTAAACTACTTATATTTTGAACATTCGAACATTGTGGACAAAAACACCAATTATGTCCCTTGTCATAAGACGAGTTTGTACCATCCCTTTTAATTCCACCACTTAATCAAGTGTTGGAATTAATATGATAATTAATTAATATAATATATCTTATAATATCCCTATAGGGATGGTACAAACTCGTCTTATGACAAGTGAAGACATTCCACTAAAAAGCTCAAAATAATTTTCTTAATCAATTATGTATAAAAAACCCAGATTAATCCTCCTAGCGGTGACGATGCCTTTCTCGATTCAATCCCTTTGTTTTGCCTTAGTGCGATACACATCATAAATAATTGTCTACATTACGGCTCTCGTAAACGCTGTAAGGCAAACAACCAACATACGGTTGGCTCAACACACAATTTTCTTCATAACTTTCAAACGAAATGACCGATCGTTATTATATTCAATAGTGATCAACTAGGGATTGTCCCCTGTCGAATGAAACTTATTGCGAGTAAATCGGTTCAGGATTACTACAGTCGCCTCTCCACATCTCGATATTGAAGGGACCATCGAGATAGGGAGAGATCGAGGAATGGAAGGAAAATTGGAATGGGTACTAGATCCAAAAAAAGCTCGTTGCTATGAAAAACGACAACAAAACAAATGTCGTTTCCTGTTGATGATGTGTTTGTTATTGTCCAAAGATGGTCTAGTAGCCTAAAAATATGATCATATCGACATAAGGAGAGTGAATCCTGAACAAAATATGATCAGAACCCATCGAGATAGAGAGATATCGAGATAGGGAGGTTATCGAGATATAGAAAGCTCAAATGTATGTAGATTGAAGGGACTGAGGAAACCATCGACATAGGGAGAGATATCGAGATATAGAACATCGAGATGTAGAGAGTCGACTGTATATGAAAATGTGGCTAATGTTTTTCGGTTTTCGTCACACATACATACACACGGATAGACAGACACTTGTTCAGCTCGACGAGCTGATTCGATTGGTAGGGTGGGTGTACCAATTGTCGCCATACCTAAGAACAACTATTTTTTAAAAATAAGTAAAAGTTAGGTGGGTTGACTTTATATATCAAGCGAAAGGTTTTACTTCTTGCTCCTTAGAACAGATTTGAAAACCACAATAATTATCCTCAAAATTGATTTATCCACATTAGGAACGCATGCACCAGTTATGGAACTATTCTTAATTTTGGTTCCTTATTTGGCAAATCCAATTGTTTTCTTATGGGATTGGCCAAATTGGAACCACTAGTGCGTTAACTGGTGCAAAGGACGTCAAAAATTAAGCAAAATCTATTTTTACAATAATGCTTTGCTTGTTTTGGAGGAAATCAAAGGAGTTATCGTATTATATGAATATGCTTTATCGATATGAACTTGGTTTGCGGTGATTTGATTGGCCATTTGGCACATAAAGCACTAGTGCGACAACTGGTGCTATAGCCACAACTGGTACATCTAGCCTATATAAATTCATTGGTCTCCGAGACTATAAAAAGTTCGATTTTGGAGTGCAATGGTAGCCTTTCACTACAACTTTGTTGTACGAGAAAGGCAAAACATATCAATTTGCAAAGATTATTGTGAAGTAAGTGTAATTTAGAAATTTAATATTGTATTACTTCTAACTTTACATTGAAGCTTATATTCTTTACAACATCACAAACTTTTCGAATTGTGTACAACAAAAAAAAAAGAATTATAGTGTCCCTCTCAAGGCGGACTTGAGCCTTAGAGGGTCAATAAAAACTTTTTGCCAATAAGCCGACTGTGAAAATTTTAACTGAGATTCAGCAATAAAAATTAAATGAGAAGATTCAACTCCAATACGATGGTTTCAAATATGTTAAAAAAACACTGGTCTGATTAAATTAAAATCATCATATTGTTAAGGTTTACTTTATTTTGTTCGAGCAGTCTTAACTCAACAAAAACCGGCAATTACAATATTCTCATAATCTATTTTATTTTTCAATCAAGTAAAAGGATTGTATTTAAAAATTCAGCTGACAAAACTAGAGTAATGTTAACTAATTTTATCTTAGTTGACAAGTTTGATTGATATTATTTTACTTCATTGTCCGACGGCCTATTTTTGTCAACGAGAAACAAACACCAACACAGAAAAATCAGTATTTGCAAATAACTGTATGTATAAGGATTTCTTCAAAGCTAACACAGCTACTCCGTGTTTGCCGTGTCAGCTGTAATTACACAGAGAACAGATAAGGTTTGGGACTAAAATCATCTTCAATGTGTAAGAACTGGTGACCCAAAAAGCAATATCAGCGCCGGCCGTATCCAAATGCAAGTCAATTAAGGAATTGGTAGGAAAATATTGACATGATACTCGCTTTGATAGACGCCGACGAGTCATCTGCACTTCTACGCGAAATAACTGGGATGTTCGATATAAGGTGTAGGAAGTGTGGCAAGATTCGTTTCGGTAAACGGTATGCCATGTATAGCGTGTAGTTTGATTGATTTTAAACAAACACATTCGAACGAACACTAATTATTCTAATACTATCGACCGCACTAAGCAAAACCAAATTGCGATGACCGGTCGATCGTTCTGCTTACTGAAGAAAACACGTCCGGAGTCGATACAATTTTTTTACCTTCTTTGAAGGAAATTCCGTGGGAAATAGAGAAGTAACGTTCAGATAAAGGAAATCCTTGAGGAACTTCCAGAAGAAATCCTGCAGGAACTTCCGGAGGAATTCCCAGATTAATTTCTGGAGGATTTCTTGGAGGAACTTCCGAATGGATTCCTAGAGGAACTTTCGGAGGCATTCTTGGATGAAATCTCCGGAGCAATTTATGACGACCTTCTGGAGGAATTTCGGGATGAACTTTCGGAAAAAAAACATCTAAACTAACTTTCTGAGGAAATCCTGGAATAACTTCTAGAGGAATTTCTTAAGGAAATTCCGTGGGAGTTCATGAAGGAAATTCCGTGGGAATCAGTGAAGAAACATCCGAATAAATTCCTGGAGGGACTTACGGGGGAACTCGTGGAAGCTTCCGAAAAAACCCGCAGGATGTTTCTTGCATACAATTAGTCCACACCAAACCACGTTTTCAACGCTGACTAAAAATGATCGATCACGCCGCCGCCGATAAAATTTCAATCGGCGAACAGTTCTAATTCAAATCACGCGAATACGCGTTGAGTTGATTTTCTCAGCAATCCGGTATTTGACAGTAGTTCACAGTAGCACAAAACGGGTAGACATCTCAGAACAAATTTCCAGTTTCAAAGTCAACTGTATATCAACACGCTAAAAATGAACTTCTTAAAATAAGTTTTTTATTAAAATTTTGAGATGTCTGAGATGTGTTTGATTAGTTAGTTTTAGCGTGAACAGTATTCACAATCGACGAACGGGAGGTCCCATATACCCAAGGCGGAATAAAACGGCGATAAAACTGTGTGGTATGCATTCGCCTTAAATAGATGATACCTATCGCTTATAGCATCCCACCACGCACGTGTTGGCTTCACTCACAACGAGCGCTCATAAAGGACACTCTCATATGACGATGGTTGACAACGAAGTAGGCGCCTCGCAAAACACGCTCACCCAGCACCTCTATTGTAACCGTCCACGGAAGCACACGCTAAATAAGCGTAATTTTCTTAATTTGTCGTGGAAATTTCCAATACGAGTCCCCGAAAGAATTCCTGAAGGAATCACATGAAATGTGCTTTAAGGAATTCCCGAAGGAATTTTTGTATAAAAAAATCTGAAGGAATTTATGAAGGATTTTTGCTAAAGAAACTTTTGAAAGAATTTCCTGAGGAATTTCGAATGGATTTTCCAAATTCCTAGAGTAATTTACTAAAGAATTACTACAAGTATTTTCGAAAGAATTTCTTAAATAATCTCCAAGGAATTCCACAAAGGGGTTCCAGAATGATTTTTTAATACATTTCTGAATACATTCCCGAAAGAACTCCGGAAGCAATTTCTATAGAAGTACCACAGATAACAGATGTTTATGCTGACATCTATTTATTTATTTATTCAGACTAAGGCCCAAGTGGCCTGTGCGGTATATAAGAGTCTTCTCCATTCGGCTCGGTCCATGGCTACACGTCGCCAACCACGCAGTCTACGAAGGATCCGCAAATCATCTTTCACCTGATCGATCCACCTTGCCCGCTGCGCACCTCGCCTTTTTGTGCCCGTCGGATCGTTGTCGAGAATCATTTTCACCGGATTACTGTCCGACATTCTGGCTACGTGCCCGGTCCACCACAGTCGTCCGATTTTCGCGGTATGAACGATGGG